>NW_003852625.1:340993-375817 GCF_000181295.1 Otolemur garnettii
CTTAGAGTTTCATAGTTCTCTTTATAGAGATCTTTCACATACTTTGTTAGGTAAACTCCCAAATATTTCATGTTCTTTGGCCCTACTGTGACTGGAATAGAGTCCTTGACTGTTTTTTCAGCTTGACTATTGTTGGTATATATAAAGGCTACAGATTTATGAGTGTTGATTTTGTAATCTGAGACACTGCTATATTCCTTAAACACTTCTAAAAGTTTTGTAGTAGAATCCCCAGTGTTTTCCAGATATACAATCATATCATCTGTAAAGAGTGAAAGTTTGATCTCCTCTGGCCCTATATGGGTACCCTTCATTGCCTTTTCTTCCCTAATTGCAATGGCTAAGACTTCAATTACAATGTTAAAAAGCAGTGGAGACAATGGGCAATCGTGCCTGGTTCCTGATCTGAGTGGAAATGATTTCAATTTAACTCCATTCAATACAATATTGGCTGTGGGTTTGCTGTAGATGGCCTCTATCAGTTTAAGAAATGTCCTTCCATACAAATTTTCTTCAGTGTTCTGATCTTTAAAGGATGCTGGATCTTATCAAAAGCTTTTTCTGCATCAATTTAGAGAATCATATGGTTTTTGTTTTTTAATTTGAATAGCCAAGACACTAATCAGAAATAAAAACAAAACAGGAGGAATTATGCTACCAGACCTCAGACTATACTATAAATTGATAGTGATCAAAACAGCATGGTTTGGGCACAAATACAGAGGTAGGTATATGGAACAGAATAGAGAACCAAAAAATGAACCCTGCTACTTACCATTCTTTGATCTTTGACAAGCCAATTAAAAACTTTCAGTGGGGAAAAGATTCCACGTTTAACAAATGGTGCTGGGTGAACTGGCTGGCAGCCTGTAGAAGACTGAAACTGGGCCCACACCTTTCACCATTAACTAAGATAGACTCTCACTGGATTAAAGATTTAAACGTAAGACATGAAACTATAAAAATGCTAGAAGAAAGTGCAGGGAAAAATCTTGAAGATATCTGCCTGGGTGAGTATTTTATGAGAAAGACCCCCTAGACTATTGAAGCAACATCAAAAATACACTACTGAGACCTGATAAAACTAAAAACCTTCTGCACAGCCAAGAACACAGTAAGTAAAGCAAGCAGACAGCCCTCACAATGGAAGAAGATATTTGCAGGTTATGTCTCTGACAAAGGTTTAATAACCAGAATCCATAGAGAACTCAAACCTATTAGCAAGAAAAGAACAAGTGATCCCATCTTAGGGTGGGCAAGGGACTTGAAGAGAAACATCTCTGAAGAAGACAGGCACATGGCCTACAGACCTATAAAAAATGCTCATTATCCTTATCATCAGAGAAATGCAAATCGAAGAGAGTTTGAGGTATCATCTAACTACAGTAAGATTACCCCATATCACAAAATCCCCAAACCAGAGATGTTGGCGTGGATGTGGAGAAAAGGGAACACTTCTACACTGCTGGTGGGAATGCAAACTAATACGTTCCTTTTGGAAAGATGTTTGGAGAACACTAAGAGATCTAAAAATAGACCTGCCATTCAATCCTACAATTTCTCTACTAGGTATATATCCAAAAGACGAAAAATCACACTACAGCAAAGATATTTGTACCAGAATGTTTATTGCAGCCCAATTCATAATTGCTAAGTCATGGAAGAAGCCCAAGTGCCCATCGATCCATGAATGGATTAATAAATTGTGGTCTATGTACACCATGGAATATTATGCAGCCTTAAAGAAAGATGGAGGCTTTACCTCTTACATGTTTACATGGATGGAGCTGTAACATATTCTTCTTAGCAAAGTATCTCAAGAATGGAAGAAAAAGTATCCGATATATTCATCCCTACTATGAAACCAATTTATTGCTTTCTTATGAAAGCTATAACCCAATTATAGCCCAAGAAGAAGGGAAAAGGGGAGAGGGAGGGGAAGGAAGGGGGAAGGGTGGATGGAGGGAGGGTAATTGGTGGGACCACACCAACAGTGCATCTTACAAGGGTGCATGTGAAATTTACTAGGGGTAAAATATAAATGTCTTACCACAATAGCTAAGAAAATAACTGTGAAGGCTATGTTAATCAGTTTGATGAAAATATATCAAATTGTATATAAAGCCAGCACATTGTACCCCATGAATGCCTTAATGTACACAGCTATGATTTAATAAAAAAAGAAAAGAAAAAAAAGAAAATGGAAACCGCACAATTTTGGATAATGGAAGGGTTGAGGGTATAAGGGTTGTGGAGTATGTGGTTAAGATAGATTGGAGGACCAGCATATTGGATGAAAGGGTATCAAGCAACTGAGACCAAAGAGTTCTACAAAAGTTGCTCCACACTTGGCTACACATTGGAATCACCTGAGGAAATTAAAACACAGAAGCAATGCCCAAGTCTCACCTAAAGAGATTGTGAATGCATTGGCATAGTGCTTTTAAAAAGGTTTTGCAGATAATTATAGTGCAAGAACAGAAATAAGAATAACTACAAAGCATCCCCAAAGTCTTCCCTTCAAGTCACCAGACAAGAAGAAAAATGGGAAATTGTAGCTAAATGTACCTTTATTTACAAACTTCTACTCATTACAAAATTTTTACAAAATATTCTCTACTTGTTGGCCCCCTCCAAAATTTACAAAGAGGTGGCGACATGTAGAGAATATTTTGTAAATGTTCAGCAAAATTTTGTAATGAGTATTTTATAAATAAAGGTACATTTAGTTGCAATTTGTCATTTTCCCTATGTATGGAGACTTTAGGGGAGACCTTGAGGACACTCTGCAGTATTCCAAGGATGTTGAACTTAACTATGGATGGTGACAGAAGTAGTTTTGGAGATTGTGGGATTGTGGTAGAAAGCTGGTGATGTTTTATTCCCATGATTTCGACTTTCATAACTCAGAGTAGATCTTTTGTCTGCATCTTTTCTTTGAGCTTCATTTCTGCATACCCAACTGCCTACCATACACTTACACCTGGATATGTATTTGCACCTAAACTCAAAAATTCAAAATTAAATCAATCCCCACCCTAATTTCAATACTGCTCACTTTTTATATTCCTTTTTTTTAATTAATGGCAGCAAATATTAAATCAAGGATCCAAAGAGGTATCTGAAACTACTAGATTGCATCTTCAATCTATCTTTGAGCTATGTTGATTCATATGTTTCTCTGAAGAAGAAACGGATACTTGATTTATTTTCCTATTGCTAGACTTTTAGGTAAATACATTTTGTTCTTCTCTATCAAATAATGTTTTAATGAATATTCTTATAAGTGCCTTATTGTTAATACGTGCCAATAGAATTGCTGTGCACACTTTCTTTTCTTTTTTGTTTGAGACAGTGTCATTTGTCACCCTTGGTAGAGTGCTGTGGCATCATAGCTCACAACAACATCAAACTCTTGGGCTCAAAGTGATTCTCTTGTCTCAGTCTCCCTGGTAGCTGGGACTACAGGCGCCCAACACAATGCCTGGCTATATTTTTTTAGAGATGGGTTCTCGCTCTTGCTCGAACTCCTGAGCTCACGCAATCCATTTGCCTTGGCCTCCCAGAGTGCTAGGATTATAGTCGCGAGCCACTACGCCCAGCCAACACTTTCAAATTTAATAGACACTAATGATTATTCTCCTAAAAGACTGTGCTAATTTACACTCCCATGAGGAGTATGAGACAGATTTTTGCCTCATATTTTACTAACACAGATATTATCAATCTTTAATTTTTTTAAACCAAGAGGATTGTTTTTAGATGGGTCATACTGAGGAAAAGAGAAATCCATTTTGTTGCACTTAAGGAACCTGCTGATTCTTTCTATTGCTCTGATCAGATTAGATAAGCCAAATATTAATGTACTAGTTTCCTAGGGCTGCAATAGCAAATTTTGACAAACTTCGTGGCCCACAATAACAGAAATTTATTCTCTCACAGTTCTGGAGGCCAGAAATCTGAAATCATAATGTTGGAAGTGTTGCCCACATTTCCTGTGGCTCTAAGGGAGAACCCTTTCCATATCTGATGACTGTAGGCACTCTTTGGTATTTTCAGGCGTATGGCTGCATTATTCTAATCTCTAGTTTCTTGTTCACATGCTCTTCCTCTGTGTGTCAAAACTCCCTCTGCCTTGCTCATAAATGGAAATGTAATCACATTTAGGATCCACTTGGATAATCCAGGATAAGATCCTTAAGTTAATCACATCTCTTGTCATATAAAGTAATAATCACTTCTGCCATAGAGAGTGATATTCACACAGGTTCTAGGTATTAGGACATGTTTGTGTCTTTGGTGAAGGGACACCATTTAGCCCACTACAAAAACAAGAGTGAAGTCACATTCCCTCCTCTATAATTCAGGATTTAAGAGAGTCATTATTTGCCAATAAGGTTTCAACAATTTGTCATGTTAGTCATTTCTACTTTCCTTTATATAAATTACCTGTTCATACCCTCTGCCTCTTATTCTACTGAGGTTTTGGTCTTTCTTATTGATTGGTAAATTGCATAAAATGCTTATGCAAGATTAATTATATTAATTATTATTATATTAATATATATTATATTAATGCATTGTAATATTTGGCAAATATGTTACAAAATGCTTCAGCAAATCTGTAATGCATCTGTCTGGGGTAAGTTAGTGGGTTGGGGCTCTTTGTCATGGGAGATTTACGTTTACCAGCTCACATATATTGGTCTTTTTTTCTTTTTACTTTGCAGAATTTATTTCAGTTGATGAAAAGAATGGAATTACTTTGTACGAATTGTTTTGAACCTCTTTTTTGATTCAGTATGATATGAACATTTCCCCAGCCTATGTGTAACTTTTACCTTTTTCTTTTGTGACTGCTGAGTTTCTTGTTCTCTGTTTATAATAAGCGGGGTAAACAATGATTCTGACACACAATAGGTCCATAATTATGATAAATGCTTCATTAGGATTCAATCACTGAACCCTTTTAGGGAGGTATTAGTATTTTCATTTTACTGATTAAGCTGACATTTACAGCCATTTAATAGCTTGCCCAAGATCAAACAGATAGTGCATAGTAGAACCCAACAATGGGTCTGTTTATAGACTATTCTGTTCCATAGAATATTTTTCTTTGGAATATTTCACATTTTAAAATATAAGTCTTCAAATAATTGGATTTTATTTTAAAGTTCTCTGCCATTTAAAAAAAGAAAAAGAATTCCAAACATTTTCTCCAATGGTAAAGGAAACAGTAAGGTACCATTTGACTGAAATATTAATGTAATGTAGACCTTATGTGTAGAGATGAAAGTGGGGTTTGGGGATGAGGCTCGAGGGAGGTACAGAGCCACACAATGGTGAGCACATAAGAAGCTGGACATAAGATTCATGGGACTAATTGTATCTTTCTGATTATGCTCAATTATAGCCCCACAAATATTCTATTAGTCATGCTCTCATTTAGATGAAAAAAATAAAACAGCAAAAATCATTTTCTACATGGAAAGCATAAAATTAAAAAAAAAAAAAACCTTTGCACAAACATTTAGACATAAACCTTTAAGTGGAGACATTTAAATGAAGGAAATTATTTTCTTTCAGATGACGGGTTTGAATTAAAATGACTTTTCTGGTATGATCCTGTAAGCCCACTGTGATGCTTCAAGAAATAGGCAGGTAAATAAAATACATAATTCATGATAAAAGATAATGGTCATTTTAATACTTGATTTTAGTTAGGTTTTGGTTAGAAAGGGGATATGATTTTAAAGTTCGCTTTTGAGTGTGATAACTTAAATAACAAAAGTGGATTTTACAATGGATATTTTAATGTCAGCGTCAGTGTCCACAGCCATCCAGTACAATACAGGCAACACAGTACGCAGAACATCTGGGCTTATTGCCACTATCCTGCAAGCTACTAGGCATGAGTGATCCTCTGAAGCCCAATTCCAATGCACCCTGGTTTGCCTGTTTCAGAAGAACTCCATTTGCCAATATTTTGGAGCAGGTGCACAGCCATTCTGGAGTTTCCTGCTGAGGTTTATGCAAATAGCTGGCTTAACTGAACTGTGGGCTCAGCTTTCCTACTGCCAGAGCCCTGAGATTCAGGCATGATTTGGCTTATATTTCCCTCACAACTCAATTCAGTCTCCTTTTACAGTTTTCCTTCAGCTCTTTCATCCAAATCATACCCTGTTATTATCTTGTACAGTGTCTCTCAACTGAAAGAAATGAGAGTATGATCACAGTTAATAGTAGATGGTAAGTTGAAAGAATTTATAAACCAATGCCTGATGAGTCACATTTGTGCAAAATAATTTTTGATCCAGGAGGCATTTGGATGATTTTGGATAGTCACTTGACCTCCCTAGGTTTCTCTGCCTACCTTTCAGATCTTGTGTAAGAATAATCAAATGCGGTATCATAAAAAAGGCATTGAGATACACAAAGCACCCTGCTAATGGGAGATGTTAGGTGAGAGAGAATATGAGAGAGATTGTTATAGAGAGGAGTTGTGGGAAGGGAATGATGAAACAGTCTACCTTGAGTTTCCCATTCTTAACTCAGATAATTTGTTTGAATGGTAACACACTCAGAATAATAAGTGAGGGCAGATCATGAGGACAGAACAATAGACATGGGCTAGACTACATAAGGTCTTTTTGGCCTCAATATAGCAGACACTATTGGTCATCTACCCCAAATCCTTTCTTTATTGCTGATAAAAGTTCTGATTTGTTCATATTGAGTGGTTTCCCCACTTCCCTCCCTGGTCCCTAGGGTTTAGGTATGATTGGTTTAAGTAATCGTGGCCACGTCTTGACTGGTCATTCTGTGAATGGGCATACAAGCCAACTCTAGCCCATGAGATAGAAGGTGATGTCCCCAGGGCAATTTCTCAAATGCTTTTCTTCTTTGGTGAAAAAATACACTCATGAGGAGAAACTCTCTTCCTTTGAACAATGTTTTGTTAACTTCACCCATCTTGTAAATTAAAAGAAGAAAAAACAGTGTAATTGCAGAGGAGCTAACATAGAACAGGAATTTGTTAAGCTGCTGAATTCGCTCTACCTGGAAACATCCTGTATCCATTCATCCTATTTTGTGATATAACATTTCTTTCCCAATTGTTTAGTCATTTTGTTACATGCGCCTAGGCAAAACACCAGGATCTTCACCTTCCTGAGAGGTTGTTGCAGAAAGAGGAGTTGCTATAGGCTCACCTTTATTTACTTTGCCTCTAAATGGGAATAATTCCAAATTTAAATTATAAATGTAATCATCCCAATTCTTTGCTCTCTGTTTTCCTCAAAATAAAAATCCTTAGTAGGCACTAGGCAATGATCAGGCCCCTTCTTATCACATCAGTTTCATTGTTTAAATACCCTTTTACCACTGCCATGAGAAATTCATTCAGTTACTATAAATTTCATAATCTCTTTGCTCTCAGAAGTTTTTATTGCATGGGACACTTTTACCCTGCATTTTTGGATGAATAATAATTATTCTACCTTCCTATATTAGTTGAAACACTGCCTTAAAGAATCCTTCTCAGATTACATAAACTGGATTACTTGCCCTTGTAATATGCCATTAACACACTCTTACTTTCACTGCGATAGTAAAACCGACTTTATTGCAATTGCTTACCTGATTCTCTGATTCCCCCACTGGGCTGTATGCGCCTTTAGAGGAGCAATAATGTTGGGCATACACAACATTGTATCTTCTTCACTTTCTCCAGCACAATAACTAGTCAGCAAATGTATTTGAAGAATTAATAAATAAAATCTCTACAAATATAATGTTCTGCTCTAGAAAGGAGAAACATTGATGGGTAATGAGCATACCATCCCCCTTCAGAAAAGGAATGTTCGTGCATTGTAGAAATAAATCTGAAAAGAACACAGGATTGATAAGGAACTGTTAGAATAAATAGTGTATGAAAAAAATTGGCACTTTTAACAGCAGCCCACAAAATCAATAGCAGTTTTATACTAGAGATAAGCAACTAGAAAGCATAATTTTAAAATGATGTTTACAATAACAATAAACAGTAAAGTATCTAGGAATTAAATAAAAGTATAAAACACTTCTGTGATGCAAATTTTATAACCATAATAAAGGCTATAGAAAATGATTTAAATAGTAAGAAGTATTTCACATTCTTAGATGGGATGATTTATATTATAATGATCATAATATCTATAAGTTGATCTACAAATTCAAGGAAATCCCTTTCAAACTTTTATTTATTTATTTATTTTTTGAGACAGAGCCTCAAGCTGAGCCCCTGGGTAGAGTGCCATGGCTTCACTGCTCACAGCAACCTCCAACTCCCTGGCTCAGCAAGTCTCCCGCCTCAGCCTCCCAAGTAGCTGGGACCACAGGCGCCTGCCACAATGCCTGGCTATTTTTCGTTGCAGCCATTATTGTTGTTTGGTGGGCCCAGGCTGGATTCGAACCCGCCACCTTAGGTGTATGTGGCTGGCACCTTAGCCGCTTGAGCCACAGACGCCGAGCCTCCTTTCAAACTTTCAGTTGGAGTTTTTTTTTTTTTTGATGCATATGATCAATTTAAAACAAAATTTATATGAGAAAGACCTTCATCTCAATCTTAAAAATTAAGACTCATGTAGAAAAACATGTATTACCCAATATTAATACATATTTTAAAACACCAGTAACAAAAGAACCTCCGTGTGATCCACCAAAGGGGAAAATATACCGAGGGGAAAGAATTGAACATCCAGAAGCAGACTAATATGAGGGCTATATGTGTGTGTGTGTGTGTGTTTGTATGTGAGTGTCAATGTGGACGATAACAAGAACACTAAACCAATGGAGAAAGGATAGAATGTTTTAATAGATGCCATTGGGAAAACTGGCTCACTAAATTGAAATAAATGAAATAGATCTCTGCTTAATACCTACTATACGTTGTATATGTTTCAAGATCATAATATCCAAGTTAACGACATATTCAACAGAAAAAAAAATATCTTTTAAAAAGTCTCGTTACCTAGAAGCAGTGAGCATTATCTGGAACACAACCTTAAAAGCATCCACTATAAGGCAGAAAGGTAACTTTGTAAGTTTATAAAGTTAATTCAGAATGAATGTTTTTTTAGCATCACGTACAACGTTAAATGATAGTCAAACTCATGCTCGGAAAAGATATAATTTAAACAATGGTTGACGGTGAGAATTATTAGTGGAGATAAAAAGAGAATAAATAAACAAAACAACATGAAAAAGGATTCCAATGGGCCAATGTTGAATATATACAATAAACTGAGAAATATAATTAACATACCCCTGTATGTTTTCTTTTTTTTTCTTTTTTTTTTTTTTTTTAGGAGAAAGGGAGAGATAAGCAGGTAGCAGCAGGCTTTATCTTGAAAGTAACCTTGCCTATTATGTAGTACAGCAGTTTGTGACAAGAAAAAGCCTACATAGTCTCCTTCATGTTTCTGAAAGAAAAATATTTTTAATATCCAAACAATTTTTCCTCTCACATTGATTTGTCTTCACAGTGTTTATTTGGAAATGTTAATGATTATTACATTATAGTTTCACCTTGAAATGATTTTCAGAAAGACATAGTATCAAAAAGATTGAGAAATACAGGCCAAGGAATCACAGTTAGGAGTGTGAACATTACTACCGTGACCTCCCCATGCCACAGGTCTGTTGTATCACAATCTAAAATAAAGTGTTTGTACTAAAGTAGTGGTGTCCCCATCTAACCTCTGCCCTCCAGGCTGACCAAAATGAATCATAATGATCAAGGATGGGCGTAGGCATCTAAATTTTAAAAAGACCCTCAGATAATCTCGATGTATCATAAGGTATGGGTGCTTTAGATACGATTATCTCGACACCTCCCACCCCCTAGGTAAAACGACATCTAATTCTTCATGATGCTATGAAAGATGTTGATTTGTCTTGCATGTTATCCGTGTGTTGTATAGCAATTCATGAGTGGTGAAAGGAATCCTCAAAAATCTTTGAGGAAAACTAAAGCTTATTGTAGATTCTAAGCATGCTGCTTAAAGCTTTATTTGACGGACTGTTTTAAAAATCGCCAAAATGCCTAAGGCACTCTAAGTCACTTTAAACTGAATTACTGCTACTTTTTCCCCCTTCTTGTACCTGGTCTAAATGTGTGTATGGTGAGAGGCAGATTTACTGTGAGCCTTTATTCCTATTTCCAGTAAATGTGAGTATGCACTGTACAGGTTTTCTAATGTTAGAGCTTTCACTATTTATTTCAATTACATTGTAATAATGTACATAAATTACATTGTAACAATGTACATGATTACAGAATATTACCTTAATCATTGTGTATATATATTTTGAAACAAATTAAGCTGTACCTTTTTTTATATTTAGAAAATAGTTGCAAAGAATTCCCAGACAATATTTGGTTATTATTCAAGTTTCACAGGTAACATAATTTAAGTTGGATGGTGGTATTTACTGGGGATGACAGAAGACTCCATGCTGTCTTCTGTTAGTGAGTTTTCTGGGCCGCACGAAATAAATCACATTGTTACTTCTTATTCTGATTCTTCTCCAAAGCAAAAAGCCAAAAACAGTGCTTAAGGAACTTTCTAAATTAATTTGGCATAAGGGGATAGTAGAAGAAAAGCGAGATAAAGACTTTCGAATACTGCAAATTAACTTTGCTCCTAGGAAGGCAACAGTTTGTGAAAAGGCCACAATTATTTTATAGCACATATGATACATTTGTCAGCTGTTTTATTTGTCAGATAGGGTACTTTCAAACTGAACACAGGCAAATGCCAGAGAAAATTAGACATGTTACGGGGGGTTGTTTTGTTTTGTTTAGAAGGATTGGTTTTATTCAGGCTATTGCAATAGGGAGGACATCCCAGTCTTGAAGATCAGACCATCACTGCACAGGCAAGATGGTTTTGCCTTGGAATATTGAAGGGAGGAGAAGACAAGGAGAAATGGCTAACAGTTGGTCTTGTTTTTGTAATCTGAAAAGTCTCTAGCAGTCAGCTCAACAGGAAATGTTTCTTGATATATCTAGCTAGTTTCAAAGTTCTAATCTCACTTGAGCATTCAAGTGAGATTGGGGAGTCTTAAGGCATTGTCTGGGTTTATTAGCAGGTTTAGGAAAAAGGGCAAAAGTCAGTGTTTGGCCTTGTCACGGGTAAACCAGTGACTTACCTGAGAGTCTTTTGTAAGTCTTAAAAAGTGGACAGTGAGTCTTACACTATGGAGAAAAGGGATGGCTTTTCTTGGAACACAAATAAGTAGAGGGATTTCTTTCTTTTTTGTTATTTCAATAGATGTAGGGGGTATGAGTGCAGTGTTGTTATTTGTATGTATTGTACCGTGGTGAAGTCTGGACTTTTAAAAAAATGGATATATTGTTTCTAAAGGAATAGCCTTCTTTGGGATACTTTCCCCAAACATTGGTATTTTCTAATTATAAGAAATCCCCATGGAGCAGAATTGTTAGAGAAAAATAATATACCTAAGGGAAATTTGTTATCTACAACACTTTGTATTTCATTAAGAGTGGTGATTCTTAAGGAAATCTTTTTTCCTTCACTCTACCACCCAGGCTCGAGTGCAGTGGAGTGAGGGTAGCTCACTGTAGCCTTGAATTCCCGGGGTCAATGAACCTCCCATTTTGGCCTCTTGAGTAGCTCAGACTACAGGCATGTGCCACCCTACCTGGCTAATTTTAAAACTTTTTTTTTTTTTTTTGTAGAGACAGGTCTAGATATGTTGCCCAGGTTGGTCTCAAACTCCTGGCCTCAAGTGATCCTTCCTGTCTGCTTTCCAAAAAGCTGAGACTATAGGTATTAGCCACTGTGCCTGGTCTCAGGGAAGTTTCTTAATTTGCTAAGGAGAAGAATGATTATAAAAATGCAAGGTAAGAGAAGCTGAGCAAAAGTTAAAATGGATACACATAAAAAAGACAAATTTGGGGAGAAACAAAATATCAAGGAAGGATATCTATTACCAAAGTAGTACGTTAAATGTGACTTTTCCTGTGGGTTCAGAGTTTTGGCAAAGACTTAAAAGTTAAGAGGACAACAAAAGAGGAGTCAAGTAGTCTAACATGCTAAAGTACAGTGGTATACCATACTCAGATATTGTGAAATAATCATAAGATATTTAAAAAATGGGCTGCCAATACAAAGCACCCATTGCCAAGTCATATAAGGGAAGGCAAAAAAGTTATTTTTGAATAAAGACTAAAGGCATGAAAGTTTCAGCCTATGGCTTCAAAGTGGAGAGAGACAAGGGGGAAATGTTCACAGTGAACTTCGTGTCCACCAATGATGGGGCAAAGATGTATACAAGCATCAGGGAACAGTTATGGATGTACTAGGAGAAAACTAAACTGAGATGTCTTGAAATGGATTCTTCTGTGGTTTAGTGAGTGGGGTGTCGGCCCCATATACTGAGGGTGGCAAGTTCGAACCCAGACCTGAACAAATTGCAACAAAAATGAAAAGAGAGAGAGAAAGAAAGAGAGAATACCGACAGCACCTTTGGTGGCCACAACCAATAAGTTTTAAGCCAGAATCTTGAATTTGAATGGATATAGGGTTCCTCTTTTCAGAGCTGGTCTGGGGACCACAATTTCCTGGGCCTGGGAAATTTCAGGTAATTTGCGAGCCCTCTTCTGAAGGGAATGCCCTGCCATTTTGGAGGGGTGGAATTCATTCATAGTTAATACACTCATTAATATTGAAAAGGTATTCTCATCTACCAAGTCCTGGCCAAATGTAATTCTCAAGACCTTATACCCCCTGGACAAAAGACCCGTGGGGACTTCCCACTTGGTTCTTTCCTTCTGTCAGTAGCTTTGGTGCTTTTTATTACTTCTTCATTCCTTTCTGTCTAATAAATCCTATCTTACCACTGATCTGTGGTCCGTGGATTCATTCTTCGAATCCCCAAGACCAAGGACCTATTGCAGAAAGAATTCTGGTAACATATTGAAAAGCAGTCTTAAGGAGTCAGTGAAGATAAGTATCATGCATAACCCGTAACTATCATAACAGACCCTCAGTGGAGGATTTTCCCAGAACCAACAAATGTGCTCCAATGAGAGGCAGAATGAGCACTTGAAGTCTAGGAACATTCAAGGGGTACCATTCAGATTATAATGGTATAATCACGTTCCATTTTCAGTAATGGAAGATTACCTTGCATGGGATCAACCTTACATATCAGTAAATACACATAAGATCTGGAATACAAATATGTAAAGAATATAAGCACGTCAGGTAAAATGGACTCTTTTTGCTTTCTTCTCTTTTATTATTATAGTAAAATACACATTACCATTTAAACCATTTTAAAGTATGCAATGCAGTGGAATTTAGAAAATTCATAATATTGTAGCCATCATCACTAGTTCAAAAACATTTTCATCACCTGAAAAGGAAACCTTATATCCATTAAATAGTGATTCTCCATTTATTCACTTCCCCAGCTCCTGACTACTACTCATCTACTTTCTGTTTTTAAGAATTTGCTTATTCCGGATTTTTCACAAAAATCATACATACAATATATGTCCTTTTATTTCTAGCTTCTTTCGCTCAGCACAGTATTTTCATGGTTCATCCCTGTTATAACAAGTATCAGTACTTTATTCCTTTTTATAGGTGAGTGATATTCCATTGTATGAATGTACCACATTCTGCTTATCCATTCATCAGTTGTTGGGCATTTGGGTTTTTTCCACCTTTGGGCTGTTATGAGTAGTGCAGCTATATAAATTTGGGGGCAAATATTGGTTTAAACATCTGTCTTAAATTCTTTGGGTATACATAATTGCTGGGTTCTGTGACAATTTCATATAGCTTTTTAAGGAAACCACAGACTGTTTCTCTAGGAGTGGCATGATTTTATGTTCCCACTAGTCATTTGTGAAAATGCCAATTTCTCGGTCTAGCTCCTCAGCAACATTTGTTATTTTCTATATTTTTGATTGTAGTCATTCTAGTGCATAGGAAGTGCTATCTCATTGTGGTTTACATTTATTTACATTTTCCTAATGACTAGTAATTCTGAGCATTTTCCCATTTACTTGTTAGTCATTTGTAGTAACATATTGTCTCTGAAATATATATACATACACACACATATATATTTTTTCTATATATGGGGTACATATAATATGTTCTATCTATATATGGAATATATATATATGTATAACATATCATATATTCTGAATATTAGATTCAGATGAGATATATGATTTGCAAACATTTTCTGCTATCCTGTAGATTGTCTTTTCACTCTCTTTATAGTGTGATTTGATGCAAAAAAAGTTTAATTTTAATGAAGTTCAGAATACCCTTTTTTTTTTTTTTTTTTGGTTGGTGAGGTTTTGGTATCCTATCTAGGAAACCACTACCAAATTCAAGGTCAAGAAGACTGATCAATATGTATTCTTCCAAGAATTATACAGTGTAAACTCTTAAATGTAGGTGGCTAATCCATTTTAAGTTTAGTTTTGTGTACGGCATGAGGTAGGGGCTAAAATTCATTATTTTGCATGTAGCTATGTAGTTGTCCCAGCACTATTTGTCAAAAGGACTTTTCTTTCCCTATTGAATGGCCTTGATACCCTTGTCAAAAATTTAATCAATCATTTATATATTTATAGACTCTCAGTTCTACTCCATAGTTCTGTAAATCTGTCTTGATGCCAGTACCACATTGGTTTAGTTCTCAGACCTTAGGAGTATGCTATGAAATTGGGACATGTGAGTTCTCTGAGTCTTCCAACTTTGTGCTTTTTCAAGATTAACTTGGCTATTCAGAGTCATTGGCAATTCCACATGAATTTTCAGACCAGCATATCCATTTTTGCAAAAAGGTCATCGTTTTTCATAGTTATTAGTTATACTGAATCTGTAGAGCACTTTAAGAAGTACTGCCGTCACAAGCTTTTAATACTGAGGGAAAGAAAAAAAGAAAGAAAAAGAAGAAAAAACATAAAAAAGTGCTGCCATGACAATAACATTTGGTTTTCCAAACTATGTAAATGGAATGTCTTCCCATTTATTTAGATCTGCTTTAATTACTTTAAGCAATGTTTTGTGGATTTCGGTGTATATATATGTTTTCCCTCCTTAGTTAAATTTATTTTTATGTACTTTAAACATTTGGATGCTATTACACTTGGAATTTTCTTAATTTCTTTTTAAGATTATTCATTGCTAATATATAAAAACAAAACTGAGTTTTGCACATTCAGCTTGTATCCTGCAAGTTTGCTATATGCATTTATTAGCACTAATAGTTTTTGTGGATGCTTTAGAATTTTCTATAAATAGGACCATGCAATCTATGAATAGAGATAATTACCTCTTTTTTTTACATTTAAATGCATTTTATTTTTTTCATGCCTAATTGCACTGGTTAGAACTTCCAGTACAATGTTGAATAGAAGTAAAAATAAGCATCTTTGTCTTGTTCTTAATCTTAGGGGAACACTTTCAGTCTTTTACTACCTAGTATGATATTGAGTATGGATATTTTACTTCACGCATTTTTTGAAGCACTTAAAAACTGTTTTAATTGACAAATAAAAATTGTATAAATTTACCACATTAAAACATCACGTATATGACATTTTGAAATATGTATAGAGTTGTCCCTCAGTATACATGGGGATTTGTTCCAGGACTGCCCACATATAACCAAATTTATGCATACCCAAGTCCTGCAGTCAGCCCTATGGAACCTGGGCATACAAACAGTTAGCAGCCCTTTGTATATGCAGATTTCACATCTCCTCAAATACTGTAGTTTCAATCCATGTTTGGTTTTAACAAAAGCCGCATATAAGTGCTCACGAAGTTCAAAGTCATGTTGTTCAAAGGTCAACTGTACATTGTGAAATGGCTAAACTGAGCTAATTAACATGTATTACTTCACACACATTTTTTGCTCTCATCAGTTTTCAAGAATACACTATATATTTACTAACTATAGTCACCACGTTGTACAAGAGATTTCTTAGGCTTATTCCACCTACGTAACGGAAATTTTATATCCTCTGTCTAATATCTCCCCACACTTCATCCCAGTCCCTGGTAAACATCGTTTACTCTCTACTTCTATGAGTTCGATTCTTTTAGATTCTACATGTCAGTGAGATCATGTGATAGCTGTCTGTCTGTGCCTGGCTTATTTTACTTAACATAATGAAAATATGATATGTATATATGTATATATATACACATGCATATAGTGGAATACTATTAAGCAATAAGAAAGGAAGGAAATACTGTCATTTGCAACAACATGGATGAAGCAGGAGTGCATTAGGCTAAATGAAATAAACCAAATATGCAAAGGCAAATACCATATCATCTCACTTATGTATGGAATCTAAAAGAATTGAACTCATAGAAAAAGAGAGTAAAATGATGGTTACCAGGTTACTAGAAGTTGGGGTTGGTAGGATTGGGAGATGTTGGTCAAAGGACACAAACTTTCGGTAAGATAAGAGGAATAAGTTCAAGAGATGTATTGTAAATTGTGATGACTATACTATGTAATTAATAGCAATACATTGTACACTTGAAAATTGCTAGGAGAGTAAGTAGATTTCAAGCATTTTCACCACAAAAATGTAAGTGAGATAATATATGTATTAAATGGCTAGATTTAGCTATTTCACAATTAATACATATCAAAACATTATATTTTATATCATAAGTATATAATTATTATTTGTCAATTAAAAAAGTAAATGGAAATCAAGGTTTTATGCAAATGTTCAAAATTGATTTTTTTTTTTTTTTGCCATGACGGCCCCAAACTGAAAACAATCCAACTCCCCAGCAACTTATTAAAATAAATTGCCTGAAGTCACATAGCTGATAAATCCTAGTACTGGGATTTGAACCTGGGCAGCTTCCTAGAAACCAAACACTTAAGACACTATCCTCTGTGTCTCTCATATTGACAGTCATATCTATGTTAAGGATAAGATGTTCTCTTCATTATAAGGCAGAGGGACTACTACAAGGGTAAACGTTAGCCAGAATATTCACTGAAACACAAAGATCAAGGTACATTAGAGCGATATTATCAACAAGGCAATACCAGAATGATCATAGTACTTACCATTCCAAGTGTAAAGCAAAAGGATCAGTTAAAACATAAAGAAATGACCATCTAAGTCAATAATAAGGATAACTTAGATGTGTCTTCAGGGAGAAGTAAGACAAAGCTCATTTTTAGAAAAAGATACAAAAATAGTGAGGGATGTTTTAAAAATGTAGGTCAGGACCACACTATCAAGACCTTCAAGTATTAGTTTGAGATGAATTAAGCAATTGAAAATATAACAATTAATTTCCATTTTTAGATTACACATCCTTTTTAAGTATGTAAAGTCTTCAACATAAACATAATATTGGAGGGATCTAGAAAGCAATATGTATCAGTGGAAAGAAAAGGACAATACTTTGCAACTGCCTCCAGTTTACAGGCTTAAAAATTGGCCTAAGTTGTTTAGTAAGGCTAAAATAGAATACCTGTTGTCAGAGAAAGAAGAGGCTACCTCTGCAAAACATTTGCTTTCCTCTCCATTCCTCCTCGAAGATTTGACGGGTATTTCATTTCTCTGGCTCAGTAAAGGATGACTTTAAAAGGTCAGAGCTATTGATGTGCCAAATGAGAGACAAAACACATAAAATGCAGAAAATTTATGATGATATGCCTCATGCTTGCAAAATGTTTCCCTTAGTCAGGGGCAGCATTACTTTGACATAAGTCTGATAGACTCACCCTGCTTGGCACCTAAGGCTTAGGCTAACAACTGCCTCGCACCCCACTATGGCAAGTTATTACTATAAGTATCTTTTCAGAGCTATACTTGTCTCTTTTCACTTCCCTCTGATAAATTTAGAGGTAGTTTGAACCACTTTAAAACAATTTAGTCTTTACACTATGTGATTTTTAGATAATCCCATTTCTTTCTTGTCAAGCCAATATGATGTTTCTGTTCGAAATTTTCTTTATTTTTCAACTTCCACTAGCATTTTAGCTTCCCATAGCTGCATTTTATTTGGTGTGAACCAAAGATCGTTTTTGATTGTCTACCTAAACTCAATGATTGATCTTATTGGCCCATCAGAAACCTGAGCTAATAGATCAGCCATTGGAAGCGCAAAGAGTCTTTCTCATTTAGAGACAGGATACTTGACGGTGCTTCAATAAATAGATTAGAGGAAACAACCCCCTTGGCTCACATTAATTTGATAAAGTACGTACCTTCCATGCCTCTGAGAATACAGAAGTAGAACAGAGTCAGTTGAATTGATATAACATAGACAATGATTCAATGTATTAAAATACATTGAAGAATGCACTGTTTCCTCTTCCTAGCCATTTGTCAACCATTCCACTAGGTGGTTAAAAAAAAATTTTTGAAAGAAATTCAATTAATTGGAAATATGAAGAATTTTCACTAATACTACATCACTTGGATAGATTTTAAAGTATGTCTCTGGAGACCATTTTAGTCTGTTTCTATTGTTTGTTGTTCCGCTGATTTTTGTTCAGGTAGCCTTGTCTTCTTTTGCACATGATTATTTTAAATTTTTGGCTCTGCATTGTATTTGTACAATTGTTTGCAGACATAATCATCTACCAGAAAGATATATATTTGCTTCCGCTGAATGCCTATTAGCACCTGTGGATTGAGATCACCTTAATCTAATTTTAGGAAAGAAGATGGCCTATCTATCCACTGGTGAGTGATAAGACTCCAAATCTTATCTCTATAAACCTGAAAGTCATTCACAGTACAACTCAGCATCTAAGACTCTCAATTGCCTGCTCTGGATTCACTCAACACCCAAATGTTCAATGAGTAAATATTTTAAGCTTTGTAGGTCATAAAATCTCTGTTGTACCTACTTAACTCTGTGGTTCAAGTAGGAAAACAGCCAAGTGCAATAACTAAACGAATGGGTGTAGCTGTGTTACAATAAAAGTTTATTTACAAAAACAGAAGATAGACTGAACTTGTACATCATAGTTTAACAATCCTGCCGTAAGAGAAAAATGGCTCCTTATTTCCATCCATCTGCAATTTTTCCATACTATCCCAAATCCTAACGCAGTAATTCTCTGCAGTGTTGTTAGGTCACAAACAGTTCTAAGAAGATGACTTTTGTTTTTTAATCAGCTACTGTGGTTATCCTCAGCAGGAGGTTTAGTCCAAATTACCTAGATTACCATTACTTCAAATTTAAATTTTCTTTAAAAAGATTTTAGGTTAAAAAACATTCCATGAAAGGAAAACCCATCAACTCTAATAAAATCTAGAATTACGATTGGTTAGAATTGGATTAACTATCTGTACATTATTAGGAAAACCGTATTTTCATTAAAATCTCTATGGATGTATTTTCCCCTTTGGGTTAATTATCAAAAGCCTGGAAATTGCCTTCTATATCTACGTTCATGAAATGTTAAATATTTATTGAGCAATTGTATGTGCTTGTCACTTGATTACCCCAAAGGCTACAAAATTGGATTATTTACGTTTCATTATCCAAAAGCAAGACATTAGCAGGGATAATTTCACTCTCTGGGAAAGGGCTCTCAGTCCATTCTTCTCTAATCTTACTGATTACACTCTACAGAATTTGCCACCAATAAATTGGGTGATATGTTATATGCACTACTAAAGAGCTGAACAGATTTCTCAATCAATTTAATCTCCACACATAGTTGGATATCCTTTCTTTTAAATCAAACCATTTCTTCAATTTTCAATAAAATGTACTGGATAAATCGAACATATTTAAAACTTTTTCCATAATTATGAGTCTAGTATTCTTTTTTTATTTATTTTTTTACTTCAGATTAATATAAGGGTACAAATGTTTAGGTTATGCTGCTTTCATTTCTATGGTAAAGTTAAAGTTGTAGCTGGGCGTTATACCCAGGGGGCATGCTGAAAACCTTCACATTGTGTACATTAGGTGAGATCCTGCCAATCACTTTCCCTTCTTCCTCTCCCCCTTATGCTCCTCTCCCCTTCTCCTCACCAGACTATACTTGTGTTTTTCTTTCATGTGTGCTTGTAGTTGTTTATATATTGGTTTCATACTAGTATTTAATACATTGGATATATTTTTTTTTTCCATTTTTGAGATACTTTACTAAGAAGAATGTGTTTCAACTCCATCCAGGTAAACATAAACTATGTGAAGTCTCCATCTTTTTTTTATGGTTGAATAGTACTCCATGGTACACTACAGTTTGTTAATCCATTCATGGTTTGGCAGATACTTGGGTTTATTCCATGTCTTGGCAATTGTGAATTCAGTAGCAGTGAACATTCTGTTGCAAATGTCTTTAAGGTAAAATTATTTTTGTTCTTCTGGGTAGAGACCCAGTATGGTATTGCAGTGTCAAATGGGAGATCAACCCTTAGGTCTTTGCAAATTCTCTATTCTTCTTTCCATAGAGATTGTATTAGTTTGCAATCCCACCAACAGTGCAAAAGTGTTCCCTTCTCTCCAAATTCATGCTGGCATCTGTAGGTTCAGGATTTTGTGATGTGGGCTAATCTTACTGTGATTAGGTGATATCTCAGAGTGGTTTTCATTTGCATTTCTTTGATAATTGCTGACAATAACCATTTTTATGTGTTTGTTGGCTATTCATCTGTCATCTTCAGAGAAGTTTCTGTTCAAATCTCTTGTCCACTTATAAATGGGATTGTGTGCTGTTTTCTTGTTGATTAATTTGAGTTTTCTATACTCTCTAGATTCTAGTTATCAGTCCTTTGTCAGATTCACAGCATGCAAATATCTTCTCCCATTCTGAAGGCTGTCTGTTTATTTTAATATTGGCCCACCTTAGCTGTGCAGAGGCTTTTTAGCTTGATCCTGTCCCATTTATTTTATTTTATGTTTTTGTTTATGATGTTGCTGCTATTGCCAGAGGGGTATTATCATGAAATCTCTTCCGAGGCTGATTTTGTCAAGCATTTTCTCGACACTTTCTTCCCCAATTTTTAATGTTTTGTGTCTTAAATTTAAATCTTTTATTCAGCAATAGTCAATTTTTGTCAATAGTGAGATGTATGAGTCCAATTTCAGTCTTCTACATGTAGCTAAGCAGTTCTCCCACCACCATTTATTAAATAGCGATTCTTTTCACCAGTGCGTGCTTTGGTTTGGTTTATCAATACATGGCTGGGCTTATCTGTAGGTTCTCTATTCTATTCCATTGATCTATATCTTCATTTTTGAGCCAGTACCATGCTGTCTTGATCATTGTAGACTTTTACTATAGCCTGAAGTCTGGTAATGTGATGCCTCCAGATTTGTTTTTATTTCTTAAAATTTTATTGACTATTTGAGTTTTTTTCTGGTTCCATATGAAACAAAATACTATTTTTTTAAGTTCTTCAAAGTATGAAGTTAGTACTTTGATGGGGACTACATTAAATCTGAAGATTCCTTTGGGTAGTATATACATTTTCACAATGTTGATTCTTCCCAGCCACAAACATGGTATGTTCTTCCATTTGTTAAATGTCTTCTGCTATTTCTTTTCTCTGGGTTTCATTGTTCTCTTTATAGAGATCCTTCACATCCTTTGTTAGGTATATTCCCAGATATTTCATCTTCTTTAGAGATACTATGACAGGTATTGTGTCTTTGATTTTATTCTCAGCTTTTTTTTTTCTGATTGGCATATATGAAGTCTACTGATTTGTGGACATTGATTTTATACACTGAGAGGATACTATATTTCTTCATCACTTCTAAATACTTTGTAGTTGAGTCCCTGTGGTTTCCCAAGTATAAGATCAGTGGTCCTCAAACTTTTTAAACAGGGGGCCAGTTCACTGTCCCTCAGACTGTTGGAGGGCTGGACTGTGGGCCCCGGGATGAGTTGGCTGCTAAGCAGGACAGGCAGGGGTGGCAAAAATACCCTGTGGGCCGTAGTTTGAGGACACCTGTATAAGATCATGCCATCAATGAAGAGTTAGAGTTTGACCTCCTCTTTCTCCTTTTGAATATCCTTTATTTCCTTCTCTTGCCAGATCACAATGACTAAGATTCCTAGTACTATGTCAAATAATAGTGGCAATAATGGGCATCCTTTTTTCGTTCCAGTTCTAAGTGGAAATGCTTTCGGTTTTACTCTATTCAGTATGATATTGGCTGTGTGTTTGTTGTAGATGGCCTCTATCAGTTTAAGAAATATCCAACCTATTTCTATTTTCTTAAGTGTTCTTGTCAGAAAAAGATGCTGAATTTTGTCAAAGGCATTCTCTGCATCAATTGAGAGAATCATTGGGTCTTTGTTTTGTATTTTATTTATGTAGTGAATTACATATATGGATTTATGTATATTAAACCAATCTTGCATCTTTGGGATAAAACTGACTTGATCATGATGTATAATTTTTTTCACGTGTCACTGTATTGTTTTTGCTAGGGTCTTACTATTTTTGCATTGCTATTCATTAATGGTATTGGCCTATAATTTTCCTCTTTTGTTGTGTCCTTTCCTGGTTTTGGAATCAGGGTGATATTTGCTTTGTAAAACATGTTGGGGAGGATTTATTCCTTCTCTATATTTTGGAATAGGTTATGCAATGTAGGTACTATTTCCTCTTTGAAGGTATGGTAGAATTCTCGTGTGAAACCATCTGGTCCAGGGCTTTTCTTTGTTGGAAGATTTTGTATTGTTGATGCAATTTCAGAGCTTGATATAGGTCTATTCAAAATTTGTAATTATTTCTGGTTGAGTTTAGGAAGGTGGGATGCTTCCAGGTATTGATCTCTTTCCTCTATATTTACAAATTTCTGGGCATGCAGCCTTCTGTAGTAATCATTGATGATCTTTGCTATTTCTGCGGTATCTATTATTAGTTCTCCTTTTATTTTTCTGATTGAGGTAATTAGAGATATCATTTTTCTGTTTCTGATTAGTTTGGTGAAAGGTTTGTTGATTTTATTAATCTTTTCAAAGAACCAACTTTTTGTTTTGTTGCTCTTCTGAATGATTCTTGTGTTCTTAATTTCATTTATTTCTGCTCAATTTTGCTTATTTCTTTTCTTCTGATGGGTTTAGGGTTGGATTTTTCTTCCTTTTCCAATTGCTTGAGATGGTCCATTAGGTTGTTGACTTGTTCTCTTTCTGTTTTCTGGGTGAAGGCATCTAATGCTATAATTTTGCCTTTTAGTACTGCCTTTGCATATTCCCACAGGTTTTGATAGGTTATGGGCTTCATTATTGTTTTGTTCAAGAAATCTGATGATTTTTTTCTTAATCTCATCCTTAACCTAGCTGTCATTCAGTATAAGGTTATTTAGTTTCCATGACTTTTTGTGGGTATGAAGATTTCTCTTGGTGTTGAGTTCAACTTTTATTCTGTGACGGTCCAAGAAGATACAAGGAATGATTTCTCTTCTTTTAAGTTTGCTGAGATTTTGTTTGTGCCCGATGATATGATCAACCTTGCAGGATGATCCATGAACTGATGATAAGGATGTATACTCAGTTTTATTAGGATGAAAAGTTCCGTATATGTCTCTTAAGTCTATTTGTTCTACAGTAGTGTTTAAGTCCATTACTTCTTTGTTTAGTTTCCATTTGGAGGGTCTGTCCAGTTCTATCAGAGGAGTTTTGAAATCTCCTACTATTATGGAGCTGAAAAATATATTGTTCAGATTATAAGGAGCTTTTTTTGTGTGTATCTAAGAGCATTTAGGTTGAATATATAAATGTTAATGATTAAAATCTCTTCATGTTGTATGTTTTCCTTGACCAGATAAATACTGTTCATTCTTGTCTTTTCTTATTTTTGTTGGTTTAAATCCAATTGTATCTGCAAATAAGAATGCAACTCCTGCTTTTTCTGATTTCCATTTGCCTGGATTATGGATTCTATCCTTTCACTCTCAACCTTTTTTTTTCTTAGAGTTTAGCTATATTTCTCAGAGACAATAGATATTGGGTTTGAGCTTTTGTATCCAGTAAGCCAGCCTGTGCCTCTTCACTGGGGAATTCAGGCCATTCATATTTATTGAGAGAATTGATAGGTATGATGGAGTATTGTTCCTCTTGTTTTGTGGAGGTCCAATGCTTAGTTTTATCCTTTGTACCATTGTAGAAGATAGATTTTGTTCTTTAATTTCTGGATATGTTTCTTTGCTGACGGACCATTGTGCTGGTCAGGATGAAGAATGAAGAATGGTTCTGAGTACTTCCTGTATTGCTAGTCTAGTCATAGCAAATTTCCTCAACATTTGCATGTCAGTAAAATATTTGATTTCTCCATCACAAATTAAATTCAGGTTAGCAAGTTATAGGATCCTGGGCTGCAAACTGTTTTTATTTTTTTTTTTCAGAATGTTATAGTCCAATAATCACCCTCTTCTGACTTGAAAAGTTTCAGCTGAAAGGTCTGCTGTCATTCTGATATTTTTTCCCTTGGTAAGTGAGACTTTTCTTATACCTGGCTGCTTTTCTTTCCCATATTGGATTTTCTTTTCCATATTGACTTAGCCAAGTTAATTTCACTGTGTCTAGGAGCTGCTTTGTTTGGATTGAGTCCTACTGGGGTTCTAAAACTGTCTACTATCTGAATTTCTGTCTCTCTTGCAATGCTTTGGAAATTCTTCACCATAATGTCTTGAAGTTGAGCTTCAGTGAATTTAGGATCATACTCTTCTCCTTCAGGAATCCCTATAATTTGAATATTCAATATTTTGGAATAAGCCCATTACTTTCTCAGGGCATATTCTGGTTTTGTTCTCTCTCTGCACCCCCCTTGAAAGATTTTATTAGTTTAAAAGCTTTATTTTTGATTATGGAAATTCTTTCTTCTCCATGTTCTGCTTTATTATAGAGGCTCTCTACTGTGTTTTAAAGCTCCTTTTATGCCTCTTTCAATTCCTTAAGCTCTGCTATATCTTTCCTCATTATGTCTATATCCTTGGTGACTTTGTCTTTAATTTCACTAATTTCTTCAGAAATTTTTTGGACTATTTTTTGGATTTCTATGTCCATCTTGTCCTCAATTCCACTTATCTTATTTGCCGTCCATATTTTGAATACTATTTCTGACATTTCAACAATTTCTCTGTGGATGGTATTCTCTGCTGTATCTCCCTTGTAATCTCTCAGGGGAGTTGATCTGTTCTTATTTTTTATGTTGCCAGAATTCTTCTGCTGGTTCCTTTCCATGTGTATTTTCAGTTTTTAAATCTTAATTATTCTTTTTCAGCTGAAATGTTAGATTTTTCCTAAATATTTATTGAGATATAATCTAATTGGAGATCCTTAGGAAGCATCTCAGCCCCCTATTTGGCAACTAAAATAGGTGGGGTGAGATCAGATCTTGAAGCCCTAGGAAATGAACCTTACCACCTCTTTGCCTATGATGTGGGGTTTGTGCTTGTGGCCCATTCCCTGAAGTTTCATGAAGCTCCTGCATTTGCAGGGCTACAGAATGAGAGGCTCTGAGGGCCAGCCTTGATTAGATAGAGAAAACTGATTCTATCCTGTGGAACCACTGTATTTTGCTGGAGTCTTTGCTACAAAATATTTGATTTGCTGTTGCCTCCCACTGGGGACAGATGGAGGAAGGAAATCTGTGGACAGAACCCCTATTTTCACCTCCCATAGCACCAATAGCCCTTTATACAAATAAATTCAAATTACCTGTGGCCAACCCACTTCCAGTAGGTATCTGGTTCCAGGATCTTTCCATGGGGAGTGGGGTCTGAGGTTAGGCCTATCTCTCTCCCAGTTGGTAGGAAGATATCTGGGGTCCACCAGGAACAAACAGTGAGAAGGGCCTTTCAAGAGGGCAGGGGAATGGTCTTCCCTAACAGGCAGGACAGCCAGGAGGGACCACACACACTAAAGTTAGTGTTGCAGAGCCACAATTTCCTCTGACAGTGGAGAGTGGGTTGCACTTAGCATAGTGGCCACACAATGCAGAAGTCTCTCAGAGATCTTG
Organism: Otolemur garnettii; assembly: GCF_000181295.1. Lineage (NCBI taxonomy): Eukaryota > Metazoa > Chordata > Mammalia > Primates > Galagidae > Otolemur > Otolemur garnettii. The sequence continues at coordinate 367,017 of NW_003852625.1, forward strand.
CCAAACACATTGGTGTCCTCAGGGGGCAGTTCATCAGACAACCAGAGATAGACAAGGTGGGCTGTGAGCTCAGAACTGCAAAGAGAAATGCGGTCACTTTTGTGCTAGGCATATGGGGACCCACAGGTGGAAATTCCTAGGTACAGAAATCTGGGACTTTTGGCTCTCTCCTGTGGGGTGAGATAAGATGTCCTATGTTCCCTGCTTGCTTAGGGAAAGCCCATGGCTGGGGTTCCAGATTTGGGGTGTCTCCCTTCCCCTTCTGCACCAAGCACCTTAAGTTTAGTTGCTCCATACCAAGTCTCGGTTATCTTTCTTCCTCTTTTTCACCCTTGCAGTTTATCTGTGTGGGGATTATGTGCACTTTGATTTCTTCTCCTTATGTTCAACTCCCCAATTTCAACTTCTATGAGTTCACTTCAGTCCGAATTTTCTTCTTCTGGAGAGGAACTTGTGGCAAAAGTTGCCTCTAGTCAGCTATCTTGTCCCTCCACCCCTTTTAAATCTTAATAGTCAGTGGTATCCCACAACTGGCAAAAGAACTCTCAAAAACTTAGTAGGCTTCTTATCCATTTTATTATAGTCAGTTTCACATGCCACAATCCTTAATGACAGTTCTGTTCAAGACACAATTTCCAGAAATACTTTATTGGTTTTAATGCTTCTATTAGTATCTATTCAATTATAGGCAAGTCCCCAAGTTACAAACACCTGACCAACATACAACTCACATTTATGAACAGAAACTATTAAGGTAATAGGTAAATATACCTGCTCCAATTTAAATACAAATTCAATTTAAGAATAACATATAGAACCTATCTCATTTGTAACAGAGATACTGCCTGTAATGGCCAGTAGTTTGAGTCTCTAGGGCTTTAGCATGAGAGATTCTCTTAGATTCTTTTCTCTGATCCATTTTATCCAAGGGAAAAGTTTTCTTTAAATTCATTTGTAGTCTCAGATAGTAGTTTTCTCTGCCAAACATTACTGGGCTATAAAGCTAATGGCATTTATCATAGGGATTTTTGTTGTTCTTATTAAAGCACCACTTTATTTCTGGTACCAACATTTATATCAGTCAGAGAAGGCTAGGTTATGCTATGAGGAAAAAACAAGCACTAACTCTTAGTGGCTTACAGAGAACGAGATACATTTTTTGCTCTCTCTACATACCCATTATGTGTTTCAAGGGCTCTCTGTTCCACGTCATTTCCATTGAAGAGTCTAGAGTGATGGAGACTCCACCATCTGTAACTCCACCTGCTGGTAGCTAGGGGGAAGGAGAATATAGAGAATTGTCCACAAACTCTTTTATTTTATTTTGTGCTATATTTGAAGCAGAAACTATCTCTCCATTGTTCCTCCTAGAATGCAGTGGTGTCATCATAGCTCAGTGTAACCTCAAACTCCTGGGCTTGGCTTCCTGAGTATCTGGGACTACAGGCATGAACCACAATGTTTTGTTGTTGTTTTGCTTTGTTTAGACAGAGTCGCAAGCTGTTGCCCTGGTAGAGTGCCATGGCATCATCATAGCTCACTGCAACCTCAAATTCTTGAGCTCAAGCAATCCTCTTACTCAGTTTTTCTATTTTTCTTTTTAGTAGAAACAGGGTCTCAGGCTTATTCAGGCTGGTTTCGAATTCCTGAGCTCAAGCAATCTACCCGCCTCAGGATCCCAGAGTGCTAGTATTACAGCACAGCCGGATGATGTTTTTGTTTTGTAGGGACTATTGCTCTTGCTCAGGGTGGTCTCCAACTAGAATTCCTGAGCTCAAGAGATATTCTTCCCACAGCCTCTCAGAGTGCTAGATCACAGACATGAGCCACTCCATCCTTGCTGACTACAAACTTTGAAATGCTTCAACCTAGAAAGGGTACATGTCACTTCAGCATTGGCCAAAAGCAAACACACACCTAGCTTTAAGAAAGTAGGGAAGTGCTCCTAGTTGGAGGCAGGGTAAAAGAAACAGACATATTGGTGAACATTATTATGCTCAATATGCTCAGAGAAAGGGTCCTTAGAGATGATTTACATGAATTTTATCATTTAATACCTAATACTTGAAAGCCAGAAAAGACGCATTTCTTTTTCACAAAGATAATACTTCTTAGATCTTGAACTAGAAACAATCTCCTGAATCCTATTTCAATGTTGTTACAGTGTAGTTTTGTTTCAGCTGATTGTTATTATTCTATCATATGGTGCTATAACTTAGGACCTGGAAACTTTAGTTTTCATTTATAAGTCACATTTGACATCAGTTAAAATTAATGTATAGCACATATAAGTTTACAAATTTATTTATCATTGACACAATTGAATTTTGTGATTCCATATCAATGACACCAGAGTCATGCAATGTAATAGTGGTTGAAAATTTTTCTATCAATATCCAATAATGTATGTAAAACAAAAAGTATAAGTAGAGAACAGCTTTTTACCTTGAAGAGCTTTTCAATTGAAGGTTAAATTTTAACTCTATTCTATATAGAGAAAAATAATACCGTTAAAAATAAACCAAATTAACTTTTTAACATCAAGAAGAGCTAACATGTCTATATATTAACTGAATGTGATATTTCCTAATGAAAGCTTTTGTTCATATATCTTCATGCACTCTGAATGGTGTATATCTATAGTAGTACACCAATGAGGTAACTGGACTTAAAGAAGTGGGAAAAATCACTTGGTCTATGTAAAGCCTTGGCTATTAAGTCTCCAGACATTTAATGGAGTCCATATAGTTTATGTTTTCCTCTTATATTTGAATGAATTTTTTCTTTAGATTATGTCATCAATATATTTCTATAATGAAATACATTGAGAATCATTTCAGGATTATCAAACAATATCCTTAAAAGTATTAAAATAATAGTATAGGAAATACAGTCAACCCCTAGAATAGTATACTTGAAAGATTGGTTCTGAGAACATCATTCCCACCCCATACCAAAATCTTCACATAGTGTGTACTGTAGTTGGTTCAACAGAACTCCCTATATGAAAAGCCAGCCCTCCTTATGTGTGGGTTTCACATCCCACAAATACTATATTTTTAATCTCCATTTAGCTGAAAAAAATCCATATATGTAGACCTGTGCAGTTCAAACTCATGTTGTTCAAAGTCAACTGTACATATTTACTGGTTTGATCAGGCAAGAGACATTATGTGTCCTACCTACATGCTTTTCTAAAGAAGTTATCTATAGCACTGGCTGCTTAGGTAGTTTTTTATATTGTGTGACCTTCTCACAATTCACAGCAGACTTCATAGATTCAAATTGGGCACTGGCCAGAATGTAGACAGTTTTTAGGCTTGCTAGCAAGCTATGATTTATAACCTGTTTCAAAAACAAAAATAAAAACAAAATATGACTTTGTCTACTTGGATTCACAAGTTGAGGATTTATGTGAAGTACTACAAATGAAGTGGTTACCTACTTGGTCCTGAAGTTGAGAGAGTGCCACCTCAAGCCATGGGAAAGGCAAGATTATAAAGGAACAGTAAAGAAAGAGAATAAAGAGCACAGATGCCAGGCAAAAGCAAAGGGAGCAGACTACCAAGGAAGAGGGATAAAAGAAAAAAGAGGGAGTAAAAGTGAAATCTCTAGTAGACCTATCTTGATTTCTTGATAAGTTTTTAGTTTTGGTATGTGTATATCATAAACTCTGTTTTGTGATCATTTGAATGTCTCTCTAGGTTTTGCATTAAAATAAACTAAAGCAATATCTCATTGGAGAAAAGATTGAAGATCTTCTGTTTTTTTAATACAAAACAAATAGAGTTTTATTTTATTTTAATTTTATTGTTTGGGATTCACTAAGAGTACAAAGCATTAGGTTACTCTGATTGCATTTGTTAGATAAAGTCCCTCTTGTAATTGTGTCCTGCCCCCAAGAGGTGTGTCATACACCATGACCCCCTAGCCCCCTCCCGCCTCCCCTCTCTCCACTCCTGCATTCCCCTAACCCCACTTGTATTAGCTCATCTAATGCCTTCTTATACGAATAGAGTACATTGAATACAAATAGAGTTTTTAAAGGAGAAAATTAAAAATAAAGCCTTAACTTTAAGAAAACCATACTTTGCATTCAGTTTTGGGTCTATGTTATGACAGAAATAAATGTTTCCACTTAAATATTGTGATTTTAGGTGCTGTAGTGTAGAGGCTTTAATTACTGTTATGCCTTTTTTATGTGTCATTGATAGAAAGATTTGTATTTAGTGCATAAAAGTAAGCATTCTTTTCACTTTAATGAACATACATTGCTTTTCTAGGATGATTACTGACCACTGAGCTCAGTGAAACTTGTTTAATATTGCTAATGGCTTTTCTAAATGTAATTGCATTATTGAGTTGAAACGTCCATATGGACACATTACACTTGGTAATCATTTGAACTCACCACACAGCAGTTAAATAGAACACATTCTCTTATGCAAAATTAATAACTTTGTTACCAATATTGTATTTCTAGTGGATTTTAACTTTGGATCCTCTATAATCACAAACTAGTTTTCTGTTGCCACTGTCTTTTTTAAATAAAAGCTTCATTGAGACATAGTTCACACAGCAGAAGATTCACTGATTAAACATGTACAATTCAGTGATTTTTAGTATATTCACAGAAGTGTACAAACCTACCACAGTCATTTCAGAATGTTTTCATTACCACAAACAGAAACCCTGTATGCTTTAGCCATCACCCCCCATTTCCACATCCCTCATCCTTAGACAACCATTTTTCTGTCTCTTCAGACTTAACCTATTCTGGACATTTATGGTCTTTTACAGTTGGCTTCTTTCAGTTAGCATAATGTTTTAAAGGTCCATCCTTGTATAACATATATAAGTAATTCATTCTCTGTTAAGGCTGAATAACAATATTCTATGGTACAGATTTTATCACATTTTATTTATCTTCTTATCGGTTGATATAAGTTTGGTTTGTTTTAACTTTTGGCTATTATGAATATGCTGCCATGAACATTGCATGTACAAATTTTTGTTTAAACATATGTTTTTATTACCCTGCGGTAGATACCAAGGAATACAATTCTTGCATCACAGGATAATTATATGTTTAAACATTTGAGGAATATCCAAATTGTTTTCCAAAGTGACCAAATATGTATAAGGGTTACAATTACTCTGTACCTCAACAACATTCAATTATAGCCATCATAGTGAGTATGATGTAGTATCTTTCCTTTTTTTTTTTTTAATTTTTGAAACAAAGTCTTGCTCTGTTGCCCGAGTTCCTGGACTCAAATGAGATGACAAGTATGTGCCACTGCATGTGGCTATTTCTTTTCTTTTCTTTTCTTTTTTGTTTGATTATTTTGAGACAGAGTCTCAAACTGTTGCCCTAGGTAGAGTGTCATGGGGTCACAGGTCACAGCAACCTCCAACTCTTGGGCGTAAGCAATTCTCTTGCCTCAGTCTTCCAAGTAGCTGGGATTACAGGTTCCCACCACAACAGTGGCTATTTTTTGGTTCTAGCTGTCATTATTGTTTAGCAGGCCCAGGTTGGATTCAAACTGGCCAGCTCTGGTGTATGTGGCTGATGCCCTAGCTGCTGAGCTACAGGTGCTGATTCATGGCTATTTTTTTTTTTTTCCATTTTTGGTAGAGATGGGGTCTTGCTCTTGCTCAGGATGGTATTGAACTCTTGCCCTCAAGTAAGACTCCCACCTCAGTCTCCAGAGTGCTAAGATTATAAGCATGAGCCACAAAGCCGGGCCTTATTTTGGTTCTGATTTGCATTTTCTTGATGACTAATGAGCGCTTTTCATGTGCTTACGGGTTATGTGTACTTTCTATAGACAAATGTTTGTTCAGATTATTTGCCCATTTTTTAACTGGGTTATTTATTTTTTATTATTGAGTTATAAGTATTTTTAATATATTCTATATAAAAGACTCTTGTGGAGTTATGATTTGCAAATATTTTCTTCCATTCTGTGGGTTGTATTTTCACGTTCTTGATGGTATCCTTTGAAGGAAAAAGGTTCCTAAATCTTAATGAAATATAATTCATATTCTTTTCCTTTGGTTGCTTTCTTTTGTCTTTTAGAGAAAGTTTCAGATTAATATAAGCAGTCAAACTGTTTTGTTTTTCCCCATGGGCACAGACACAATCTTATTATTTACTTTAAATAAATAAATCCCAGCTTGGCGCCTGTGGCTCAAGTGGCTAAGGCGCCAGCCACATACACCTAAGGTGGCGGGTTCGAATCCAGCCCAGACTGCCAAACAACAATGACGTCTGCAACCAAAAAAATAGCTGGGCGTTGTGGTGGGCACCTGTGGTCCCAGCTACTTGGGAGGCGGAGGCAGGAGACTCGCTTGAGCCCGGGAGTTGGAGGTTGCTGTGAGCTGTAAAGCCATGACACTCTACCCAGGGGGATAGCTTGAGGCTCTGTCTCAAAATGAATAAATAAATAAATAAATAAATAAATCCCCATCCCCCATCCTTATAAATTTATAATCACTACTTTTTAAAGACTTTTCTATTCACCTTAGAATGCAATTATACATCACTAGTAATTTTATTTTCATACATGCATGGTTAAGTTTAAGTGACTTTTATTTACTATACTAAAGTTTGCTTTATAATCATATAAACCCAACTTACTTTCAGTTCTTAAAGGCATAATTTTTATTCTATAATTCATATCGTTAGAAACTTCCTTGCTTTTGCCTACCTTTAATCTGGTTAAAAAGTTCTGATACTTTACAAACACAAATGACCACATGAGATGTGAAGCTAGGCGTACAAGTTTGTGGATGCCATGAAAATGTACCAGATGGCTGTCTTTATGTAGGGAGCATAGTTAAATGATAGCCTTATCTGTTGCTTATCTACATTCACCACCATATTAGTGTCAAGGCCTTACTTTCCCTTAACTATACATAGCTAAAGACCGAACAAAACAGTAGAATTATTGCAGGCTCTTACTTATGTGGCATGTGATTCTATTAATGGGAAATTTTGCTGGCCAAAATTGTCTCACAACTGCATTGCTTTCTGAGACTTTTCCTACAAAATCCTACTTGCTTTCCATTCTCCTTTCACAGGTTCCATATCTGTTTCAAAGTAGGAAGGCTCTTTCTGTCTACTACTGCTTCCTCCTCATTTATCCTTCACAAGATTCAATTTTCTTCCCCATTTAATTGCATCTTAGTATGTGCTTCTTGGAAGAACTAAACTGACACAAAAGGTTACAAAGGTTCTTCTGAATCATAAAAGTGAATATAAATTTTGGTTATGACATGAATATCCATAATAGGGTCAAGGATCAGAGTTATAATCTGAATTTGCTGTCAAGATTAAGATTAGATTTATCTTCAGAAGAGAGATTGTAAGGCACATTTTCACACACATCCACAGGGGCCAATGCCCTGCTAAGGATGTGAATGAAAGAGGAGAGGAATCGGTAAATTTAGAGGAAACAAAAATATGATCCAAGATAATAATGAAAGAAATTTAGAGCTATAACTACTGAGGAGATAGTACTTTATCACTAGCCCTTGTGAATATAAGAAATTGTATGAAGTTGAATGATATGGCACTTGAGGGAAATTGAGTATTTTGATAATTTCCCACCCCTCAGGGATTCATACATATAATAGTTAGATGACGGTTTTTCTCTTTGAGAGGGAGATTAAAATATGTCACCTAATTCAAAATAAAAGAAGGATAGCATAGTTGATTTTTTATTTAAGAAAAGTTAATTTAAATTGAGATTAAAAGTACAAAGGACTCATGACCCGACTCAACCCCTCAGAAGACTTAGCTGAGACTTAGTTTTATTATTATGAGAGCAATATTACCTATCTTATAAAGATATTGTAAGGGAAATATAATATGTGGGTCATTATGAATGTTTTGAGAAACACAAATATTAAGAAATGCAAAATCCATGAGAATGGAAAAAATGAAGCCCTCCCAGCAACACTCATAAGCTAAGCAAGTTGAAGCTTACACAGATGAATCAGAGAGACACTGTTGACTGTGTTTCTTGGAAACAAAATAATGGACCATAGTGAAGTCTGTCTCACAATGTTTGTAGTGACCTATGTATGAAGGAAAGGCACATGTCAGCCTTAAAATAATAATATATCAAGAAAAAAAGGTGGAGTGACATCAATGTAAATGGCTCTGCAAATGCAGGTAGTGTGGGTAAAGCAAAATTGTAAACTATCTGGCTGAGTGTTAAAGGCACATTTCAACATAAACACAGATTCCCTAAGAAAGACTGAGAGGCTGATTGGTTCTAAGTATTTCAGAAAATTTTTGCTGATTTTTCACTGACCACTGAAATAAATGAAAAGAGATTTCAGTGTCCACACCTGGCAAAGATACAGACTTTACAGAATTAGTTTAGAAAAGTCATTAAACAAATTATAAAACCAGCAGCAACAATCAGAAACCCTGGGGAGGAGGGAGAATATGATTTCCAGGATTGCCACAGTACAATATATAAAATCTCCAAGTTTCAATAAAAATTATAAGGCATCCAAAAAACACTAAATACATAGTAATAAATAATATTAACTATCACTGTGGAAACTCAGATATTGGACTTACTAGATAAAAACTCTAAAATCAAGCTAAATATACTTGTTATAAATTAGAATGCTAATTGTCATCCCCTAGGAAACCATTAAGAAATTAAGTAAGTCTGTCATGGTGGCTCACATCTGTAACCTATCCCACTGGGGAGCCAAGGAAGGAAGATAGCCTGAAGCTAGGAGCTCAGAGCCCAGCCATAGCAGAGACCCTGTATCTA
>NW_003852625.1:375900-380900 GCF_000181295.1 Otolemur garnettii
AAACAAACAAAAAGCAAAAAATTAAGTATACACCAATACTTTAACTCTTCAATAGAACAAAATGAAAGTCCGTAAGTATACCCATATTCTATGGCCATTGATTTTTGAAATAGATGTGAAAGCAGTTCAGTGGAGAATGAATCATATTCTCAAAAAATGCTGCTGGGACATTCGTATATGTATGTGCAATAGAATGAAGGTAAATCCTTTCCTCACACTATATACAAAAATTAACTCAAAATGAATCAAAGACCTAAGTATAAAAAACAAACTTTAGTGGTACACTCTTTTGAGACTTGAATTTCACAATGGTTTCTTAGATATAACACAAAAAACATAAGCAAGCAAAGAAAAATAGTAGGGCAGTCAAAGTAAGAAACCTCGGTGACTTAAGGGACATTATCAGTAAAGTAAAAGGAGAAACCACAAAATAGGAGAAAATAATTGTAAATCACATGTCAGATAAGGCCCTAGTATCTAGGCTATATAAAGAACTCTTACATCACAACAATAAAAAAATCAAATAACTTAATTAAAAATGGAGAAATGACTTAGATAGCTATTTGTTTAAAGAGAACATACAAATTGCCATCAAATAATGTAGCAATGCTTAACATCATTAGTCATTACAGCAATGCAAAGCAAATCCATATTGAGATGCCACTTCATGTCCACCAGAATGGCTATACTCAAAAAGTCAAATAATAACCAATCCTGACAAGAATGTAGCAAGATTAGAGCTCTTATACATTATTGATGGAAATGTTAAATGATGCAGATACTTTGAAAATCAGTTTTCAGTTCCTCAAATAGTTATATAGAGTTGTCATATGGCTTAGTTATTCCAGTTTGGGGTATATACCCACAAAATACGAAAACATATATTTATGAAAAACATGCATGCAAATGTTCAGAGCTGCTTTATTCACAAAGTGGAAATAGCTGATGAATGGATACACATAATATGGTATGTCTAGAATGGAATATTATTTGGCCATGAAAATAAATGAATTAGTAATTCATGGTACAACACAAATATGTCTTTAAAATATGATGTTAAGTGGTCTTGGTATTAGCATGCTAAAGGCCAAGCTTTTAACATTAGCATGCTAAAAGGCCAAGGCAGGTAGATTGCTTGAATTCAGCAGTTCAAGACAAGCCTGAGCAAGAGACAGACCCTGTCCCTACTAAAAATAGAAAAACTAGCTAGACATTGTGGTGGGCATCTGTAGTTCTAGCTATTTGGGAGGCTGAGGAAAGAAGATATTGCTTGAGCCCAAGAGTTATAGGATTCTGTGAGCTATGGTGCCACTGCACTCTACCCAGGATGACAAAGTGAGACTTAGTCTCAATAAAATAAAATAAAATAAAATAAGGTAATGTTGTTAAGCAAACAAAGTGAGACATGAAAGGTGAAGTATTGTAATGAGCTAATTTATAAATTTTCAGAATGACCATATTAATTGAGATAGAAATCAGATCAGTGGTTTCAAGGGATGTTGAAGATGGAATATAAGAGATACAGGGTTTCTCTGTGGAATGATTAAAATATTCTGGCACTAGGTAGTGTTGATGGTTGCACAATTTTGTGAATATACTAAAAACAATTTAATTTTTCACTTTAACATTGTTAACGGTGAATTTTATGTTGTGAGTATTCTGTCACAATATAATACTAATACTAATATGAATTTAGTAAACTATCTTGACAAAATATCAGTTTATACATATCAATTACATTTCTTTGTTTAACTCTAAATTAATATGAGGGTACAAATTTTTAGGTTAGATTGTTATAACTTCCAAACTAAAGTTGAGATTGTAGTTAAGCCCTTCACTGGGGGGAGGGGGGTGCTGAACACCCTCACATTGTGTACATTAGGTGAGATGCAACCACTCTCCCTCCTCTCCCCAATTGCCCTCCATCTCCTCCTTCAACCACCCCTCTCCCTCCTCTTCCCTTCCCCTTGATGGATTATATTTGTTTATTGTTCATGTGGACATGTAATTGTTTATATAATAGTTTCCATTAGTATTGAGTACATTGGATATATTTTTTGCCATTCTTGAGTTACTTTACTAAGAAGAATGTGTTTGAACTCCATCCAGGTAAACATAAAAGGTTTCGGAAAGTCTTCAACATTTTTTTTTTTTATGAGACAGAGTCTCAAGCTGTTGCCCTGGGTAGACTGGGTAGAGTGCTGTGGCATCACAGCTCACAGCAAACTCAAACTCCTGGGCAGAAGTGATTCTCATGCCTCAGCCTCCCAAGTAGCTGGAACTACAGGCACCTGCCACAACACCCAGCTATTTTTTAGCCTGGACTGGATTTGAACCTGATAGCTTCAGTGTATGTGGCTGGCCCCTTAGCTGCCTGAGCTACAAGCACAGAGCCTTCAACTTTTCTGATGACCATAAAGTACTCCATGGTATACATATGTCACTTTGTTGATCCATTCGATGAATGATGGGCATTTAGGTAGCTCCACAACTTGGCAATTATGAATTGAGCTGCAATACACATTCTGGTGCAAATGTGTTTGTGGCAAAATGACTTTTGTTCTTCTGGATAGATACCTAGTAATGGTACTGTGGGATCAAATGGAAGGTTAACTTTTAGTTCTTTAAGAATTCTCCATACTTTCTTCCAAAAAGGTTGTATTAGTTTGGAATCCCACCAGCAGGGCAAATGTGTTTCCGTCTCTCCACATCCATACCAGCAGCTGTGGTTTGGGGGCTTTGTGATGTAGGCTAATCTTACTGGAGTTAGGTGATATCTCAGAATGGTTTTGATTTACATTTCTCTGGTGATTAATGACAATGAGCATTTTTTTCATATGTCTTCTAGCTATTCATCTGTCATCTTCAGATAACTTTCTGTTCATGCCTCTTGCCCTCTTATAAATGGGATTGTTTGCTTTTTTCTTATTGATTAATTTGAGTTATCTGCAGATTTTAGTTAGTAGGCCTTTGTCATATTCGTAACATGCCAAAATCTCCCATACTGAAGGCTGTGTATTAACCTTGGTTCTGGTACTCTTAGCTGTGCATAATATTTATTTATTTATTTAATAAATATCATCTTTTCTCCAGTGTCTGCTTTTGTTAGGCTTATCAAAGATCAATGACAATATGTGGCTGGGTTTATCCCTAGATTCTAGATTCTATTCCATAGATCTATATCTCTATTTTTGTGCCAGTACCATGCTGTTTTGATCACTATAGACTTGTAGCATAACTTTAAGTCTGGTAACATGATACCTCCAGATTTGTTTTTATTACTAAGAATCGTATTTGCTATTCAAGGTCTTTTCTCATTCCATATGAAGCAAAGTACTATTTTTTCCAAGTTCTTCAAAGGACGCATTGGTATTTTGATAGGGATTGCATTAAATCTGTAGATCACTTTGGGTAGAATGGACTTTTTAATGATGTTCATTCTGCCTAGCCGCAGCATGTATGTTTTTCCATTTGTTAATCTCTTCTGTTATTTCTTTTCTCAGGGATTCATAGTTCTCTTTATAGAGATCTTTCACTTCCTTTGTTAGATAAATTCTCAGATATTTCATCTTCTTTGGAGCTACTGTAAAATTATAGAGTCTTTGTTTTTATTCTCAACTTGATTGTTATTGACAAATATAAAGGCTACTGAGTTATGGGCCTTGATTTTGTATCCTGAGATGCTACTATATTCCTTGATCACTTCTAAGAGCTTTGTAGTTGAGTTCCTGGGGTTTCCCAGGTATAAGATCATGTGATCAGTGAAGAGTAAGAGTTTGACTTCCTTTAATCCCATTTGAATACACTTGATCTCTTTGTCTTGCCTAATTGCAATGACTAGGAATTCTAGCACTATGTTGAATAGCAGTGGCAACAATGGACATCCTTGTCTAGTTCTAGGTCTGAGTGGAAATACTTTCAGTTTTACTCCATTCAATATGTGGTAATGGCTGTGGGTTTGTTTTAGATGGCCTCTATCAGTTTAAGAAATGTCCCACTTATGCTTATTTTCTTAAGTGTGCTTATCAAGGAAGAATGGTGGATATCATCAAAAGCCTTTTCTGCATCAGTTGAGAGAAACATATGATCTTTTTTGTGTTTTATTAATGTGGTGGATTAGTTTTATGGACTATGTATGTTGAACTAGGCTTGCATCCCTGGGGTAAAACTGACCTGATCATGGTGTATAACTTTTTTAATGTGCCTCTATATTCTTCTTGCTAAGATATTATTGAATATTATTACAGCATTATTATTAATGATATTGACCTATAATTTTCTTTTTTAGTTAGGTTCTTTTCTGGTTTTGAAATCAGGGTGATATTTGCTTTATAGAATTTGTTGAAGAGATTCCTTACTTCTCTAAGTTTTGGAATAGATTATGTTATATAGGAACTAGTTCCTCTTTGAAGGTTTGATAGACTCCTGGTGTGAAACCATCTGGTCCAGGGTTTTTCTTTTTCGGAAGATTTTGTATGGTTGATGCTATTGCAGTGCTTGAAATACACCTATTCAAAATTTATAAATTTTTCTGTTTGAGTTTAGGAAGGTGCTGTAATTCCAGTTATTGGTCCACTTCCTCTACATTTTCATATTTGGGGGCATAGAATTTTTGTAGCAATTATTAAGGATCTTTTGTATTTCTATGGAATTTGTTGTTTTTTCCCCTTTATCATTTCTGATTGCTGTTATTAGAGATCTTACTTTTCTTTTTCTGGTTAGTCTGGCCAAGTGTTTCTCAATTTTATTAATCTTTTCAAAGAACTAACTTTACGTTTTTTTATCTTCCAAATGATTCTTTTGTTTTTAATTTCATTTAATTCTGCTCTAATTTGAGTTATTTTATTCTTCTGCTGGGTTTGGAGCTAGATTATTCTTCCTTTTCCTGTTGCTTGAGATAGCCCATTAGGTCAGTGGTTCTCAACCTTCCTAATGCTGCGGGCCTTTAATACAGTTCCTGTAGGTCATGACCCATAGGTTGAGAACTGCTGCATTAGGTT
>NW_003852625.1:381281-382557 GCF_000181295.1 Otolemur garnettii
AGCCCCTATTTTCTTAATGAAGGCATCTAATGCTATAAATTTCCCTATTATGATGGCCTTTGTAGTAGCCCACAGGTTTTGATGGCTTATAGCTTCATTATCATTGTTTTCAAGATATCTAATGATTTCCTTCTTAATCTCATCTTTGACCCAGCTGTCATTCAGCATAAGGTTATTTAGTTTCCATGACTTTATTAGGGTATGAAGATTTCTGTTACGGGGTGGCACCTGTGGCTCAAGGGGATAGGGCGCTGGCCCCATATGCCAGAGGTGGTGGGTTCAAGCCCAGTCTTGTTCAAAAACTGCAAAAAAAAAAAAAAAAGATTTCTGTTACTGTTGTGTTCAACTTGTATTCCTTGATGGTCTGAGAAGACACAAGGAATAATTTCTATTTTTTTGAATTTGTTAAGGTTAGACTTGTGCCCTAAGATATGATCAATTTTGGAGGATGATCCATGGGCTGATCAGAGGAATGTGTATTCACTTTTGTTAGGATGAAAGTTCTGTATATGTCTATTAAGTGCATGTGTTTTAGGGTCATATTTAAGTCCATTATTTACTTTTTTAGTTTCTGCTTGAAGGATCTGTCCAGTACTGTGAAAGAGTGTTAAATTCTCTAACTATTATAATTCAGGAAGCTATCATAGTGTTCAGATCATTTAGAGTTTAATGAATCAGGGAGCCTTCAAATATGGTACATTAAAGTTAATTATTGAAATCTCTTCATGTTGTGTACTTCTCTTGGCAATAATGTAATGTCCATTCTTGTCTTTCTTCATTTTTATTGGTTTGAATCCAATTGTGTTTGCAAATAAGATTTTCACCACTGATTTTTTCTGATTTCCATTTGCCTGGATCAGTGCTTTCCATCTTTTCACCTTGAGTCTTGATTTATCCTTTGGTGTTAGTTGTGTTTCTTTCAGAAAACAGATATCAGACTTGAGTTTTGTATCTGGTCAGACAACCTGTGCCTCTTTAGGCATTTATTGACGGAATTGATAGGTATGGTGGAGTTTTTGACCTCTCACTTTTCAGAGGTCCACACCTTATTTTTTTCCCTAGCACCATTGTGGAGGCTAGGCTTTGTTCTTTAATTTCTGGATGTGTTTACTTTGGTGATGATGGGCCGTAGTGCTGGTCTTTATGAAGAATAGGTCTGAATATTTCCTGTATTGCTGGTCTAGTTGTGGCAAATTTTCTCAATGTTTGCATGTCAGTAAAATATTTGATCTCTTCATCACAAATGAAACTCAGTTTAGCAGGATATAGGATCCTG
>NW_003852625.1:383005-387825 GCF_000181295.1 Otolemur garnettii
AAAAGATAAAGACTTTACCTATTTTATGTTTACATGGATAGAGCTGGAACATATTCTTCTTAGTAAAGTATATCAAGAATGGAAGAATAAGTGTCCAATGTACTCAGTACTTTTATGAAACTAATTTATAATTACTCACACTTTCTTATGAATGATAGATCATAACTATAGCCTAGGAAGAAGGAGAGAAGTGGTGGGGGAGGTCAGAAGAGGGGAGAGGTTTGAGAGAGGGAGGGTAAACAGTGGGACCACACCTATGGAGTGGACACAAGTCCACACAAGTCCTGCAAGGACACAAGTCAAATCTATCAAATATAGAACATAAATGTCTTAACATAATAATTAAGTAAATGAGGTAAAAGCTATATTAATTAGGTTGATGTAAGCACTCCAAATTATATAGAAAATCAACACATTGTACCCCACAAATGTGTAAATGTATTCATGATCTATGTGTATGTGACTTAATAAAAAAAAGAAAAGAAAAGAAAACCACTTTGCAGCAAATGTGAGGGAGAATACTTATCAGGCTAGTAATAGCAGAATCATAGAAATGAAGCATGCAGACAAATCTGCCTATAGAAAATGATATGGTGTTACAGAAGGTTAAGAATCTGTAAAGATCAATGGATGTCAAGATTTAAAAATAGATAAGCAGCATGAAGATAAAAAAGGTGAGAAGGTCTGTGGTCATCTTGATATTTTCCCCTTTATAGGTAAGACTTTTATTGCACTTGGCTGCTTGCAGAATTTTTTCCTTCATATTAGTTTTGGTAAAATTAATTACAATGTGTCTAGGAAGCACTTTGTTCAGATTGAGTATTGTTGGAGTTCTGAAATTATGTACTACCTGAATTTCTGTGTCTCTCTCAATGCTTGGGAAATTCTGCACCATAATGTCTCAGAGTAGAGCATCAGTGCCTTTAGAACCATCCTATTTTCTTTCAGGAATCCTTATAATTCATTATGTTTTATCTTTTGGAATGATCCCATAATTCTCATTGAGTATTCTGTTTTTGTTCTCCTTCTTTCTGCCTCATTAAATACTTGCAATAGCAATAGGTCAAAGGTCTTGTCTTCAATTTCTGAAATTCTCTATTCTCCACCAGCTCCTTGACTGACTCTTTTAATTTCCTAAGCTCTACTATATCTTTCCTCACTATGTACATATCTTGGTGACTTTGTCTTTAAAGTCACTAATTTACTGAGACAACTTTCAGACTATTTTTTGGATTTATTTTTCCATCTTCTTTTCCATTCCAATCATCTTATTTGCCATCTATCTATATTCTAAATTCTATTTCTGACATTTCAGAAATTTCTCTTTGGATGGTATTCTCTGATGTATCTCCCTTGTAATCTCTTGTGAGAGTTGCGCTGCTCTGATTTTTCGTGTTGCCAGAATTCTTCTGCTGGCTCCTCCCCATGAGTATTTTCAGCTTTTTAAAAATATATAATAATTTTTTTACTTAGAATGATAGGTTGTCCCTGAATACTTATTGAGAGATAACCTAGTTGGGTATCCTTATGAAATACTGTACTGATGTACTGTACTGCTTGCCCTCCACCCAATCCCAAGGAGTTGCATCACTTTGAAGGAACCTCTGCTGAACCAAGATCTGCACACCTGTGGCCTGCCAGCCATAGCTGGGGGAGAATTTGTGATCAGACTCATGGGATTCATCCTTCCCTATTCTAATCTCCCTTACCAAAGCACAAAGTCAAACATGCTGTGAACCTGCAGCCTCAGACAGTGGCACAGGACAGCAAGACTCCACAGCCAACTTTGACCAATATTTCCAGCCAAGCTGGCTCAGGCAGCACAAACAGTACCCACCCAAACGAACTTAGAGGGATGCTAGCCACTGGAGAACAAGAATCCTCAAGCGGTTCTGACTGAGAATTCCTGGAGGGTCTACAGGAGGGACTCTTTCCACGGGAAAGGGAGGCAGCTGAGACCACACCCAAGTTAAGACTACAGCACTGTTTCCATGCTGCTGCCACCACTCAGTGACCCACACAATGGTTTGGACTCTTCCAATATTCCCCAAACACTCCATCCTCTAGGAGTGGTTCTCAACCTTCCTAATGCCATGACCCTTTAATATAGTTCCTCATGTTGTGGTGATCCCCAACCATAAAATTATTTTTGTTGCTACTTCATAACTGTAATTTTACTACTGTTACTAGATTGTAATGTAAATATCTGATATGCAGGAAGTATTTAAGTGACCCCTGTGAAAGGGTCATTCAACCCCCAAAGGGGTTGCTACCCACAGGTTAAGAACAGCTGCGAGAGGGAACAGTCAGGCAGATAACCAGATGGGGGAAAGGATGGACCCTGGGCCCACAACTGTCGAGAGAAAGTTTGTTCTCTTTTGAGCCAGGCAGGATGGGGACTGGGCTCAGAGCTGGAGCTTCCAGGTGTAGGAGAACTGGGAACTAGCAACTCTTTTCTGTGGGCTGAGGTGAGAGATCCTTTCATTCCTTCCTTGCTGTGGATAGCCCTGGCTTGGGCCTCCCCTAACAACAGGAGCCTTCCTAGTAGTTGCTCAGAACCTGTATTCTGTTAACTTGCTTCCTCTATTTGACCTCATAGTTTGTCCCAGTGGGAATGGTGTGCACTTCGCATTCCTCTCTTTGTGCTCAACTCCCCACCTTCAGCTTCCAGTTCACTTCTGTCCAACTACTCTCCCTCTGCACAGGGGCTATGATGAAAGCTGCCTCTAGTCAGCAATCTTGCTCTGCACCCATGAATCATCAATTATATTTCAATAGCTATTAGCAAGAATATGAAAAAATAAAGAACACAACCATTATGGAAAACAGCATGGAGTTTCCTCAAAAAAAAAAAAAAATAGAATTACTATATGATCCGCCAATCCCACTTCTGGCTATAAATCCAAAGAAAATAAAATCACTACTGTAAAGTGATACATGCATGTTCAGAATAGCCAAGATATAGAAACCTAAGTGGTTATAGACAAATGAATGGATAAAGAAAATATGTGTATGTGTGTGTGTGTGTGTGTGTGCAGCCAAAGTTGAACCATTAACTTCACAGACTCATCCTAGAAAAAGTGCTACCTATATACCTCATTATTGAATATAACTATAGTCATCTTCAAAGTACTCCTCTTTGCCATGTGGAGACTAGTGATATTCAGCAATCAGTTATGTAGCACTTTTTCTAGAATGAGCTCTTCAACTTATGATGACAGAGGTGATGGCCATTCCAGAAAAAATGTTCTATGTGCTTTGAAGGTTGGACTAGGTAACGGCATTGATGCATAGCTTCCTGAAGGGAGTACCTCAAAGCTGACTACAGTGATAACAGCAGTGAGGCATGTAGCACTTTTTCTAGGATGAGTTTGCAAACTCAATTGTCTGAATATATATATTATACACACACACATATATATATACACACACACACAAACATATATATATACACACACAAAATGGAGTGTGTATATATATATATATTTGCAGTTTTTGGCTGGGGCCAAGTTTGAACCTACCACCTCCGGTATATAGGGCTAGTGCCCTACTCCTTTGAGCCACAGGCACTGCCCACAAAATGGAATAACATTCAGCCTTTAAAAAGGAAGCAAATCTTGTCATTTGTGACAACATGAGTGAACCTGGATTATATTATGTGAACTAACTTAGATGCAGAAAGAGAAATAGTACATGATTTCTTTTATCTATAAAATCTGAAGAAAGAGTCAAATTCATAAAAGTAAAGAAGAGAATGATGTTACCAATGGCTGAGAAATGAAAAAAATGGGGAGATGTTTATCAAAGGGTATAAACTTTTAGTTACATAATAAATAAATTCTGGAGACCTAATGTACAGCATGGCAACTATAGTTAATAATAGTGAATTGTATACTTCAAATTTTCTAAGAGAGTATATCTTAACACACACAAAAAATCGATAGCTAGGGGAGGTTATGGATATGTCAGTTAACTTGATTGTGGTAATTATTTCACTATCTACATGTATATGTATCAAAATATAATGCTGTACACTATAAATATTTACTATTTTTATTTGCCAATCATACCTCATAGAAAAAGTAGACAAACCAAAAAAAATTAAATTAAAATGCTAAAATGTACACTAACATTAGTAATCTCAAAATCAAGCTATACATCTACATGGGAATCTACAAACATTATTGAAAGACACTAAAGAAGCCTTAAATAAACAATTATACCATATTTGTATATTTGAAGGTTCAACATTATAAAGGTACTATTTCTCAAAACTTAATCTGTAGATAATATTCAATCATCATTAAAGTTATAATTTTCTTTGTGTTGGAAAGAACTGATGAGTGATTTTAAAATTGCTATTCACAGTGTTACATTTGCACAGGGCTATCACATAGACCAATGAAACAAAATAGAGCGCAGATTCAAACTTAACTATACAAGGAGAATCAAGTTACAACACAATTGTCATAGCTAAGTAATAGGGCAATAATGATCTTTTACACAAATGCAAATAAAATGAAATTGAACCCTGACTTCACATTATACACAAAAGTCGCTCCAGTTAGTTTTTCAACTTAAATGTGATAGAAAAAACAAGTAATGCTAAAGAAAGTAACATAGAAGAATATCTTTATAACCTTCAGCTAAAGAACAATTTCTTAAATAGAACACAAAATTCACGAACCATAAAAAAATGACTGATGTCTGGCCTCCATAAAATAAATTTTGTTTATTGAAAAATACAATTAATGGAGTGAATGTGCAAGTTGTGAAATGAGAGAGGATATTTGAAGCACAGACAGAGGAAAAAAATTATA
>NW_003852625.1:388922-395694 GCF_000181295.1 Otolemur garnettii
AAGATCTAGAATGTCTGTAAGCATTGATTCAGCATGGTTGCTTCTGTGCCAGCATGCAGGAGCACTGCTGCTCACAGCTGCAACTGAAATATGATGGTGGCCACAGGAATGGGGTGCAGGGCATATATAAGAAATGCCCAAATATCTATTAGCAGTAAATGGATACGTAAATCATGGAATATTCATAAAATGGGATATAACACAGCAATAAAAATAAACCAAGTATAGCTAAAAACTGCAATATGAATAAATCTGAAAAACAATTACTATGGTTTGAATATTTGTCCCCTACAAAATTCATGTTGAAACTTAATTTCCAATGTGCCAGTATTAAGAAGAAAAGCCTTTGAAAGTTGATTGGGTCATGAGAGGTCTGCCCTCGTGAATGGATTAACTCATTCATTGGATTAATGAATCAATGGGTTCATTGATTAATGGGTTATTGTGGGAGCATATCTGGTGGCATTATAAGAACAGATAGAGAGATCTGAGCTAGCACTTCAGCATGCTTGGCCCCTTCACCATATGATACCTTGTGCTACCTCAGGACTTGTCAGAGTGTCCCCACCAGGTAAAAGGCTTTCACCAGATGTTGCTCCTTGACCTTGGACTTCTCAGCTTTCAGAACTTAAGAAATAAATTCTTTTTCTTTCCAAATTTCTTAGTTTATGTATTCTGTTATAAGCAACAGAAAATGGACTAATACAATAGTGGTAGAAGCAAAGTACAAATACATACAATATAATTGCATTTATTTAAATGCCAAAATTTGGCAAAACTAAACAATTGGTGTTTAGAAATACAAACTTAAATGACAAAAATATAAAGATATCAGAGAAAGGATTGAGAAATTCAAGATGGCAATTAGTTTTATTGGACAAGAACTGGTATTTGATCAGAAAGGGCCCACACTGGGCTTCTAAGATGCAACTATCTTTTATTTCTTGACTTAGATGGTGGTTACACAGATGTTACTTGTATAATTATTTATTAAACTATGTTTATGCTTGATACAGTTTTTTTCATGCATATCATATGTCACAAGTTCAAATGGAAAAGATATGGCTGCTCATGCTTACAATCCCAGTACTTTGGAAGGCCAAGGTGGGAGGATGCTTGAGCCCAAGAGTTGAAGACCAGCTTGAGCAACATAGCAAGACCCCATGTCTACAAAAAATAAAAAAGTAGTTGGGCATGGTGGCACATGCCTGTAGTCCTAGCTACTCAGGAGGCTGAGGCAGTAGGATCATTTTAGCCCAGGATTCTGAGGTTGCAATGAGCTATGATGACACGATTGCACTCTAGCCTGGGGCAAAAGAATGAGATTCTGTCTCAAAAAATAAAGAAAAAAAGAAAAATAAAAAACTACTTTTCATTCCACACATTTTCTCAAGCTACTATTCATTTTTTCCTTCCCATTAGAGTGAAACTCCTCTAAAGATTCATCAGAAATTTCTCTTTCCCTTCTTCCAATTAGGCTTTAAAACTCATCACTTCCCTGAAACTACTCTTGCTTAGATTGCCAGTATCTCCACAATGCTAAATCCATTTGTCTGTGTGCATTTTATTTATCTGTCCTCAACATTTGATATAAACGAACACTGTCTTCCCCATAAAGTACTAAAATTTAAGTTGCCCTTCAGAATGTCACATATTCTTATTTTCTTTTCATTCATTCACTACAATTCCTGTTAAAACTGTAGTGTCTCAAGACTCAGTCCTTAGATTTCTTCTTTACCTTGAGTCCCTCCCTTGGTGGTCTAATTAGTTTAATTTGGAGCGTCCAAACTGTTTTCTCTTTCTTTCTTTCTTTCTTTCTCTCTCTCTCTCTCTCTCTCTCTCTCTCTCTTTTGTAGAGACAGAGTTTTGCTTTACCACCCTCTGTAGAGTGCCCTGGCATCACACAGCTCACAGCAACCTCCTGGGCTTAAGTGACTCTCTTGATTCAGTCTCCCAAGTAGCTGAGACTATAGGCGCAAACTGTTTTCTTTTTTTGCCTCACATTGGAAGGATAAGAGTTGTCTTGGGCCACACATTAAATACAGAAACACTAATGAAAGCTGATAAGTAAAAAAAAAAAAAATGTCTGTGCATACTTCTGGAGATATCCAGCACTGCAAATAAGTATAATCTGTATGTAGCCCATGGGCTGCAGGTTGGACATCCCTGAATGTTTTTAATTTATATTTATTTTCTGACAATTGTTGAGTTTTCGTACCCATCCCAGACATCTCTCCTAAGATACAGACTCATATGTAAAACTTGACATTTTCACTGGAATGTTCAAAAGCATCTCAATCATAAAATGTACAAAATTGAATCATCAATTGTCTTGTAAAGATACCCTCATTTCTCATTTTCTTTCCTATATCAATAAATGACATATCAGTAATTGGGGTATTTTAGGTTATCAGGCCTAAAATGCTAGGGTCATTCTGGATGCCATTTTCTCTTACTCCCCACATGCAAATCATAAGAAAATCATAAGAAAACACCTGCCACCTTAGCCCTGGAAGTGATCTTTTTTTTTTATTTCTTATAGTAAACTATGTACATTAATGTAATCATGGGGTACAGTGTGCTGTTTTCACATACATTTTGAAATACCCACATCAAACTGGTTAACATAACCTTCATGTCATTTTCTTAGTTATTGGTTAAGACATTCATACTCTGCTTTTAGAAAGATTCACTTGTACCCTTGTAAGATAAACCAAAGAGGTGACCCCACCAATCACCCTCCCTCCCCCCATCCACCCCCCTCACCTCCCCTCTCCCACCCCCTTCCCTTATTCTAAGGCTATAATTAGGTTATGACATTCCTATAAAAGCTATGAATTACTTTCAAAATAGGGCTGTGTACATTGGATACGTTTTCTTCCATTCCTGAGATACTTATCTAAGAAGAACATTTTCTAATTCCATCCATATAAACATGAAGGAGATAAAGTCTCCATCTTTCTTTAGGGCTGCATAGTATTCCATGGTGTACATATACCACAATTTATTGATCCATTTGTGGGTTGCTGGGCAAGTGTTGATCTAGCTGCAGATGGAGGAACCAGCTTGATATCCTGCTGGACACCTGCAGGGGAGACACTAGTGCCTTGCTGTCTCATCTACAGGCACTTCTGGCTGGTCAATTTCATGGATGGGCCTTGCTGTGTCCTCCAAGTGCACTCCTGACTGGTGAATTTCATGTCAGTTTTCAAGGCCTGAGAGCTCATTGGACAACTGGCTGTAACTGACGAGGACTCGCCCTAAGAGTCAACATTGAGTTCTGGCAAAACAACCCCCCTGCCACTATATAAACCCCTGAGCAGAGAGCCCATCACAGACTGTGAAGAGGGAGCAAAAGAGCTTGTTTCCCTCCTGGATTCTCTCTGCAAGGAGGCTTGGTCTTTTGTAGTTGTTATAATTTTTGTTCCTTGAATAAATCTTGACTTACTACTGATCCTATGGTCCTCGAATCATGGAGACTAAGAACCTGAAAAGCCCGTATCACTTATATCCTGGCTCCCATAATCTAGTCTCCATTCAGTATCTATAAGGATCTTGTAAAAATATAACTGTGATCATATCCCTTATTTGCTCCAAATACTCCAGTGGTTTCTCTTCTTATTCAAAGTAAAATCCAAAGCTCTTGAAGTCATCTACAACATCCCACACAATAGGCCCCTGCTTCAATTTTCTGACATCTCCTATTTTTTCCACCAACTCACTCACCTTCAGCCACACAGGCTTCCTTGCTGTTGCTCAAATGTGCCAAGCTCAGTGTGCTAGATTGCTCTTCATCACATATTCAAAGCTCATTCTTTCACCTCTTTCATGTTTTTATTCTAATGTTACTTTTTCAGGGAGGTATCTCCTGATTGCTCCTTTATATTGTTATTTCCTGCTCATTTTCTTCCTAATATTTCTCACTGTTTGCAAAAATATGTGTACACATTTTAAGAAAGGAAAAACTATTACATTCATAATAATTAAGTCACATTTGACTTCTACAATTATAGGAGGTGCTCAACACGATTTGTGGAAATCTTTTGTCATCAGTATATATTGAGTATTACAATTTTAATACAGTTTTTCCTTTTCTATTATGTGTATACACATTATATGTGTATGTGTATATATATATATATTATTAATATATGCACACACTGATTTGTTGTTTTCCTCTACTCAAAAGAATGTGAGAGACATAATGGCAATAATTTTTGTTTAATTTCTTTTCTGCCATGATCCCAGTGCTTAGAAAAGTGTCTGCCACTTTGTAGTTGCTCAGTAAATATTTGTTGATCTGAAGGAAGAAAAGGCAAATAAATCTCTCTGACTTTTCCGAGTCTCAACTGGCATTTTATGATACTTACAGAAGTTTTATAACCTTCTCAGTATTTGTTATCTTTAATCAACTCACATCCATTTCCCTGTAGTGAAAAGCAATAAAGAGCTTATTTTTTAAAAAAAAAAAAATTGTAGCTTTTGATTTTTAAAGACAGCTTAGAGAGGAAAAGTTGCAAGTTTTATAGAAGGGTGCTTCAGGAGCCTGAGAACAAAAAGTGAAAATTTTGAAAGTATTAACTAGCTCCTCATTCTCTTTCTTTGAGAAAAAGGTAAATAAATGTACACGTTTATATATACACAGGTGGAGTTATATAGGAAAAGCAAAATGGGCCTTGAGGAATCAATGTGTGTACATGGGAATATTGACACTATTGAGGTTATAGCATTCACTCAATATCACACAGCTAAGTGTTGGAACTGCAATAGGATAAAACTCAATTCTCCTAACTTCTATCTCAGTTCTCCTTTATCCATATTGAAGGATGAAAGGAAATGAAAGGGAAGTTTTCATTATACTTAGGTGGGAAGGGGATATCTGCATAAATACTTGATACCATGAAGGAGAATGATCTTCACCTTTGTTTTTACCACAATAGGTAGAAGACTATTTGTGTATTGAACATGCCAACTCTCTCAGTTTACACTTTGTGCTCTTGTAGTCTCCCCAGTTCTTCTCTCCCTGTTTTTCTCTCTCTATTTCCTCTCTCTCATTTGTCTCTCCCTCTCTCTCTCTTTTTCACACACACACACACACACACACACACAAATGAGCCTATATATGAACGTGTACTTATAGACACTATTAGTCTATGTGGGTTTCTGTAAAAATCAAAACAAGCCATGCTCTATAAACAGTTAAAGCAGGAAAAATAGATGGCTCCATAGGCACATGGTTTGGTGATCAAATGTACCCTTTTGAGTACCCCTACTTCTTGGCATCATCCACCACTACACCAAAGTATTTGTGGAGGGCAGACTGGATTTCAGCAACTTCTGTCCCTTGAATGAGTACACAGGTGCATGCACACACAGACAAGCACATTCTTTGGTTTAGCTAATTAATCTTTTTGAT
Organism: Otolemur garnettii; assembly: GCF_000181295.1. Taxonomy (NCBI): domain Eukaryota; kingdom Metazoa; phylum Chordata; class Mammalia; order Primates; family Galagidae; genus Otolemur; species Otolemur garnettii. Next base: position 394,339 of record NW_003852625.1, read on the forward strand.
AATGTCAGTTTGAGCCATCAAACCATTAAACATTGGACTATTTTTTCATGTGGACAAAATTTCCATTTCTATCACAGTGAATTTTTGCAGTGCACAGGGAACAGGATAGAAGTAAATGATCTTACAGATGATGGAATTATTTTCAAGGGCACAAGGGGCAACAGACCTCAATAGACTGAAAGGCAAATAAGAATAATGGAACCACTTTGTGTGGGCTCGGGACATTGGCATTCTTCTGGACTGAAGAGAGAGAAAGAAATAGCTGGCACTACATCTTTCTCTTTGAATCTAGGATGAAACTGGAAATGTGCATAAACTGAAAGCTTTTTGAAATGGCAGAGAATCAGTATTTGGAACCCCGAAAATGATATCATTAATGTAGAATGATGGGAGAGTGACTGAATTATGACTTTTGCTATACCTTGGGGGTGGCTGTTCTCAACATGAGGAATATTTCTGTCTTCTACATTGCCACTCTGCTGTGACCATTCTTTGAAGCTCAGTGACTAAGTAAAAACTGAATGTCACTTTGAAAAATGAAATTTTCAGGCAGCACCAAGTTTGATGAGGAAGAAAGAAGTAGCAGAGTAAGCAAAGAACACAGACAAATATAATTTCTTATAACACCTCGGTGGCTACTTAGCTTAGTGAACTAGAACACTGAAATAACAAGGTCAATTTATAAACTGTACTGAATGCCTTCTCTGTGCAAAGCTAGTACGAGTACTTTTGAGACTATAAAGGTGATTAAACTCAGACTCAACAGAAGATAAGACTGGAAATGCCAGAACAGGACAAAGGGATGGTGGGTCTTGATGTCAAGCAGAACAGCCTGTACTTAATCCCAGAAGGCCAATGTTTTTTTAGCCTTAAATGAGTATCAATATTCTTCATGGGGTTTGTTAAATACACAAGTTCCCTGGCCTTGGAAATTACATTTTCTTCAAGTTTTCTAGATTCTTTCGATTTATGCCACATTTGAAAAACACTGTCACAGCCATAGGGAAAACATTGAATGTTTAAAGTCAGGCAAATGGCAGAATTGATTGACTATTTACTTATGAGATACAGCTCTGGAAATCACGTGTATGTAACATGGAGTAAGACATGTGCAGCATGGGGAAAGACTGGAAGGGAAAAAGAACATTTAAGCTTAACTCTTCTCTGTGAATTCATTTGTTTGTTTCTAGTCCCTAGTCACAGACTATCACCTTCACCTCTGAAACTAACCGGCCAAATCAGTGTTTTAATGACCAGGGGCAATGGATGGAAAGGTTACGGTTCATCAGCTCAAAACCATTCCCATTCCTGGAAAATAATTTTGGCATCAGTGGGGAAAAACAAATTTAATATATG
>NW_003852625.1:395865-415502 GCF_000181295.1 Otolemur garnettii
AAAGGATAAGAAAGTTCATTCAGATCTTTTATCTTCTCTGGCTAGAATTACCAAATTGTCTCTGTTCTCAAGGAGCTATTATTCTCCTTCAAATTATTTGCTAAACTCCCTTTCTCTGCAGAATGCTGTACTAAAATAAACCCTTTTTATATAAACAGTACAAAAAGATTTAAGTTTCAACCTCTCTATTAAGAATGAGACATGAAAAAAACACCGAACAACACTTACAAAACAATATTTAGTTAAAAGCAAAGTAAAATAATTCACAGGAGTATAGAATGCGAAAGGTGGGAATACAGGTCCTTTGGAACCAGATTGTCTGCATTCATAATCCATCTTCTTTACTTACTAGTAGCTCTCAAAGACTGGAAAAATTACATAACCTCTTTATGTTTAAGTGTCCTCGCCTAGAAAACAGGCATTGCAATGGAATCAACCTCAAGAAGGTGCTGTGAGGCCAAATGAGTCAGTTCATGCACAGTGCCTAGAACAACATCTGGTGTATAATAGACTCAGCAAATGTTACCTATTATTATCACATGAAACACAGAAGTACAGGAAATAAACAGAGAACATGCGTGTGATTTGAGCTAAGGGGTATTACCAGGAGGTCCCTAGAAGAGTTCAGTTTCAAACTAGAATTTGAAGAAGATTGGGAAGGAAAGAGCATCTTCTAAGGACCCCTGAGGCACTGTGGAATACTGAAACAAGTACAGTAATAGACAGGCATTGGAAGACATGAGTTCCAATCTCAGTATTGCCACTTAGTAGTTATATCATTTAATTTTTACAAATTTCAGTTTCTTGGTGTATAAAACAGTGAACAGAGCATCTTCCCTGCCTATATGATCTATAATCAAGAACATATGTAGCTTATGTGTGTGTGATATATACAGTATATAGTTAGATAGATGCATACATACATACATAGACAATGTAAAATATTTTGAAAAACATGAAATGATGTATTAACACAAATGTAAGTTTTCACTATAAACGTTAATTGTACGATGTTCCAGCATTCTGTAGTATACAGTTCAACAATATTAGGGAAATAATGTGATTTAACAAAAAGAGAATGGGCTTTGGAGCACAAAAAAAAAAAAAAAAAAGCTGGGTCCTGGAGCCAGAGACTGCCCCCAGACACCACGCTATGGATCAAGGGCCCCAGCCAGGGACGTGCCCTGCAGTAACACCCACACCCGGATCCATGATGCAAGGCCAAGCTAAAAAAAAAAAAAAAAAACTAAACCCACCCCCCCACCCAAAACCTGACCTTCAAATACCATTTTGGCTAACTTGGTAGAACATTTAACCTTATGAACTTCAATATATTCATCTTCAAAATTGGGGTAATAAAATCTTCCTCATAGGGCTGCTATAAAGATTAAATGAATATTACACATATATAAAAACCTTAGCATTATCTAGAATATACTTGGTTATTATTAAAATTATGTTCAAGTAAGATATATAGCTTCAGACATTTGGAGACAAGAAAGAAAACACAATTTACACAAATAGTAAGTTATTCTAGAAGTCACCTTGATACAGGAATTTCGTCTTGTCTCCTGGCTGGCTCGCCAAATCTGATACCGGACTTTCAAGTTCTTCTCCGTGATTTGAAGAATAAATCTGCTGACCACAGATCAGTGGCAAGACAGAATTTATTTACACAAAAGAATACAAAAACACTCTAAGTTCCTGGTAGGGAGAGAAAACCCTAGTCGGGAAAGAAAAGCTCTCTCCGTTTAGTAGTATATATAGGTGCATGGGTTCCTTATATATGAGGCCAGGAAATGAATGGACACAGTCTCTTCCGCTGAGGCAAGGTGACTGAATATACTAATGAATGGACATAGTTCCTTCCTCTGGGGCAAGGTGAATGAATGTACTAATGAATGGACACAGTCTCTTCCTCTGAGACAAGGTGACTGAATATACTGATGGACATAGTTCCTTCCCCTGGGGCAAGGTGAATGAATGTACAAATGAATGGACACAGTCTCTTCCGCTGGGGCAAGGTGCCTGAATATACTAATGAATGGACACAGTTCCTTCCGCTGGGGCAAGGTGAATGAATGTACTAATGAATGGACACAGTCCACTCACAGAACTGAGGCCTAGGAAACTTACATGAAATTGACCTAGGAATAAGAAATGGGGGTTCATATTTAGTCATAAGTGTAAAGGGGAAGGAGACACCATGGTGCCGGTGTCTCCCCAGCAGTTGTCCTGTTCCTTTGTCTATTGGAGCCTCCAGTGGGGGAGGGAGGCTCTCCCCCTTGCCTATGCTCCAGCCCGCTGGTCCCTTTGCTGGCTGTCACTGCACCAACACCGCTAAGGCGGAGGCATCGGGTCCTCCAGCCCAGCTTGGCTGAGCTGGCTGGGGCACTACCTGTCCTGTATCAACCTAACATAACCTCATTTATTCATTCAATATAATATACTTCAGCCTCCTACTTTGTGCCAGACACTGTGATCAGAATGGCCTCTAATCCTTATGCCAATAGCTTTGACTCTGATAGTGTATTCTTTTTTCTTTTTAGTTTTGAGACAGAGTTTCACTATGTTGCCCTCAGTAGAATGCCGTGGCATCACAGCTCATAGCAACCCCAAACTCTTGGGCTTAAGTGATTCTCTTGCCTCAGCCTCCCAAGTAGCTGAGGCTACAAGCGCCTGCCACAACGCCTGGCTATTTTATTTTTGTAGTTGTCGTTGTTGTTTAGCAAGCCCAGACCTGATCTGAGCCTGATACAGGACAGGTGGTGCCCCAGACCGCTCAGCCAAGCTGGGCTAGAGGACCCGCTGCCTCTGCCTTAGTGGTGTTGGTGCAGTGGCAGCAGGCAGAAGAACCAGCGGGCTGGAGTGTAGGAAAGGTGGGGCGCCTCCATCGCCCACCGGAGGGTCCAGTAGCCAAAGGGACCGGAAAACTGCTGGGGAGACATCAGCATCTTGGTGTCTCCTTCCCCTTTACACTTATGACAAAATAGGGAAACCCCATTTCCTGTGCCTAGGTCAATTTCATGTAAGTTTCCTAAGCCTCAGTTCTGTGAATGGACTGTGTCCATTCATTAGTACAGTCATTCACCTTGCCCCAGCGGAAGAAACTATGTCCATTCATTATTATGTTCAGTCACCTTGCCCCAGCAGAAGGAACTATGTCTATTCATTGGTACATTCAGTCACCTTGCCCCAGCGAAAGAGACTGTGTCCATTCATTAGTACATTCATTCACCTTACCCCAGCGGAAGAGACTGTGTCCATTCATTTCCTGGCCTCATATAGAAGGAACCCATGCACCTATATATACCGCTAAATGAGAGAGCTTTTCTTTCCCGACTAGGGTGTTTTCTCCCTACCAGGAACTTATAGTGTTTTTGTATTCTTTTCTGTAAATAAATTCTGTCTTGCCACTCATCTGTGGTCAGCGGATTTATTCTTCAGATCACCAAGACCAAGAACCTGATACCAAAGTCCGGTATCAGATTTGGCGAGCCAGCCAGGAGACAAGATGAAATTTCGATACAAGCCCACCAACCCCGGTGTATGTGGCTGGTGCCCTAACCACTGAGCTACGGGAGCTGAGCTTCTGATAGTGGATTCAATTTATATTCTTCCTCTCCCTGTGTGTGTCTGTTCACTGTCATAGTCCCAGCACCCAAAATACTGCCCAGAACATTGTCAGCATTCAGTAAACATCTATTGACTGAACAGAAAGAGGAATTTGGAGCGGAAAACAAAACACAAGAGAAAAGAATGATTTTTTTGAAGATATGAGAGATTCTTTCAAGTGCACCTGGAATGATGCCATGTAAGCAGTTTTTATGCTTCACCCTGCATCCTCTGTGTCTCAAAGCCACCTGCATAGAAAGACAGCCAGATCTCACTTTAGCCTTGCCTTCAATCCCCCACTCCTTAACTGAATGGGACTTCCAGTTGCTTTGCCCTGGGAACCCCTTGGATCACCTGTAACCTCTATATGTTTTTTGTTGGGGGGGGGGGTTAAAACCATTTTATTGAAGGGAATTGGGGGCAGGGAACAAAGAAGTGCATGGGACAATGGGATCCAGCAGCTTTGACCAAGCTGGGATGTCCTTGGCTTTGCAACCAGGGAAAGGTCCATATGGTTTATTAAGACTCTGTGGCAATTAGTGAGAGCCTCACTTCTTTGCTTCTATAAGCCTGAGGAAACTGGAATGGAGGGGGACACTCACTCTTTTCACACATTCCCAGCATGGGGTTACTTAGCAGGTCTCCTACCTTCAGAACTCTCTAGACCAGAAATGGAAACATGATCTCTATGCTCCTGTGGGCTCCTAAACGTCAAGAAACAACTATAAAGGGATGTCAAGAAATCAATGATCTTGCCTTTTTCTCAGGAGAACACAAGATAGACCTGCTGCTCTTATCTCAGCAAGCACATAAGCCATGGCGAGTGATGTTAGTGTTTCCTTCTTAAAAGTGATGTCCAGTCTTCAGATGATCTTTCTAGAACTCCCCTTTACTTGGCATAGAGAAGGAAGACTAAGGAACAGAAAAGACTCTTCTCTTACTAAAACCCTGTGAAACTACCACCCCCAATTTTTCTTTTTCTTTTTCTTTTCTTTTTTTTGTTTTTGTTTGTTTGTTTGTTTGTTTGTTTTGTTTTTTGAGACAGAGTGTCACTATGTCACTCTCAGGAGAGTGAGACAAAAACTGCTAACTAGTCTCATATTCTAAAGAAAATAACCCTTTTAGGCACCAATTTGGGGCTATACTATTTCCTTTGTAGGCCTTTGTAAGAAACTGTTACTCTTCCCACTCTACCGGAGAGAATTAGCTATGGAAAAATTCAGGCTTAGCCCCTGTAGCTTAGTAGTTACAGGGGAAACATCAGGCAATAGAACAAATGCCAATCAAGATCTTTGTGTTATCACCCTACCTACATCTACAGCTACATCTACATAGCCATCTGTCTACTTGTTACATCATTGTCAAATGCTAAAACAAAAATGCATTCATATACTTAATTTATGTATCTATCCCCATCCTGTGTGTGTGTGACCCCAAATTCCATTAGAATATAAACTCCCCGAGGGAAGAAGCTGTGGCTATTTTGTTAGCTGTTTTAATCCCATGACCTAGAATAATGCCTGGCACATGTTTGGCACTCAATAAAAATTGTTAAATAAACCAAAGAATCAAAGAGACAATCGGCTTATGGAGGCCTTTAAGCCACTGAATTTGCTCATGATCAAATTCTATCAAAACATAAAGACAATGAGATTTTTAATATCAATATTGCAAGGGTGTCATCTTAGATATCAGGGGATGATACCAAACAACAATGTGCTAGCGTATGTGTGTCTTGCATGCATGTATGTGTACACGTGCTGATTATGTGTCTGTGCCCATTTAGGTCTCAGTTGATATCTTAAATATTTCAATTTATATCATAATTTTCAATGTACTTCTTTTTCTAATGAGAGTTTAAAATGTTGGTTAATAGGAAAAATGGCAGAAGGGGTTCAGAATCAACCACAATACAATGGCTATGTTTTCTTTTCTTTTTTTTTTGAGACAGAGCCTCAAGCTGTCCCCCTGGGTAGAGTGCTATGGCATCACAGCTCACAGCAACCTCCAACTCCTGGGCTCAAGCGAGTCTCCTGCCTCTGCCTCCCAAGTAGCTGGGACCACAGGCGCCCGCCACAACGCCCGGCTATTTGGCTATTTTTTGGTTGCAGCTGTCATTATTGTTTGGCGGGCCCAGGCTGGATTTGAACCCGCCACCTTAGGTGTATGTGGCTGGCGCCTTAGCCACTTGAGCCACAGGCACCGAGCCACTATGTTTTCTTTAATTGCATTTTGCTAGTTGCAATATTGTTTGCTAGAGTCTTGGAAGATCAAATAAATCAAAGTGTATGAAAAAGCATTTTGTAATTAAATTGAAGACCTTAGGAGTAACTCGAATATAGCTTATTTTATTGAGAATTGCATTATTCATTTATTCAAGGTCTTATGGAAAAGTAAAATAAATAAACATTATCTAACAACTTTCTGTTGATTAGTAAACTCCATATATCCTGTGCTGTATTTCAATGACTAAATGTAAAAAAATGTAAAACAAAGTTCAAATTGGGCCCCTGTGGGGGCAACAGCGGAAGAGGGAGACGGCTCTGTCAGGACTGAGGAAGGAGTCATCTCTGCCATGGCTCCAGCCGGGGCTGTGCTGCCCTGGCTGCTAGGTATGGTTGCCTAGCCCCCGTCATGCTGTTAAAAAAAAAAGTTCAAATAGTGTATGTATACGTAATAAAGTACATAATGTAAAAACTATATAAATGCATATTAATATTAACAGATCTTTAAAACTGCAATGAACAGCATCAAATTTATAATGTGTTAAGTAATGGCAAGAGGAAATTCAAACCAATTAATAAAAAAATTAAATGAACAACGGAATGAGGTCTCAGCGCAACCAGAATTTATTTCATCCAAGCAGAAATTGCCTTTAAGATTATTCTCCACAGTATAATTGAAGTCTATTGATGTTTCCTGCTTAGGTTTACAGTGCACTACTGTGAAAAGTCAGAAAAAATAATTTAAAACCAAAAACTTTTCTCTTTGTTAGAGTTATTTTCCTCACTAGCTACTGAAAAGTGTTATTGTATCTTGAATTGTGCATGTAGCAAGCTGGTTTCCTCAGGGGAACAGAAGTAAAGTATTGACTTATTGACTCAATAGAAGTGCCTTTAATTCTTGTGACATTCAGTTGTTAAACTGCTTTATAGTTTCAATCAGCCAAACCACTCAATGGTACATAAAGTTATTTTCTCAGAAGTGTTTCTGCTCTTTATCTTCATCTTTAATATAAAAATATTAAAAGGGAAAGAAATTAACTATGAAAACTCAGTATTTGCAATTCTAATTCATAATATAAATTATGTCTACCTTCTTTGATAGGCTTTTTTCTAAACAATGTCTTATAATATTTTGAAGAATCTCATAACATTTTATTTCATTTTTCATTGCAAATAGCATACTGCATTTTTTGAATTTATGATTCATACATAATAATTGTATATATGTTGAGGGGACAGGACAACATTATGATTTCAGCCAGATTGAAGTTCCCAAATCTGATAATTTGAAATGCTCCAAAATCTGAAACTTTTTGAACACTGACATGACACTCAGAGGAAATACTCATTGGAGGCTCTCAGGATTTCAGATTCAGGATGCTTAACTAGTAAGTGTAATGCAAACATTATAAAATCTGCAAAAATCCAAACTCTGAAACACTTCTAGTCGCAAGCATTCTGGAATATGGATCCTCAACCTGTGTGTATGTATGTGTGTGCATATACACATACATATATATAGTGTAACGATCAAATAAATCAGGGTAATTAGCATATCTATCACCTTAAACATTTATCATCTCTTTGTGATGAGAATATTCAACCATCTGTCTTCTAGCTATTTTGAAATGCATGTTATTGTTAGCTCTGGTTGCCTAGAGTACAGTAGAAGACCAGAAATTAACTGTAGCTTTATACCCACTGACCAATCTCTCCCCATCCCATCTCCTCCCCACCTTCTACAGCTTCTGATAACCCACTATCTTCCTTTCTACTTCTATGAGAACAACTTTTTACGTTCCCAATGAGTGAGTTCTTGCAAAATTTTTCTTTCTTTACCTGGCTCATTTTGCTTAATAGATTGTCCTCCAGGTTCACTCATGTTGCTACAAATGACAGAATTTCCTTCTTTTTTATAACGGAGTAAGATTCCATTGTATGCACACACTACCTTTCTTTTATCCATTCATCCATTGATAGATATTTAGCAGAAAAAAAGCATTTGACAAAATTTAACACTTCTTGATAATAGCTATTGACAAACTAGGTTTAAAAGGACCATAGCTCAACTTAATAAAGTCCACGTATAACAAATACACAGCTAGCATCATACTGAATGGATAAAGATGAAAGCCTTTCCTCTAAGAACTGGAACAATACAAGAATACCCACTTTCACCACTTTTTCTTTTTTACTTTCACTACTTTTATTCAACATAGTACTGGAAATCCTAGTCAAAGCAATCAGGCAAGAGAAAAAATAAAGGGTATCCAGAACAGAAAGGAGTAAGTCAAATTGCCCTTGTCTGCAGACAACAAGAACATATACATATATACACACACACAACTCCCTCCAAGACTAAAAAGGAATACAAAAAAGTTGCAAGATACAAAATCAACATACAAATATCTGTAGCATTTCTATACACCAGTGGTTTTTATCTCAGGCACACTTGAACCACAAGTGTTAAACTACCACAGCACACTTATGTTGTTCAAAAAAAAAAAAAAAGGAGTAAATAAAAAATATACTCACTATGCTGTGAACTTCTTTCAAAAATAATTTTAATAGTTGTAAAGAATTTTTGAAGCATACCTAAGATCCTTTCATGGCACACTGGTTGAAAATCGCTACTATACACCAATAGAGAGTTATCTGAGGAAGACATTTTTAAAAATCTCATTTACAAAGCTACAAAAAAAAAACCCTAGGAATAAATTTAACCAAGGAGGTGAAAAATCTCAAAAATGAAAACTATAAAATGTTGATGAATGAAATTGAAGAAAACACAGAAAACAGAACTATATCAGATATTCATATATTGAAATAATATAATATTAATAATATAATATTAATAAATAATCAGTATTATTCTTAATATTATTAGAATTAATATCATGCCACCCAAAGTAAACTACAGATTCAGGACAACCTCAATTAAAATACTAATGATCTGCTTTATAGAAATAGAAGAAACAATCCTAAATATCATACAGAACCATTAAAAACCCTGATAAACAAAGTAAGCTTGAGCAAAAAGAATAAACCAGGTGGCATCACCCTATCTGACTTCAAAACTTACTACAGAGCTATAGTAACAAAACCAAAAATGTACTGGCAAAAAAAAAAAAAATACATATGACCCATTAAACAGTAGAGAGCTAAAAAATAAATCCACACACCTACAGCCAATTTTATTTTCCAAGTTGCCAAAAACATACATTTGGGAAAGGGCAGGTACTTCAGTAAATGGTACTAGGAAAAATGGATATCCACATAAGGAAGAACAAAATTAGACCTTTATCTTTTACCATAGGGAAAAATTAACTCAAAATCAATTAAAGATTTAGATGTAAGGCCTGAAACTATTAGAAGAAAATATAGGGAAGAAGCCCCATGACATTGGTCTAGACAAGATTTTTTTAAATAAAGCCTCAAAAGTACAGGCAACAGAAGCAAATATAGATAAATGAGATTGCATCAAACTAAAATGTTTCTGCACAACGATCAACAGAGCTAAAAGACAACCCACAGAATGGGAGAGTATATTGGCAAACTATACATCTCATAAGTGGTTAATATCCAAAATATATGAGGAACTCAACTCAACAATAAATAAAAATCTTGATTAAAAAGTCTTGATTAAAAAAATGGACAAAATATCAGAATAAGCATTTCTCAAAAGAAAATATACAAATGGACAATAGATGCATGAAAAAAAATGCTCAACATCACTAAATATCAAGGAAATGCAAATTAATCAAAGCCACAATGAGATATTCCTCACTCCTGTTAGAATGGCTACTATCAAAGAATCAAAAGATAAGTATTGGTGAGAATGTGGAGAAAAAGGAACCCTTGAAAGACTATTGGTGGGAATGTAAAGTAGTACAGCCATTATGGAAAACAGTATGGTGGTTCCTCAAAAAATTAAAAATAGAACTATCATGTCATCCAGTGATCCCACCACTGGGTATATATCTAAAGGAAATGAAGTCAGTATGCCAAACAGTATCAGATTGTACTGGCTCCTCCAAGACATCACTGCAAATATGGCAGATAAGGTCTTTATCAACATCCCCCTGGAAATGGGTTACATCATACCCCAGGTCTCATCACCAAAACCCAGGTCCTTCCAAGTGTTGGGAGGAGGTTTCTGTTCACAAGACTCCAGTCCCCTGATGCCTCCACTCAGTATTACTATGGAGATGCACCATGCTTACTGTATAATTATTCACAATTCTCAAGATGTGGAATCAATCACACTGTGATTTTTCTACTTATTTAACACCTTGGGCTGCAAGAACTTAAATAATGTCTAGTTTTTACCACCTCAGGACCTAGCACAGTATTTGGTACATAGTATGTGGTCAAGAAATGTTTATTAAAATAATGTCTGTGACCTTCTTCCCCCACCTTCCCTTCCCAGAAAAGGCTGAGACCCAGAACCCAGGATGTCCCATGATCAATGCAGCTTCAGCTCCAGCCAGCACAGAGTACAGAGAATCCGGGCTGCATTGGGTGGTGCTCACTGCACCTGTGTGGGCTTCCACCTATCAGCGGGGTCCTGATTGTGACGTCACTTCCAACTCCGGCAGCAGAGAAGGTCTACTTGGCCCAACAATAGCCAACAAGATGGGTGACTGGGCGCATCTCCTGAGTGGTACTGAGTGGAGGCTTCAGAGATTTGGAGTCTTGTGAACAGAAACCTACCCTCAATACTTGGAAGGACCTGGGTTTCGGTGAGGAGACATGGGGTATGATGTAACCCGTTTCCAGGGGGAGGTTGACGAAAACCTTATCTGCTCTATTTGCAACGGCGTCTTGGAGGACCCAGTACAGATATCCCACTGCGAGCATGCTTTCTGCCACTCCTGTATTACCCGGTGGCTCTCTGAACAACAGACATGTCCAGTGGACCATAGTGTTGTGACGTTTGCCCAACTGTGCCCGGTACCTCGGATTATGCGAAACATGTTGTCCAAGCTGCAGATTGCCTGTGACAATGCTGAGTTTGGCTGCAATGCTGTTGTTCAGCTTGATAATCTCATGTCCCACCTCAGTGACTGTGAGCACAACCCGAACCGGCCTGTAACCTGTGAACAGGGCTGCGGCCTGGAGATGCCCCAAGAGCAGCTGCCAAACCACAATTGCGTTAAGTACATGATCTCAGTGGTACAGCAGCAGCAGACACGCATTGCTCAGCTGGAGATGATGTCAGTGGAACACAAACACCAGCTGGAGGAACAGAATCAAGACATCCAGCTGCTAAAGGCATACATGCTTGCAATCCGTAGCATCAACCCCAACCTTCAGAACCCGGAGGAGACAACTGATTATAATGAGATCCTAGAGTGGGTGGCTTCCCTTACGCCAGCAAGAGTGACCCGCTGGGGAGGGATGATCTCAACCCCAAACTCTGTGCTCCAGGCTGTGATCAAAGAATACCTGGTGGAGAGTGGCTGCCCTGCCTCTATTGTCAACCAGCTGATTGAAAATGCTCATGAGAGTAACTGGCCCCCTGGTCTGGCCACGCTAGAGACAAGACAGACGAATCGGCACTACTATGAGAACTACGTGATCAAGCGCATCCCTGGCATGCAGGCTGTTGTTGTGATGGCCTGTGAAAATCAGCATATGGGAGAAGACATGGTGCAAGAACCAGGCCTTGTCATGACATTTTCTCATGGTGTGGAGGAGATATAGGAGAACTCAAGGGACTATCAGGGAGAGCTGGAAAGAAGAAAATCCCATTGCTCCAGCAGCTGAATCCTGAGTCCTCCCCACTGTCCTTAATACTGTAGCTTATATTTGAGCCATACATCTCCCACTCTTCTGGCCCTGAAGGGACCTGGGGTATTTTGCCCAGCCTTTCAGATAGGAAACCTAGATTTACTCCCTTTGCCATATTTCTTCCCCTAAAATGTCTGTAAATTATGTGGGTTGGGAAATTTTGACCTGTATCCATTGTCCTGCCTAGGATCTCCTGTTCTAGATATTTTCAGAAAGCACAAAGAGATTGGTTTTCCCAAGAGGATTAAGAGAAAATGAGGAATCTAATCAGTCCCCCTCCTCCAAAACTAGGGACCAGAATAGGCAAGTCTGTGGACTCCAAGCACCATTTAGAGGGCAGCTCTAAAGAAAATCCTGAAGAAAATTAAGGGCAAAGCCAACACCCTAGAAATAGTGAGGCCTGTGACTGGCCATCATTGATGGCCCTTAAGAGGAGATTGGACCTCTGTGCCAAGCAATATCCCTGTTGAGCCCACCTTAAAGGTGCAGGTTCCCACTGGGCCTTGGGGTCTACAGGTTGCATTACCAAAAATGTCCAGACTTCTTCTTTCCTACACTTTTCATAATTAGGGAATGCCTAATATGCCTAATTAACCCTGGGAATGCTAGGGTTAGGATTAAGAATTAGTTTCTTTGGGTTACTGTATTCAGCAAGAAGCTGCTGCCTGGCTTTTGCTGAAATGGTATAGGTCCTGCCTCTTGTGGCACAGGCCATCATAGTTCCACAGCAGACCCATCTGCAGCCCTGTGAATATAGTTGGTTATTTTGATAATTTCCCTTGGCCATTATCTTTTTATATTTCACAAGCCTGACCTTCTCTCTCTCTCTCTCTTTTTTTTTTAAAGAATGGCTTGGTTATAGCTACCCTACTTTCTAGCCCACCCACACTGTTGGAAAATTTATTCATTTTTTTTCTTTTGAGAAAGGAAAAGAGAAAACCAATCAACAAAACTGAAAACAAATAAAATAAAACAAAAAACATAATATGATGTCTGTGTCTTAAAATGTCTCAAGTATTCTTTAAATTACCTTTTTTGAAAAGAAAAACATGTGCAATCTTAATAATAGTAGAGAGCACTGTACATTTCCATATAATAACATAATGACACTCTTCTTGTATACTTTGCATTATAATTTGCTTTACATATATTAGCATAAGCCATGTAATATGTGAATGTGCAAAACTCTATTCTATCTCTTAGAGGTACCCTAATCAGAAGGCAACAATGAGAGTGATTAGTTGGCATTGGAAATACCATAATTAAAATCTACATGAATCATAACTTTGTACATTGATGCATTTATGGGGTTCAGGGTACTGCTTCGGTATACAATGTGAAATGTTTACATTGAACTAAGTAACACATCCATCATAATTATACTCATTTCTTAATAGTTATAAAATGTATCATTGCATCATGCACAGTAGATGAGGTCCCCCCAAAATGCTCTCCCTCCTCTTATATCCCCCCTTCCATCCTCTTTTTCTCTTCCATTATACTTTCTGGACTATAGGTATGTTTTGCCATTTGTATGAGTGTGTAGCTGGTTACATATTGATTTCATAGTAGTATTGAGTACTTTGGATACTTTTTTCCCCATTCTTGAGATACTTTACTAAGAAGAATATGTTCCAGCTCCATCCAGGTAAACATAAAAGATGTGAAGTCTCCATCTTTTTTATGACTGCATAGTATTCCACGGTGTATATATACCACAATTTGTTAATCCAATCATGGGTCAATGGGCACTTGGGCTGTTTCCATGTCCTGGCTATTATGAATTGGCCTGCAATAAACATTCTGGTGCAAATGTCTTAAAATTATCATTTAATACAAAATAAAAAATAGCCAGGCATTGTGGTAGGTGCCTATAGTGCCAGCTACTTGGGAGACTGAGGCAAGAGAATTGCCTAATCCCAAGAGCTGGAGGTTGCTGTGAGCTGTGAAAGCACAGCACTCTACTGAGGATGACAATGTGAGACTCCATCTCTAAAAAAAAAAGTTAGTTAAATAACATGCTTAAATCATATTATAATTGGATTTCAGGTATTAAAAGTAATCTGACCCAGGAAACTGGATTTTCTGAGGTCAATGTGGCAGCTCCCCATCATATTCATGACATTGCATAATTCCCTCCCTTAAATAACTTATGTCTGGCCAATACAATAGGGCAACATTGAGGAGTGTCACCTTCCACAATTAGGTTACAAAAGATTATTACTTGTGACTTGCTATTGCCTTCTTGGTGTTTAAACTTTCATAGAGCACCTCCTATACCAGAAAAGCCCACATGGCCAGGCACTGAAGGTGACCTGTGTCAAACAGCCAGTAAGGAACTGAAGCCCTCAGTATAAAAGAGCATGAGGAACTGAATCTTGCCAACAATCACTGAGTGAGCATGGAAGTAGATCCTTCCCCAGGTAAAGCCTAGATGAAATCACAGATGCTGGGTTGACCTTGATTTTGGCCTTGTATGAGACTATGAGGCAGAGGACTCAGGTAAGCTATTCTTTGATTTGATTCTTGACATACAGATACTATGAGATATAATAAAGGTATTGTCTTAACTGCTGTTTTTTTTTTGCTAATTATTATGCAGCAATAGTAACATTGCAGAATGTGGAGAAGTTCTGATAAGTTCCAGAACTCCAATCAGTGCACTACAGTCACAGTAAAGACTTTGGGACACAACAGGAGACTCCTTGCCTCACCAATTTTATAGTGCAGGGCATATTCAAATCCTTTTACTCTTATTAAAGTTGGGGGCTTTCTTATTGTTGAATTCAGAGAGCTCTTTATATATTCTGGATATAACTCATTTTCAACATATATGATATGTAAATATTTTCTTCCAGTCTGTGATTTGTATTCTCATTCTCTTACTGTTATTTTTTTTTTTTGAGGGATGTTTAGTTTAAAAATTTGGAAGAAGTACAATTTATCCACTTTTTCTTTTTTGAATCATACTTTTGGCGTTATATCTAATAAATATTTGCCTAACCTAAAAAATAAAATAAAATATACATGAAAAGATTTATTAATTAAAAATAAGGTATATTAGAAATATTTTACCACTGGTACAATTAACAATGTTGAATGCAGATTTGCACAAGTCCCACTGCCCTTTCATGAACAAGGTATAAAAATCTAAGAAGGCAGGGTGAGATTCTTCGGGCAAGGCTTGAGGTCTGAAGCCTCATTCTTCTTGAATCCTGTGTTCAGCATGCCATTTTGTTTGTCTTTCAGTGAGTCTTTCACATAAAGTATAAGTTAGAAAGCCTAGGCCACAGTCTGGGGCTTCTGGAGAATTTTTCAGGGAAGGAGATATAGAGGCCTAACTTGGCTATAACTCTAGGACACTACCGATATTTACAAAAGCAATCTGTCATTTGCTTAATGCTGAAATTGTCTTAGGTCAGATCACAGCAACTCTTAAAATAAATCCCTGCTTATAAAAATGTTCCTTATGAACTTATTCATACTATTTGGACGCATGCCAATCCTATAATCTTTAACAAGCAGTAATAATGGCGTGATTCAAACTGATAATGTAAATCGTAAAAGTAATACCGCTTGAACTACTTTATTTTTCACAATGTTTGTACATCTGTTTTCTCGTTTGAGACAGCAGTCCTGTGATAATAATAAAATTTTTTTTATTATTCTCAGCTTTTAGTGAAATTAGGTGACATGACCCTGATTATTTAGCAGCTAAACTTCGGATCTGACTCCTAGCTCAGTGCAGTGTAATTTTGTTTTTATCTGTTAAACGTTTTGCACAGCTACTTTTCTGAACAGCCTGAGATCTTAAGATAATCTTGATAGTTTCTGAGATAAACATTTCATCCTTCTAGAAGTTAGAAGACTTGAGAAAGGTCAAAATGAATGTTTCTGAAAAAGCTTAAATGAAAACTACTAGTAACATTCCAAACTGCCAGGGGTTTCCTCTGAAACTAAGTAATAGTTTAGATTGTTTTCTTGCTAAGTGCTTTATTAACTGTTCCACAAATCTCTTCAAAAAGTATTTTAGAGTGAATTAAAATATAAAAGTAGAAAATAAAATGCTAATGTAGAAAATAAAAGCAATAACAATTTGATTGATAGATTGGGAGTTTATGTATAATATAGTTTAAAGCATTGCTTGGCTTTTTAAATAATGCATATGTAGTATTATTAGTATTATTTTAATTCCTGGCCAGTATAAAAAGATACATTCTATAACATTTCTATGATTTAAGTTAATTTTATAGTAACATTATAGTAACAAGCATTTCATTAAATCTTCCATTTTTCTGGAACATTATCCCTAAATATCCTGGCATACTGCCAGGAGGACTTTTTACAGTGTTTTCACCTAAAGCTAGAATAATGTATTATTTATTTATTTATTTATTTATTATTTATTTTGAGACAGAGTCTCACGTGTCACCCTTGGTAGAGTGCTATGGTGTCACAGCTCACAACAACCTCAAACTCTTGGGCTTAAACGATTGTCTTGCCTCAGCTTCCCAAGTAACGGGGACTACAGGCACCTGCCACAACACCCAGCTATTTTTTGGTTGTAGTTGTCATTGTTGTTTGGCAGGCCCAGACTGGGTTCAAACCTGCCAGCTCTGGTGTACATGGCTGGTGCCTAGCCGCTGAGCTACAGGTGCCAAACCAGAACCGTTTTTTTTGTATTTATTTTTCTAATGATTTACAAAATAATGTAGGCTATGGATCTGTGTGTTGATATCATTTAATAGCAGCATAATTAAATACATCTCTTTACATTAATTATGATTCTTAGAGGCCCATTTTTACTTTTGCAAATTGTTGGGGAACAGAATTCACTTGACTGAAATGCACCAAAGAGAGAAGCTTTAAAAATGTCATTCCCTTGGGTTAAAAACTAAAAGGCTTGACTCAAATTGGCTGTGAAGTGAGCATGCCGCTATACCAGCAGAAAAGCTGTTTTGTTTAATTCAATTGTTTTCAAAATTTTAGTGAAAGAAACAAAGAAAGAAGGAAAGAAAGCACAGACCTTTTAGTCAGAATCAATTGGGGCCAGAAGTCTGGGGCACTCTGTCAACATTGCTTACATGGCTGCTTCTATAGGAAAACTTTCTACGGTAAGAAGAGATGAACCAGGTGGAATTGCAGGGAATGAGGAAGTGAGCGGTAGAGAATGCAAAGAAGTGTGGAGGTCAGAGCCAAAGAAACCTCCTCCTGAGGTGTGCTATAAACTCAACACCATTTGCTGAATCTGGAGTCCAAGCAGAAAGCCATGCCTTTCTTATTTGGTCTCAAGGGAAAGAGAAAGCATGATAGCCTGGAAGCTCAGAGGGTAATGCTCCAGATTTAAGATTTCTGTTACTAAGGAACTTGACACTGGGCTATACTTTCTGCTTCATGGAGCACCCACTTAGTGGCAGGCATTCCATTTAATGTGCATGCTGTGGAGTTTGGGACAGGGTCAAGGTGCAGTCAGGGGTGAAAATAACTAAATGAAATGATGACACGGGTGCAGACCTTGAGGATTGGAGAAGGTAGGAAGACAGGTAAAGGTTATCATAAAGTGTGGAAAATATTCTATTTAAGGATGTTACAATATCAGTAATAACTAATACTTATCAAGTGTCCATCTTCCAGGGATCTCAGTGTTTCACATTTGTTTACTCATTTAATCCTAATAACAGGGTTATGAAATAAGTAGTAATATTAAACTCATATTACAAATGAGAGAACAGAGACTCGAGTTTAGGTAACTGGTCTAAGGTAGCCTGTAAAAGACAAAAGCCAGAATCATACTCAAGAAATCTGGCTCCAAGTCTCATGGGTCAATTAATTTCTTTTTTTTTATTGAGCAATAATAATAATCGTGATGCAAAAAAAGTAAAATTCACATTGTCAGATAAGAGTATGTCTATTATAGACTGCTTTGACTCTGAGGTTCAGTATGGAGTCATCAGTTAACTTCTTATTTTTTTCCCCCAAAGTCTCAAAAAATAGGCAACTAATATTTATAAATAAAAATAAAGATAATTTCAAAAAAAACAGATCATGCCCAATCTTACAGACAATAGAAAAAGAAGAAATACTTCAAAATCATTCTACTTCATCTGGATATACCTGATACTAAATTTGGACAAAATATATTACTATAAAGGGAAATTACAAACATATTTCACTTATAAATGAGGATGCAATATCCTAAATAACATATTAATAAGTTGAATGAAAAATTAACATTTAAGTAGTGTACTTTGGTCAACATTAAATCCAATTTATGTGAGAATTAGTCACTATTTTCTTTTCTTTTTTTCTTTTCCTTTCCCTCCTTCTCTGTCTGCTCTCCCCATCCCCCATGCCCCACCATGTCATTAATTGTCCTCATATCAAAGTTGAATACATAGGATTCATACTTCTTCATTCCTGTGATGCTTCACTTAGAATAATGTGTTCCACCTCCATCCAGGTTAATACAAATGCTGCAAAATCTCCATTTTTTTAATGGCTGATTGGTATTCTATAGTATACATATACCACAGCTTGCCAATCCATTCCTGGATTGAAGGACATTTAGGCTGTTTCCACATTTTAGTGATTGTAAATTGAGCTATGATAAACAGTCTAGTATAAGTGTCTTTATAATAAAAAGTTTTTTTTTTTCCTTCTTGATAGATGCTCAGGAATGGGATTACAGGATCAAATGGGAGTTCTAGGTTGAGTTCTTTGAGGTTTCTCCATACTTCCTTCCAAAAAGATTGCATTAGTTTGCAGTCCCACTAGCAGTGTAATTTGTTCCTTTCTCTCCACATCTGCGCCAGTATCTGCAGTTTTGAGATTTTGTGATATAGGCCATTCTTGCTGGGGTTAGATGATATCTCAGGGTGGTTTTAATTTGCATTTCTCTAATAATTAAGGATCATGAGCATTTTTTCATGTGTTTGCTAGCCATTCGTCTATCTTCTTTAGAGAAGGTTCTGTTCATCTCTCTTCCCCATTGATGTATGGGATTGTTGGTTTTTTCTTGTGGATTAATTTAAGTTCTGTATAGATCCTAGTTATTAAGCTTTTGTCTGATTCAAAATATTCAAATATCCTTTCCCATTGGGTCGGTTGTCTGTTTGCTTTGGTTGTTGTCTTCTTGGCTATACAGAAGCTTTTCAGTTTAATTAAATCCCATTTGTTTATTACTGCTGTTGTTGCTATTGCCATGGCAGTCTTCTTCATAAAGTCTTTCCCCAGGCCGATATCTTCCAGTGTTTTTCCTATTCTTTCTTTGAGGATTTGTATCATTTTTATGCCTTAAATTTAAGTCCTTTTGAATCAATTTTTGTGAGTGGAGAAAGGTGTGGGTCCAATTTCAGTCTTTTACATGTGGATATCCAATTCTCCCAGCACCATTTATTGAATAGGGAGTCTTTCCCCCAGTGGATGTTCTTGTTTGGTTTATCAAAGTTTAGGTGGTTGTAAGATGTTAGTTTCACTTCCTGGTTTTCTATTTGATTCCAAATGTCTATGTCTCTATTTTTTTGTGCCAGTTCCATACTGTCTCAACCACTATGCCCTTGTAGTACAGCCTAAAATCTGGTATAGTGATGCCCCCAGCTTTGTTTTTATTACAGGGTCAATTAATTTCTCCAGGGTCCTTCATTGTACAAAAAAAAGTTATAAACACAAAAAATGAGATGGCACTTGATTACAGCAGGGAAAGAATTGGCCTATACTACCAGACATGCTGGCGTGGATGTGGAGAAAAGGGAACACTCCTACACTGCTGGTGGGAATGTAAATTAATATGTTCCTTTTGGAAAGATATCTGGAGAACACTTAGAGAACTAAAAATAGACCTGCCCTTTGACCCTGCAATTCCTTTGTTGGATATATTCCCAGATGACCAAAAATCTCATTACAACAAAGACATTTGTATCAGAATGTTTATTGCAGCCCAATTCATAATTGCCAGGTCATGGAAGAAGCCCAAGTGCCCATCGATCCAAGAATGGATCAACAAAC
>NW_003852625.1:415776-436550 GCF_000181295.1 Otolemur garnettii
GTGAATCTTTCTAAGAGTAGAATGTGAACGTTTTAAAACAATAACTGAGAAAATGACATGAAGGCTGTGTTGACCAGTTTGATGGAAGTATTTCGGATTGCATATGAAAACTCCACACTGTACCCCAGAAGTGCATTAGTGTACATAGTTACCATTCAATAAAAAAAAAAAAAAAAAGAATTGGCCTATACTAAGTTGAGAGGGGGAATGATGGGCTAAGGGAATAGTACATGAAGAATCAGGCTAGTTTGATCCACACTAGTCTGGTCCACACAAATTGCTGAAGATAGACTGCAGGAGGAAATGGTGGGATTACCAAGAGAGTAAGGCCTGGTGATAAGGGACTTTTACCGAGAGCAGGCAAAAGAAGCTGTGGGAGCCTAGTAACAAATTACAGGAAAGGTGATGGAAAGTGGTTATCCTTACAATAGAAGCAAAATTCAAGTGGTCAAAGAGGATTTCAGCTTTATCTTTAATGTTTGAAAGTTTACACTCGAACATAAATAAGGTATGTAAGAATAAATAAAAATTTAAAAGAAGAAAGGAAAACTGAGATTTATTTAAGCAGTGACCACAAACAGGTTTCACATAAATCTTATTTTACTATCAATATCTGTAATGAGTTGTCAAGTAACCTATGCTGCATCTTTTTATTTATTTATTTATTTTGAGACAAAGTCTCACTCTGTTGCCTGGACTAGAGTGCTATGGCCTCAGCCTACCTCACAGCAACCTCAGACTCCCAGGTTCAAGCGATCCTCCTGCCTTAACCTCCTGAGTAGCTGGGAGTACAGGCAAGGACCACAACATTCTGCTAGTTTTTCTATTTTTAGCAGAGATGGGGTCTTGCTGTTGCTCAGGCTGGTCTCCAACTCCCTGGCTCAAACAATCTTCCTACCGTGGCTTCCCACAGTGTTGGGATTACAGGAGTGAGTTACTGTGCCTGGCCTATATGTCTTTCAAAAG
Source organism: Otolemur garnettii (assembly GCF_000181295.1). NCBI lineage: Eukaryota > Metazoa > Chordata > Mammalia > Primates > Galagidae > Otolemur > Otolemur garnettii. The sequence goes on from NW_003852625.1 coordinate 416,743, forward strand.
AATATTTTAAAAGAAAAATAAAGCCACATTGACTAAACATGAACTATATTCCTAAGTATTTTATTTTTTGAGTGGGCTAACTTTTGAGCATACATATGCAGCTAAACTTACAACTCCACCTTTTGCTAAAAGGCAGACTCCCAATGTGAAGGCAAAGGGCTTCAGTGGAAATAATCAGACACTAAAAACTACCTTTAGAAATCTAAAGTGAGGCTGGGCACGGTGGCTCACATTTGTAATCCTAGCACTCTGAGAGGCCGAGGTGGGTGGATTACTTGAGCTCACAAGTTCCAGACCAGACTGAGCAAAAGTGTGCCCCCAACTCTACTAAAAATAGCAAGTATGAGGCAAAAGGATTGCTTGAACCCAAGAGTTTTAGGTTGCTGTGAGCTATGATGCCATGGCACTCTACCCAGGGTGACAGCTTGAGACACTGTCCAAAAAAAAAAAAAAAAATCTAAAGTGATGGTAGATGCCCGAGTGGCATAGGATCAAAACTTTGGTTGTTGGATCCATTGAATGGAAGATAGTTGTGGAAAGCTACACAATTTTGCAAGCTACATCTCTCTTCTTGCTCTCAATCTTTGGCCAGATATTAAGTCAGCAATACTGATGCTTCTGCAACACTTTAAATCTCAACTCCATCCTTGTTTTTTTCTGGTTTCATCTCCTCCTTCTTACTGCATCTTCAAGCAGACTAAGCTTCTAATTAATTCATTCATTTATCAAGCTTGCTTATCTACTATGATCCAGGCAAAGAGATGCTGATGACAGACAAGTAAATAATTCATGCCCCCTGTCAAATGGTTGTCTTCTACAGGGGGTTATAAATACTCCAGTAAATCATCTGATGAGAGAACTTTTTTAGAAATACAGATTTAGAAGAAACAAGTATATGAATGATGTGAAGGCATGAGGGTAGAGGAGGCCAGAACCCACCTGACCCTTTCTTGACAACAACACCTGATTTGGATACTTTTCCTAAGGGAGTGTGGCATGATGTTTATGGCCATGAAGACTTGAGATCCTAGCCAACTTTCTGCTCCACACTGCCTTAAGACTACATGTGGAGTACTACACACTTGAAAAAGAACATAGACATTGTGTCAAAACATTTTGACACAATGACTAAGCAAATGATGTGAAATCTATGTTAACCAGCTTGATGAAAGTATTTCAAATTGTATATGAAAACACTACACTGTACCCCATGTTTGCATTAATGTATACAGCTATCATTTAATAAAAAAATAAAATTATGAAATTGAAAAAAAAAAGAGAAAGAACATAGACAAAATTGGTTGCATCAGGAAGAGCTACCAGGATGTTAAAGGGAAGTTCATCTTAGTTGAGAGGAATACAAAGAATGTTAAAACTACTATCTGTACATGATAGCTACCAGTACCAAATGTGGACTGTATGCTTTTGTGCTCACATCTAGAAGCAAAAAGAACTTTTTTCCCCAAAACATATTGAGCAGAAGAATTACATTCTTTCCAATTGGACCATCTTTGGCAAAGAAGGTAAAGTTATCCTAATGGGATTAGGACAATCAGAGAAGCTACATGGCTGATAAACAATTGAGGAGAAGAAACAAATATTTGGAAATATCAACTAATCACTACACTTTTGGGTACATAACATGAATAATACTCTTTGTTATACACTTAGTTTAAAATGTACATGAATCCATTGAGACCCTTCCTATGGTTCATATTATAAGGGTACATGTCAATTCTATTACGTATAGAGTATAAATGTCTTAACACAATAATTAAGTAAGTGAGGTGAAGGCTATATTAACTAGTTTGATGTAAGCATTCCAAATTGTATTTAAAATCAGCACATTATACCCCATAAATGCATTAATGTATACATAATCTATGTGTTTATCACTCAATTAAAAAAATATACATGAATCACATTCACATCCTCTCTCCAAAGGAAACTATCCAGTATTTCATCCAGTTACTGAAAGCAGAACGAAGCCCAGGATCTCTAGGTTATGTACTATTCTTGCCATCAAGTTCTGACAGCTACCTCATAGACTGGTGAAATATCCTACAAATGACAATGCAGCATACAATGGTGAAGAAAGATTGGGGTAACTAATAAAAATTCCTATTCAGAAAAGAGAAGAATGATAAACATACTGGTTCATGGCATATATCACATCTGATTGGATGGGAATACTGAGGGCTCAATATCCTGACAAATTGAATGAATCCACTCATTAGACCACATTACACTTATAACCTAGGAAGCTTTCCATTTTTCTATTGTCCTCCCTGTTCCCTATTTTAACTGTATAAGAGAATCTCCTTTGTTCATTGTCTTTCATGAAAACATTTACAATGCTCATTGGGAATAATACTCATTTGCAATGGGGAGGGGAAAGGCAGAGAAGATTTGTACATCCTGTTGCCCCATATCCGTACTTGAGGAAAAGGGAAATAAAGATTTCCTTAGGAGTTAGTGGGTTGGTAATCAGTGTCAAAGTTTGCCTAGGCTTTTAAAACTGGGATTTATTTCTGTCTTTTAGAAATAGAGTTACATGGTCTGCTCATCCCTCAGTCAACCCACAACCTTGTGACCTTTGTTTCCTCATTGGCCTCTTCCTTCACAAACATATTGAGACCCTTTTATAAGGAAAACTCCTCTTAGAATGTCATAGGGGTTTATTATTTGTTTCCGTTATTATTTATCGATTTTAACTTCCTCTCTCAGAAATAGGTAGAATAACTAGACAAGAATTCAGTAAAGACATAGATGGTATGAATCACATTATCAGGTACCTTGACTTAATTGGGGGTATGAAGCACATTTTCAGCTATCTTGACTTAATTGATAGTTAAAGATCACTATAGCCAACAATTGCAGAATATACATTATTTTCAAGGGCTCTTGTTACATTCAACAAGGTAGACCATCTTTGGGCAACAAAATGAATTCAATGAATTTAAAAGGATTGAAATAACCTGAGTATGTTTTCTGACCACAAAGGAATTAAAGTAGACCTCAGTAATAATCAGACATCTAGGAAAACATTGCATAATTGAAAATTAAAAATACTCTTCTCAGATATGTGTGTGTGCATGTGTGTATAGGTCAAAGAGGAAATCATAAGAGAAAATAGAAAAATATTTCGTACAAAATAATTGTTTAAACAGCAAATACCAAAAGTTGTAGAATATAACTAAAGCAGTGCTTACAGAAGAATATGTGGTTTCAGTATTTATATTAGAAAAGAAGAAAAGTTTCCAAGCAATGACCTAAAACAGGGGTCAGCAAATTACAGCCTGTATGCCTAATCAAGCCTACCACCTATTTTTATAAGTAACATGTTACTGGGATACAGTCATGTCAGTATCTTGTCTAGGGCTACTCTTGTGCTGCAATGGCAGAGTTGAGTATTTGCAACACAGGCCAGATGGCCTTAAAAACCTAACCTATTTACTACATGCCCCTTAACAGAAAGTTTGCTGGCCGTTGACCTAAAGTCCTACCTTAACAAATTAAATAAAGAAGACCAAAACAAATCTAAAGTAAAGAGGAACTAAAACTAAGAACATATCACAACAAAACAGAAATCAGAGAAAGAAGAGAGAAAATTATATGAGCAAAATATTGGCTTAATAACTGAGTAACCACATCTGGAAGATTACTCTTGACAAAGTCAAGGGGTCAGCTACCTAAATAAACTTCTTGGGACCCATATGAGTTGATGCCCGGAGCACAATCACAGAGCCTAGAAAACCTTGTCCTTAAAGCATCCAGCAAACAAAAAGGAAGCACAACATCTGCTATCTTTGCTCAGGTGTTATAGAGAGTCATGCCTCTCATAGGAATCCTAATCAGCCCGCTACAGAAGGTCACTTGAAATGCAACTATCCTTGAGGTCCTAGAAACCATCCAACAAGCTGCACACATTTTTCTAGCTACACTGATAAGGAGGGTGGTGGGAGGGGAATGCATAATGTATCAACATGGGAAACGAAAGAAAGGCTATAAATCCAGATCCTATAGTTTCTTTAAACTGGCACAAGTAGATACAGAAAACCTGAATAGCATTTATATGTCAAAGAAATTGAATTCATTATCAAAGTCCTTCTCCCCCCTAAAAAGCATCAGATCCAAATGGTTTCACTGGTTAGTTCTATCAATCTATAATACCAAACTTACACAAATACTTAAAGAAGCATTAATTCTCTTTAATTCATTTTAGGAGCCCATCATTAACCCCTAATATTAGAACTCAACAAAGGCATTATGAAAATAAAATTACAGTTTAATGTCCCTCATGAATACAGATGCAAAAAGCTTTAACAAAATACTGGAAAATTTACTCTAGCAATATATAAAAAGGATACTACATTGGGACGGAATATGTTTTATCTAAAAATCTAACATTGGCTTAATATTTGAAAATCAATTAATGCATATCACCTTAGGCAAAAAAATATGATAATTTCAATAGAGTAAGAAAAAGCATTTGAAAATAAATCCAACATTCACCCCTAGGGGAAAAAATGCCTTTCAGAAAATTACCTTCAGTTTCATAAAGAACATCTGCAAAAAAACTAATAGCATTCTTAATTGTGGCATGGTGAATATTTTTCCCTATAGGTGGGAAACAAGGCAAGAATGTTTTTACTCAGTGTTGTCTTAGAGGTTTTGGCTATTGGCAAGTTTTTTGACAAGTAAAAGAAAGAAATATTAAAATCACTACAAATAAAACTGTCTCTAATGACATATGATATGATTCTTTACATAGATAATCCTAAGGAATCTACCACAATAGCAGGAACTAATTTAAATGAATTCGTAAGGTAGAAGGATACAAGATTCAATAAACAAATGTAAAATTAAATATAAGAAGTTATGTCATTCAAAAATCATATTGAAAACCCAAAACACCTGGGTGACGCCTGTGGCTCAAAGGAGTGGGGCGCCAGCCCCATATACTGGCTCCATATACTGGAGGAGGTGGGTTCAAACCAGGCCCTGGCCAAAAACTGCAAAAAAGAAATAAAAAGCCCCAAACACCTAAAAATCAATTGGCAAAAGTATGTAAGGCCTTTATTCTGAAAGTGATAAATCACTGATAATAGAAACCACAGAAGATCTTAATAAATGGAATTATATACTTTATTCATAATCAAAAGTCTCAATATTGGTAAGACAACAATTCTTCCCCTATCATCTATAGATTCTAGACAAATCTAAATTCTAATTCTAGCAGGAATTTTTGGAGAAATCGATCAGTTTATTTTCAATCCCAAATAGAGGTTCAGATAACTAGGAGCATTAAAGTAAGTTTTGAAAAAAAAATACAAATAAACTTGAATGTAATAACTCAAGGACCGCCTTTATGCTTAAGGACATTTAATTACCTCTGTGGTCAACTTGCTGGGCACAGAATATTCTGCACCCACAATATATAAAATTATAATTATAAATTATAAGTAATCATAGTTTTTGAATTATACCTCGCCTTCTTTGCAGCCCCATTTTATCTTAGGAAGCAGGAAACACCAAAGTTCTCAGCATCTTAGTTATTGTGAGGGACTTTTGTCATTTTATTCTTTAAAAAAACAATTGCTTCTTGATAGAGTTTGGATGTTCGTCTTCTACAAATCTCACGTTGAATTTTTTTTTGCTTTATTTTTATTTATTCATTTATTTTTATTATTAAATCATAGCTGTGTAGCTTAATGCAATCATGGGGTCCAATATGCTGGTTTTATATACAATTTGAAGTATTTTCATCAAACTGGTTAACACAGCCTTCACGGTATTTTCCTAGTTACTGTGTTAAAACATTTATATTCTATATTTAGTAAATTTCACATGTACCCTTGTAAGGTGCACAGTAGGTGTAGTCCCACCAATTTCCCTCCCTCCGACCAGCCTCCTCCCTCCCCTCCCTTCCCGCTCTCTTTTCCCCATATTCTTGGGCTATAATTGTTTTATAGCTTTAAAGCTATATTGGTTTCAAAGTAGTAGGGCTGAGTACATTGGATACTTTATTTGATTCCCAGTATTGGCATTGGGGCCTGGTGGAAGGTATTTGAGTCATGGGGGTGGAACCTTTATGAATGGCTTGGTCTGCAATGAGTGAGTTCTTGCTCTATTACCGTGTTTCCCTGAAAATAAGACCTACCCAAAAAATAAGCCCTAGCAGAATTTCTATGCCTTTGTTAAATATAAGCCCTACCCCAATAATAAGACCTAGTGATGGGTGTGGCTATTCAGCATATCTGCATAGCTATGCCATGCATTTTGGTGTGGAGTGGTAAAGAAGACTGGAATACCTTTTATCTTCCACAACTCCTTTCTCCCAGACATTCGCTCTTGGCGGGTGCATGTGTGATAACCGTGGTCGCAGGCATCCTCTTGTGCACATGTGAATGGCCAGGGGAAAGGAGTTCATGCATCACTAGCACCAGCCCCACCAACAAGGTCGGCTCCTCCTGTCAGGTTCCAGAAAAAGATGACTTAACCGTATTTGAATAAATGTAGATTGCTGTATTATACTTAATAAAAATAAGACATCCCCTGAAAAGAAGCCCTAGTGTGTCTTCTTAAGAAAAAATAAATATAAGACAGTGTCTTACTATTTTAAGGGAAACACAGTAGCTTATGCAAGATCTGGTTGTTTAAAAAAAAAAAAAAAAAACCTGTGCTCCTCATCCTCTCTCTTCTTCCCTCCTGCTATGCGACTTACCCAGTTCCCCTTCACCTTTCACCTCGACTGGAAACTCTCCAAGGAGCTCTACAGAAACTGATGCTGACATCGTGCTTCTTGCACAGCCCATGGAATCATGAGCCAAATAAATCTCTTTTCTTCATGAAATAACCAGCCTCTGGTCTTCCTTTAGAGCAACACAAAATGAACTAAGACACTTCTCCTTGACACATAGGTAGGAGAGAGTGACAGATTGATCATTATAGCAAAGGAGGCAAGACACTGAACAAGAAATAGAGATGTATAGAAAGGCATAAGAACATTATTGAAAACATTAAAGATAAATATTGTCTACTCCCAAATTTTACTGCAGTCTATTCCCTGATGTTAGATGATAGAAGATTGTGACCCAAAATACTGAAACGTCCTGAAAAGGCTTTTTTAGGTTTCACTTTTCCTAAAATCCCACTCATCAGTGCAACTTTCAAAAAGCAGATTTGGACTAAAAGCTAGCCTAGCTTACAGTTTATTTTTCTCCATATCACCCGAGTCTTTGGAAATCCTAGCAAAACTGAAAAAAAAAAAAAAAAAAAAAACTTAGGAAACAAAATTGAGAGCCATCCAAAGATTGTTTTCTATTTAGAATTGTGGCCCTGAAAAACAAATTGTGTATTCACATTTTTATCTTCTCACATTTACATAATGACTTCTAGGTCAGTATCATGTTTTAGAAAAGAAAACTATATTGCATTACCACCTAATTCTGACAGAAATGAACATAGGCTGTGAGATAAAACACTAGGAACTAAATATTTAATTGCCTTTGTGTTAACCTTTCCAACTCTTTGATTCAGGATGGACTGAAATTTCAGTATTCTAATGTCCCCATTGTAATTTTATTTCAATTAATTTTGGTGTTTGGCCTTAAAAAAATAAAGTAGATTATGAGAATATAACCATTTTTGGTAAATGTGCCTCTAAATTTCAAAAATAGAGATGTAAATTTGTAAGAATTATTTGATGTTTCCCTGTTAGAATACCAAATCAATGTTAATTAACTTATCAGGCTTTGTAAAATGTATTTTTTAAAAAAAAAAACTGAATGCTACATTCTGTAATTACATTGAGAGGAAATTAGTGAGACTATTAGAACCATGGCAGAGTATTTTATTTTATTTATTATTATTATTATTTTTTTTTTGGTAGAAACAGAGTCTTACTTTATTGCCCTCGGTAGAGTGCCATGGCATCACACTGCTCACAGCAACCTTCAACTCCTGGGCTTAGACGATTCTCTTGTCTCAGCCTCTCAAGTAGTTAGGACCACAGGTGCCCGCCACAATACCTGGCTATTTTCTTGTTTCAGTTCCGCCGGGGCTGGGTTTGAACCCACCACCCTTGGTATATGGGGCCGGTGCCCTACCCACTGAGCCACAGGCACCTCCCTATTTTTTACTAAATACAATTATTTTACAAACTAAAAAAAAATTTTTTTCTTAAGCCTAACCTGAATTTATTTATGTAGGTTTTAATATTTTTATTAAATTTATCATAGAAATTTATATATCATAAATAATAATTTAAGATTTTTACCTCTTAGAAAACCAAAATTTATGCTCCCCCCAAACCAAGTTTAATAACCATTTTTTAAATTAATAGAACATTGGTATGGTTTAGATGTTTAACCCCTCCAAGTCTCATGTTAAAATTTGATCCCAGGTGTTGGAGGAGGGGCCTGGTGGGAGGTGTTCGGGTCATGGGAGTGGCTTCTTCATAAGTGGCTTAGTGCCCTCCTCAAGGTAATCTGTGAGTTCTATTTGTTCCAGAGAGCTGGTTGTTTAAAGGAGCCTTACCCCTTCTCTCACCCTCACTCCTGTTCTCACCATGACATTATTGCGTCCCTTCATCTTCCACCTTGGTTGGAGGCTTCCTGAAGCCCTCACCAGAAGCAGATGCTAGTGTGACACTCTCATACAGTCTGCAGAATCTAGAGCCAAATAATCCTATTCTCTTTAAAAATTACCCAGGCTCAGGTATTTCTTATTAGCAATGCAAAACGGACTAACCCAAACATGATTGGGATTTATCTCTAACTTTCGTGTGCCTTTTATCTTATTTAATTAATTATCTTTTGCTAGACACGTAGTTGCTGCTAATGTTTGTTCTTCCCAAAATACATGTTGTGGATAAAAGGGTATATGTATTTTATAATGTGCTAGATTTGGCCCAATTACCCTCCAAAGATGTACGAGTTCAAAATGTATAGGTTCAGGTTTTTGTTGTTTTTTTCTCTGACATCCTTACCAATAATGAGTTCCATCAGACTTTGCCTATTCTATAGGCGAGACATGTTACTATTATTGCTGTTGTAATTGATCTTTCCTTAATACTTTGATAGGGTGAGTAATTTTTTAATCATACCTGTATTTTTTTTTTCTTTTCTAGGGTGACTATTTATGTTCAATGACTTTTTTTCTCTAGTGTTTGTCTGTTTTTCATTATTTTTAAGGATTTTTGTGTTGTATGAGACACCGTTCCTTCATGCTTTCTTTAGAATGGGAAATAATATTTATGCACAATTATTGACACATAGATAAAGCTGTTTAAAGCCTTTTAAAACCTATTTACATAAATTATCAGAATTGTTGAATAAAATTTGGCATAAAGTTGCAGATAATTTCATAAGAGGGGAATGAACTATGCATTCATTGAATGCCTGTTTTGTGTTAGAAAGTCTCCTATATGCTGTCATGTACATCTCTGTATAAACGCTTTCAGAAACCCAATGAGGGGGTTATTTTTAATCTCTGGTTTTGTAGTTGAGAAAACAGAGTCTAACGTTTAGGCACATTGCTGAAAGACAAACCCCAAGTAAGTAGAAGTGGAAATTTAGCCTAGATCTTTCTTTTTCTAAGCAACAATGATTTATAACCTCAACTATATGTTGCTCGTAGAACGAAATCAAACAACATCAGTTGAAAAAACAGATGAATATTATGAATACCGTCAAGTAGATTAGCTTGGCTGAAAATTGTTCAAATACTTGGCAATGAGTCTACTGCAAAACAAATGAACTGTCCCTGAGAAAGAATAGAGCCATGGTATAGCCAAGCATCTCCATCCGTTTTACCAAGAAATGTAAGTGAAGAACCAAGAGAATTCACATGTATTGATGGAAAAATTCACCAGTAAAATTGTCCTATATTTTTCCAGCTTTACTGAGGTATAATGGGCAAATAAAAATTGTATCTATTTGTGGCATACAAGGAGATGTTTTGATATATGTATACATTTGTGAAATAATTACTGCAATCAAGCTAATTAACATCTCCAACACCTCAGACATCTGCCATTCTTTGTGGTAAGAATATTTAAGATCTATTCTCTTGTCAAGTTTCAAGTGTACAATATGATATTATTAACTGTTAGTCCCTCTGCTGTACATTAGCACTCCCGATGTTATTCTTTCTGCCTAACTGTAACTTTGTTCCCTTCGATCTATATTTCCCTTGTTTTCCCCACAGTGCAGTCTCTGGCAATGGTCACTCTACTCTCTGTGATTATAAGTTCAAGATTTTTTAGATTTCACCAATAAGTCAGATAATACAGTATTTGTCTTCCTGTGCCTGGCTTATTTCACTTAATGTAATGTCTTGCAGGTTCATTCATGTCATTACAGATGACAGGATTTCTTTAATTTTTTTTAAATTAAATCATAGCTGTGTACATTAATGCCATCATGGGGTACAATGTTCTGGTTTTATGTACAATTTGAAATGTTTTCATCAAACTGGTTAACACAGCCTTCACTGCAGGATTTCTTTATTTTTAAAGGCTAAATTATATTCCACGGTGTGCAAAAAAACATAATATATACATATATCATATTTTCTTTATTCATTCATCCGTCATTGTACACTTAGGTTGATTCTATATTTTGAATATTGTGAATGATGCTGTGATAAACAAGATACCAATTTAAATTTTTTGGATACAGATCCAGAAGTAAGATTGCAGGATCATATTGTAGTTCTATTTTTTAATTTTTTGAGGCACCTCCATGCTGTCTTCCACAGTGGCTGTACCAGTTCTTGTACAAGGGATCTCTTTATCCACATCTTCACCAACAAAGCCTCTCTCCTTTTGATGAGAGATATTTTGTCAGGTGTGAGGTAGTATCTCATTGTGGTTTTGATTTGCATTTCTCTTATGAATGGTGATAATGACCATTTATTCATATACCTATTTGCCAGCTGTATGTCTTCTTTTGAGAAATGTCTATTCATGTCCTTTACCCATTTTTTAGCTGAGTTATTTATTGTTGAGTTGTTTGAGTTCCTTATATATTTTGGATATAAATCATGACTTCTTTATAAAATGTAGGGATTATAAATATTTTTGAGTAATCCATAAGTTGTCTCCTTGCTCAGTTGATTTCTGCATATGTGCAGAAGCACTTTAGCTTGAAACAATACTGTTTTGTCTATTTTTTCTTTTGTTGCCTTTGCTTTTGAGGTCGTATCCTAACAACCAGTGCCCAGACCAATGCCACGAAGCTTCTAGTAGTTTTACAGTTTAAATCTTATATTTTAATCTTTAATCCACTTGAGCTGATTTTTTTATATGGTGCCAGGGACTAGTCTCATTCATCTGCATATGGATAGCCTAATGTCCCAGCACCATTTATTGAAGGGATTCTTCTTTCCTTATTGTGTGTTCCTGACATCTTTGTCAAAGATCAATTGACTTTAAATGTAGGGACTTATTTCTGGAATCTTTATTATGTTCCACTGGTTTACTTGTCTGTTTGGTTTTTGTTTGTTTGTTTGTTTGTTTTCTGTTTTTGGCCGGGGCTGGGTTTGAACCCACCACCTCTGGCATTTGGGACCAACGCCCTACCCTTTTGAACCACAGGCACCACCCTATTTGTCTGTTTTTAATTTCATGCTGTTTCAATTTCTATAGCTTTGTAATATATTTTGAATCAAAAAGTACAATGCCCTAGCTTTGTTTGCTTTGCTCAAAATTGTTTTTGGATCTTTTGTGGTTTAATATGAATTTTAGGATTGGTTTTTCTATTTCTGTGAAAAATCTCTTTGGATTTTTGATAGGAATTGCATTGAATTTGTAGAAAGCTTAGGGTAGTGTGGACTACCCTAATCATTAATATTAATGATATTAATTCTTCCTATCCATAAACATAAGATATCTGTTCATTTATTGTGTCTTCTATTTATTTCATCAAAATTTTGTAGTTTTAAGTGCATAGATCTTATACTTCTTTTGTTAAATTTATTCCTAAGTATTTTTTTTGATGGTAATGTAAATAGGATTGCTTTCTTAATTCCTTTTCTGGGTAGTTCATTGTTAGTATATAATAATGCAACTCATTATGCATGTTGATTTTTCATCTTGCAATTTTACTGACTTAGTTCTATCAATTTTTGGTGAAATCCTTATGGTTTTCTATACATAACATCATGTTGTATTCACACAGACACAATTTTATATATTTTTCATTTGAATTTTTTTTTATTTCTTTTACTTGCTTAATTGCTCAGGTTTCTTGCTATGTTGAATAGGATTAGTAAGAATGGGCATCTTTGCCTTGTTCCTGAAAAGCTTTCATCTTTTCATCATTAAGAAAGATGTTAGCTGTGGGCTTATTTTATACATGGAGTTTCTTATATTGTGGTGCATTCCTTTTCTAACAATTTTTTTGAGAGTTTTTATCATGAACAGATGTTGAATTTTGTCAAATGCTTTTTCTGTCCCTATTGAGATGATCACATGGTTTTTATCCTTCATTTTGCTAATGTATCCACCAGGATTACTGGATTTGTGGGGACAAACATGGAGCCTGAGTTCTTGGCCAAGTGCCTGGATCCTTTTTCTATGGGTCCTGGCTGGCCTAATGCCTGGGGATGCAGTGACTGAACTGCAGCATGCTCTGCAGGAACCATCTAGCACTAGGGTAGGCCTGTAAGCTGGAGTTCATGGGTGCTGGACAGGAGCCCAAAGCCATGGGGCCAGTTTGGCAGAGGGGTGGTCCTGGAGCCTGAGTTTCCTAGGAATGTTGGATCCCAGGGCTATAGACGCAAGCTTGGTGCTGAAGAAGGCCTACATCCTTGAACTACAGAGGCCAGCCTAGAACCTAGCATTGTGAGAACTGATCTGGTTCTGGGGTTCACTTCAGCCTGGTGCTGAAGTTTGTAGTGAGGTTGAATATTCACTTCACTCTCTTTCCCACCATGTAGAAAATATCTTTCTCCATGCTGTGCTTCTCAGGCTTGGGATGTGAGTAATGTGAAACTGTCCTTCCTACCCTCTTAAATATTTTTTAAAAAGTACATCAACAATGTGTTTACAACGTTTCAAGGAGGAATCTGGATGCATTACAAGCCCAGAATTGTTTATTTAGTAACCCCACCATACTATCCTCTGAATAGGTAGTCTAGCATTGGTGAATAAAGCTGCATCTATATCAATGCTGCTGACAAATCTATCTACTAATTCTGCCACGGAGAGAAAGAGTCATTCTACTTACTCTACACAGGGAAAAAAGAGGGTAATATTTTTGTGCTAAGTTATTTCCAAATTGGTAAGCCTTTGTATTCCTAGCCTTAGAATTAAATAGGCTTATCTTCCCCTATCTGTTTATTCTGTCCTTGATTCCAGATTCATATAAATTGTATAAATATAAGATCCATCTGTGATCCTTCCTCTCTTGTTCTTCTTTCAAATGAAAAGCCACTGAAGAATATATATAGTATAGATATGGAAACTATCTGCTATTTATGCCTATCTTCTGCCTTTATTGTTTGACGAATTATAAATGCTATTTATCTTTCTTTCAAGTTACTACTGTTTATTACATATAAACTCTATTTTCAAGTTTGTCATACACGTTCTAGTGTTCCAGACAGAGGGATGCTGAAAAGATCTTGAAATCCAGGATGGGGCTTCCCCTAGTTATGAAATCATATTCTATAGCCTTTGGCACACCACAGGTATAATTAAGAAAACATAGCTTATCAACGACAGATATCATAGTGAGGTGGCATTTTTCCAGGGTAATAACATTTATGCCATTATCCAGATAACCCATCTGGGTCTGTGTTTTCTGAACAGTTAGTGCCTTGTAAAATTGGCATATTTTGTAATGAGCAGGCACAATGCCATACAAACATAGGAACAGAAATGTAGATAAGCCAAAGATGCATACTTAAAAATTTGTTTAATAAGACTGGATTTCTGCCAGAATGGTCATCTTCTATTGGTGTATGCTTCCAAATCAAAAGAATCGTCATTATATCGACTTAGAATTCAAGTTTAAAGTCACAGGTAACTAAAGTTAATAGAAAAGGGATGTATGTGATCATATAAGATACATTTCTAAGTGGGGGCCAAATTAAATCAGAGAAGGAAAAAGTCTAAGATCACAGGGAAAAAAGAAATAACTTTGTGATATATGGAAAAAAAATTTTTCTTCAATGTTAATATACAGTCTATGCCTTATACATTGATATGTTTTTTCTGAAAATACAATTTAAATGTAACATTTAGGTAAACTTCTTCACTTAATCCTAAGATGCAAAGGAAAATAGGATTTTAAAAAACTTGTCAGCCTGAAAATTAATTACATACAATAAAATTTCACAGAATGCTGTAGACGTAGACACCTATAAAAATGAGAAACTCAAGATTACAGCTACCTGCTTTGTAGTCCTTTATAACTCTACACACACACACACACACACACACAGGAACAGTGCATGTACAACTCACTTTCTGCTGTTGTTAAAATGATTATTTTCTATCCTCACTAACCAGATGTTTGATTGCTCTGGTACAGGTTGGGGTATATTACATGTTATTGTTCACACTCTCAAATTCTTTTTTTTTTTTTTTTGAGACAGAGCCTCAAGCTGTCCCCCTGGGTAGAGTGCCGTGGCATTACAGCTCACAGCAACCTCCAACTCCTGGGCCCAAGCGAGTCTCCTGCCTCCGCCTCCCAAGTAGCTGGGACCACAGGCGCCCGCCACAACGTCCGGCTGTTTTTTGGTTGCAGCCGTCATTGTTGTTTGGCGGGTCCGGGCTGGGGATTCGAACCTGCCACCTTAGGTGTACATGGCTGGCGCCTTAGCCGGTTGAGCTATAGGCGCCGAGCCCACACTCAAATTCTTTTAATTCACATTGAGGAATATTGTGAAATAAGATTGATCTCAATCATTTCACCAAATAAATGTTTACTTGGGGTTTCTTACTGGCCTTTCAGTAGCAAATCCAATAACAGTATTTTACTCTTTTAGAAGGAATTTCCCTGGTTTTCTGTGTGCCCTTGTCAAGAGTCTGAGGGAGACAAAGAGAAGTAAAATAATTTTTATCTTTGGTCTGCACACACAAAAAAATTCGATTAATTTCTCCTATTAGGAAGTTCCAATTTGTCTTTTCTGGTCTGTGTGACTTCAAATAAATGGTTTATGACATAGTGTTTACTCTTCAATTTATTATTTTGTTATGGCTCTAAATTAGAAGTAATAGAGAATAAGATCCACAGATATCATTTATATGATTTGTACCACAGATATCATTTATATGATTTGTATGGGTTCTATAAATATATGAGGGTCAGAATCTGACTTTAGGCTTTCCAGAACTATTCAACCAGTAGGAATAGAGTGTGAAATTGTTGATTGACACAAACACAGAAGAAATGTACCACATAGCAAAATGATGGCTCAGGCATTTATTCAAAACCTTTTATACTGAACAGTTTTAAAACATAATGTTAAAGTTTATATTTCTAAGATCTGTTCTAGCTTTTCACCACGATACTAAAAATTTAAGTTATAAAATATAAATTGACTCATCAATCACACATGTAGCAATAACATTATTTCTCCAATTATTTGGCTGATAAATTATTTAATCATATCTTTTGATTGATAATTTTGTTCTATATTTGTTTTCTTGACTTCTGTATATCAACTCAGAGGCTTTTATGTTTTGATTTATTTTCTGAAGTTCAATAGGTACATTCTAGAGTTCAAATTTTATTTGTGAGACGCATTTCATAAACAAAGCATTTGGCAAAGCATAATGAAATTATTACATTGAAAACTACACAAATTAAGCGTTTAGAAATAAGAGAAATGAAGGGCAAGAGTTAAGATCCTTTTCCTTATTTACATAAATACTCGGAAACTCTGAGGCTATCTTATTCCTATCTTTTACCTTTTGAGAAGGACCATTTTAAACCTGTTTACTTGTCTGCTTTTTAATTTTCCTCTTCAGAGGTTGCACCTTTAATCTGTTATTTTCATCAGGTGTTGCAAGCTTACTTGGTATTTAGTAAATTTTCTACTTGAGACCTCAAACAATTCGAAGCCATGCTATATACATTTTGTGCTGTGGTTGCCCAAAATGAGTATGGTTGAGAGATGGTGTTTGGACCTTTGGAGGGGAATATTGAAATGTGCCTCTTGAGATGCACAAGTCATACTATATGAATGCTCATTACACACGTTCTTCAATTCATACACACTCCCAGTACTTTTAGCCCTTTACTTGATCCCTCCTGCCATTGTTTTCCTGTCTGAGTTAGTTGTCATGGACTGTCACTCCATTATCTTTACAATATTCTCAGCTCCCTTTCTTCTTTATATTTTTGCTTCGTTTCTCTGGCAAAAATCCAGTCTTACCAAGCTACCACATGCCTTATACAGGCTAGTCAGAGGTGATGCCGTTTAAACTACAATGTGAATGTTTCTCTCTAGGGTAACTCAATGCACAAGTTGCATTATCATTTTCTGTAGCCATTACTGGGTCTAACTCAGTATTCGCTATACTATCTTCTGATTGCCCAATATAAGATAAAACTCACAGTGCAATAGCAACTGCTGCAATATAGATTTGCAGTCTCCAACCTAAACTTAGCCATAATGCTACCAAGCAATCCTTTTTCCTTCATGAATTCTCTCTTCCATTCTTCACAGCAACTATTATCCATTCTACCCCATTTTTGCATTGTTATTTCCCTTCCTTTGATTAGGTAAATGTGAATTCTTCCTCACTGAGAAAATGCAAGAAAGAAACACCATTAAGGTGTTGCCATGAGTTCTACAATATTATCTGTATATTTTTCTCTTCCTTAAATCTTAGATGGAATGCAGTATCCTGCATCCTTTGTAACAATAATCTTTCCACCTATAAGCTGCTTCTTATTCCCTTCTTCGTTTTCAACAATCTAACTTTATTTATCCTCCCTACTTGATCTTTGACCTCTTTTATACTGGCTCCTTCTTGCCATTATTCATGTCTTCTTAGGCTTCTTTTCATGTTAAAGAAAAAGAAAAATAGCAAACAGAAAAACCTTCACACACTCCATATATTTCATATTTTCAACAACAAAACTGTGGGAATGGATTATCTAGTCTCATGAGTTTCACTATTAAAATCTCATCTCCTACTTACCCCTCATTAACCCTGGCTTCAGCTATTTCTAGGAAATTGCTTGTGCAAAGGTCTTCTGGAAATTCTTTGTTGTGTGCCTAAGGGATACTACTTTATATTTACCTTATCTGACTTCCCCGTTGGATTTGTTGATGTTGATCATTCCCCTCTTCTTACATTGCCTTCTTTAGATTTTATGATATCACTTTTTTCTAGTTGTACTCCATTAGCTGCTTAATCACTTTCCTTAAGGGAAATTAATAGACATATATAACCTTAAAGTCTGATAAATGCTATGAATTTATCTATTAATTTATTTTTTTCTGCCTCTTTGATTGAAGAGAGCTCAGAAACGAAACGTGCCAATTGAGGCAACCAGCGATCTCAGCAACTGTTAGGATGCACTGTGGGCTACTTGACGTTCTTTGGTTCTTACTGATCAAAATGATTCACCTAAGTTGGTTTCAGTTCTCACTATGTGTACAAATTATTTCAGGCCCAATTTTGGGAAATATTGAGATGAGTATGATGCTTACAGACTCAAGTCCAGTAAGAAAACAGTAATATGTGTCACCAAGTTTTGTTTGCAAAATGAACCGAGCCTACAGGCCTCATCCTCACCAAAGGAACATCTTGTTTGAACACCTATAGGTGTTGTTCTCATTAGAACGATTAAGTGCGATTGCATTCACAAATTTCTTGTAAGTTCTCTTTTTTTATTCTGTGCCCACTCTCTGAGTTTATCTTGCCCATGTCCATTCCATCAATATAATGATGATGCCCAAACCTTTGTTCCTGCCTACAACGTATCCATTTGCAGTTGTAGCGGCACACACTCAAATGGACATGTTTACGTGAATGGTTCCTAGATTCACTTCACAAGGTCCAAATTAAACTTCTTCAGCACTTAAACCTCCCAGTTACTATGCTCCATTGTGATGCTGGTCACCTCCATGGACTTCTTTTTCTTCCCCAGTCTTCCTTCAGAGTAGTTCATCAAGCAGTTATTCTTCCTGTTACTGTCTTTATAATCGGTCCCTTATTTTTGTCCACAGCTTCCACTGTCTTTGTTTATCTTGTTTCAGCCTCAATTGTTCCAAGAGTCTTTTTCTCTAGTACCTCCAGTGCAGACCCCATCAGCATTTTAATAAGGTTCCTTATTCCTCAGTTTCTTAGATTTGCCACACTACATAGTAGGTCTCATCCCCAGGCCTTTGCTGTTTCTTATAACTCGAACACTATTAAACACTACCTCCTCTTTTTCTTATTCTAGCTAATGGCTTGTCATTCATCATAGCACACATTTTCTGGGAAGTTTTTCCTGAATCTCAACGTATGCTTCAGACACTTCCTTACATTTTCCCATAACATTTTTTTCCCTTTATAGCACTCACTTAAAACCACAATTGTAATTGTTTAATTGCTGAATTTTCTACTGCTCTCAGATTAAGTATGGTTTTGGCCTCTGCCTACCCCTCGGGTCACTTCAACCACTGTTATCAACTGAACGCTCTGGGATCTTTCATTTCTTGGCTCGTTAGAACCCCAACCATTCCTGAGTCTTTGTTCAGCTATTCGCAGGACTGGAATGCTCCTATTCCCAATTTTTCTGGTTTACTACTATTTATCCTTTATATATGGAGATAAATTTCCCTTCCTCTAGGAAGCCCCCCATCTAATCCACGAGACTGTCACTGATCACCTTGTTTTATATTCATAGCATTTATCAGACTTTAAGGTTATATACGCCCATGAATTATTTTATTAATGTCTATATTCTCCTCTAAACTTAAGTTCCAAGGGATCTCTAATGCCCAACATGTAAATTGGTTCATTAGTGAGTAACTGAATATAAGCTGTTTCTGCAGAAACCTTCTGGTTACTAAGTAAATATTCTCCCCTTTTGGGGATATAAAAGTATAGACTTTATTTTATTTTAGAAAAAGAGAGGGAGTGAGAGAGGGAAGAGTGTGTAGGAAGGGAAAGAGAAGAGAGGGAGACATCTTGGGATGGATCCCAAAAGAAAGGAAAGGAATGATGCCCACCACTATTAAATGTTCTCAAACAAGGGTGATACGTTAGTTTCTAATCAGGCAAAAATGCCATTATACAGATTAACATGCCACTTTGAAGAATATACATGTGTCAGAAGGAATAAATTCATGGACTATAAACATTTTCATAAAAATAAAAAAGGAAATGAGTCACAAATGTGCTGCTAGAAAAGGTCACCATAAGGTAGGGCATCAAAGTCTATTTTCTTATTTGTAAAGTGAAGAATCATGCTAGTACTTAGCTCATAGAGTAGCTGTGGATATTAATGGGTACTTGGAGTAATGCATGTAACAAAGTAAGCAATCGTAAGTGTTATGCATTCAATTTCCTTAAATGAATATTAACTGCAGTGAGTTGAGCAACATAATGGAATCAGACACTCAGAAAAACTATAGAGGAATTTCAAAAGTAAGGTAAGAGAATGCTGGATACAAATGCCAGCCCCTGAAATTAGGTCTCAGTTTGAATAATAAAAACAGATCCTGGGGCTCTAGGTCATCTCCTCAAAATGCACCTGTGGTTCCAGACTTTCTTGACCGGAAATATGACTCATGTAATAAAAGTCAGGATAAGAAATTGACATTTCTGTTTAATCCTCCATTTTCAGGGT
>NW_003852625.1:436838-456519 GCF_000181295.1 Otolemur garnettii
TTACTCAATAGGGCTTGGCTTTGGTCATGATTCTTGGGTTTTTAAGTAACCTCCATCAGTGGGAAATTATCTTAATGAATGTCTGACACATATAGTTGTATGTGTGTGTATATATACTAAATAATGTATAAAAATATTATTGTATTAATTTTCTTGCTTTTCACTTATTATAATTTATCTAACTTTCTATAGAAACACATAGAACTCCACTTCATCCTTTTAATAGATGTATACTATTCTACCGTAATGATGAATATTAATTTAATTTATTTTAATTCAGCTTTACCTCATCACCATTTCAAACAATGCTGCAATGAAAATATTGTTAACTAAATCTTGTCATACTTTTGTGAGTATAATCAGAGTAGATTCTGAGTAATGGATTTTCTGGGTCAAAGGATATACTATATATGGATATATATGGATATGTAAATATCTATATATTTACGTGTACTTGATAGCTGCTTGTTGAATGAATGCCCAGTGAATGAATGATTTTAGAATACATATAACCAAATATTTTGAGGTAGAGGTGGGAGAACATTTAGGGTATGTTTTCTTTTTATAGTTAGTAAACATACATAAATGGCATGTGTAACTGGTTACCCAGAAATGGTGCAAGCTCAATATTGCTTGGCAAATTTTATGTTATTGAAAATGTTTCGTGACCTCCAACTTTACCTACTTTTTCATATTTCCTTAACCCTTCCTGAGAACTGTATATCTGAAGAAAATTCCTGACAAATTTGAACATCAGCTTAATTCTTAACATTTTTTCACAATTTATTTTTGAAAGAATGCTCCTCCATCCACACACATTTAATACCTATATTTACTCACCCCCCCAAATATGAACATATCCATTGTATGTCTTTAGAGAGAATCTATTGTGTAATTTGCATGGTCTACATTCTAAAAATTATGTCATTTGATTAGGTTGGAATAATGTGAAAGAAGTTAGAAAGCAGCTAGAGAATTACCAAATCTATCGAATTCAAAGGAACAATAAATCTAAGAAATTGTACCTTGAAGTAGCACAGTCTGTTTGACTAGAAATTAAACAGACTGCTAAGAGGGAGAAAAGAATAAGCTTTACAAAAAGAGGGTAAATAAAAGATCTGGAGCTCACATTAAAATAATCCTGTAATAAACACACCCAGTCTCTACAGTGATGCGAATAAGGTACCCTTCTGCTATGGTATGAATTTGTATCCTCTAAAGTTCAAGTGTTGCCAGTATGATGGTATTAAGAAGGGAGGCCTTGAAGAGTTAATTAGGCCTTGGGAGTTCCTCCCTTGTTAATGGTATTGGGGCCTTTGTAAAAGAGGCTTCACATAGTATGGCCCTCTCAGCCGTCTGCCTTTCACCATGTGAGAACACAATGTTTCTTCTCTCTAGAGGAAGCATCAATAAGGCGCTACCTTGAATGCAGACAGAAATCCTCACCAGACAACTGAACTCACTGGTTCCTTAGATTTTGAAATTCTTAGAACTGTGAGAAAATAAATTTCTGTTCTTTATAAATTATCCAATCTCAGGTATTCCGTTAAGGCAACAAAAGCAAACTAAGACATCTTTACTCCTTCCATACATAACATCATGGTGTCCTTGATGATATGTTTTACATTTCAGGATGACATTAATATTCTTTCAAAACGCTTTTGCTGAGAATGGTGAGTGTATGAGAGATAGAGATAATGGAGCAGTGTTTGCTGGGAAAAAACTCTGATTTTCTCTGAGCCCAACCTCCCTTTTGGACAGTCTTTTCTCCTAATGAACATGCATGCATACTTTATAGCAATTTTATTTATCCTAATGAACATGCATGCATACTTTATAGCAATTTTATTTATCCTAACTGAGTATTATAGACAGTTTGTGCTTTCCACCACTATGAATTTCCTGTTTAAAAAAGCAAACAAACAAACAAAAAAACAGGCCCTAAGCATCATCTGGAGAGGGTGTAAGTCTGCAATTTCCCACCTTAGCCACTAGATGGCAAATATGCAACAGTAAGGCAAAATGCTGCTGGGTTTCCAGAATCTCCAGGGGGATTTCTAATAGTTTTAGCATTAAGGTGACAAAAAGTGAAACATGGGTGTTTTAAGGCATAATTCAATGACTGTATCAGTAAAATAAGGGATACATTGAACACAACCAATTCAAACATGATGAAGACTTCTTGGCAATTTGTTAACTCATTCTTATTTATTTATTTATTTTTATAGTTTGGAATTCATTGAAGGTACAAAGAATTAGGTTACACTGACTGCATTTTAACTCATTCTTGTTGACAAGCATTTGGATTCCTCCATTGCTTGACAAAAACTACCTCAAGTTCAAAGTCCAAGAATATAATTAGTGATTCAAGAGAAAAGCTGTATGTTGCAAGTGGGTAATGTAGTTCCTATTGGGTATGTTTCCAGATTAACGTTATGAAATACTTCTGAGGATTAAAATGGTCTCATTGGACTAGATAGCTCTAGATATCTCTATTTGTTAGAATTATTTTTTATTATTATATTTTTATTGTTTCAGGTTAATTTGAGGGTACAAAGAAGTAGGTTACAATGTTTGCATTTGTTAGGTAGAGTCCCTCTTATAATTTTGTTCCACCCCAGGAGGTGTGCCATTGCCATACACCCTAACATTGTGCCTATTTAGTGGGAGCACACCCATCCCCCTCCCTTCTCCCCTCTCCATGCTCCCTCGTTCTCCCACTGCCTACCTTTAATTGATTTGAGTTTCTCTTTTATGTGGGAGTGTATTAGATTGTCTACTGGCTTCATATTAGAATTGAGTACATTGGATTCTTGCTTCCCTATTCTTGTAATACTTTATTAGGAAGAATGTTTTTTACCTCTATCCAGGTTAATGCAAAAGGTGTAAAGTCTCCATCTTTTTATAGCTGAATGGTATTCCATAGTATACATATATACCACAGCTTGTTAATTCATTCTTGGATTAGTGGGCATTTAGGCCATTTCCACATTTTGGCAATTGTAAATTGAGCTGCAATAAACAGTCTAGTCCAAATGTCCTTATGGTAACATGATCTTTTTTCTTCTGGGTAGATGCCTTGTAATGGAATTGCAGGATCAAATAGAAGGTCTAATTTGAGATCTTTGAGGATTCTCCATACTTCCTTCCAAAAATGTCATATTAGTTTGCAGTCCCAGTTAGAATTCTTACAGATGCCTATATATCTTCATTCCATGTGACCTAGTATAATTTCACACTTGAGAGAGTATCCTGAACAAACAAAGCCAAGTACAGGAAAAATATTTATCTCTTGTTCTTTAAAGCATTATGATATCTAAACATCAGAAACATTTGAAATGTCTAATAACAGGAGAGAAGTTTAAGAAATATTGATGTTCCCATGTGATGAAATATATTATTCTTCTGTTCAAAATAATGTTTATTAAAATTTTGTAATAATACAGGAAATATTTATAGTATAAAGAAATATAGTAAAAAATAAGATTTGAACTGTTTATATGGCATGTTTAAAAATAATATGCTTAGAAGAATAACTATAAGGAAATGCTGTACACTAAAACAGTATGAGTTATCTCTGAGGAGTGAGCCTGTGAACTGTTTTTCCTTTTTCCTATTTTTCCTTATTTCTCAAATGGCCTATAATTTTTTCAAATGTTCTATCATGATCATGCATTCTTTTACAACTTGAAAAATAAACAAATATTTTCAAAGAGAAAAAGTACATTATTTAAACAGAGGCAGTTTAGAAAATTGAGGACAGAATCAAAATATAACAGAAGTTGCACATTTTAATTTCTCTCTAATGATCTATTTTCGGGGGTGATAATTGGGGAAAAGAAGAGACATAAAGTAATAGCATCTTGAGGTAACTAACTTCCACCTGTTCAAGCAAAGTCAACTTCTTCCTCTTGGCAAGAGATGTAGTCACTCTCTCTAAGTACATGTGAGTTTATTTCTAGATACATCTGAATTGAAATAGAGCAAAAGGTGGAATATCCCCACTCATATGGATTGTTTTAAACCTGTACTTTTATTTCATATGGGTGAACCATTTTGTTTCCCATCACTATGGCTTCTTGTACTCTTCTTTCATTCGTTAATTCATTCAAAAATAATTATCAAGCACTTATAGCCAGTTATACATTGTGCTAGATACTGAGGATACACTAGTGAATGAACCAGCCCTTGAAGGACAACAATAATAAAGAAATAACCAAATAAGTATATTATTTAGAAGAAAAGTGGAGAAAGTTATTTTTATATTTTCTAAAAATTCACATTTAATGTGTCCCAAGTAAGAAAAAAAAAATACTAATTAGGCAGGTAGTGTTTATGAAATTTAAAGGAGTCATTCAATATAGTTAACCTGGTATAAACAATTTGCTGTTATGATTTTTTAATAGGCATTTTCATTGATTTTTTTCTCTCAAGGCTTTATTTAATAATATGTAGCTATCGTGAATAAACAATACCTAAAAGTGAAGAGTTCAATGAACTGCAGTCCTACAATCACTTATCCTAGATTGTAAAATCTTAAACCTGGAAACCTGAAGACTTATTTATAAAGAATTTGATAGCAAAATCTAATATATCTAATCTGACCACAAAACCTTCCCTAAGCTTATGTGAGGGTGCTTATGGTTTTTATTTATCTCATCTATCATTTTCATAAATTTTGCTCCAGAAATATTTGTTTGATTATGCAATTCTGTCCCAGAGTTGATGGATGATGTTACATAATATATAGCATATGTACTCATTATCTTTCTAAAATTCAAAAAAGTCTAAATTGTGAGAAACACCTGTTCCCAAGAGTTTTAGTTAAACAATTGAAGACTTAAATTAAGGTTATCTTAATAAGTCTACTTGAACACTTCTCTTCTTACTTAAGTTACAAAACTCAAGTTACAATGTACTAGCATTAGTAGTACACGTGCACGTGCTAGTACTGCATGTACTACTAATGCTAGTACACTGTGTATTAGCCTAAGGAAGTTATGCAACTAATAACACATTTGGTGTTTTATTGCCTTGGACGATAAAGGGAAAGTGAGATCCCAGATGAAATGCCAGTCTCACAATAAAAAATAAATTAAGGAAGCCACCAAAAACTCAATAGAAAAAAGGTGCAAAAGTCATAAACAGATAGTTCATACAAAAATGTACAATTTAGCTTTTGCTTAGCTTAACATACAAAAATTTGCTAAACTCATAAGAGAAATGCAAATCATTTCTTACTTCTCAGCTTCACAAAAATTCAAACACTTGTCACTAAAATTGTTGGAAGGTTTTAGGAAAGCTTTTATTTTCATACATTACCAAAGGGAACATAAAATGGTACTAACCCAATTGAATATCCAGCAATATCTAACAAAATGAAATATTCATTTACTCTTTAAATTATCCTACTTCTAGGCCCTTTTCAACTGTCTTTGGGGAAAATACATGTGCAAGTCCATTCATGGTGGTATTATTATTATTCACAACATACTGTAAACATCCCAAATGGTCACACCTGGTATATCTAAGCTATGAAAAATAAGAAAAACAATTGACTAATATTGAGTAATTTTCAGAATATATGATTAAGTAAAAAGAAGGGAGTACAAAGATTATGTAGAGTATATTACATTTTGTGTAAAAATAAAGAAATATGAATGTGAATGTACTTATATTTGCAAAAAGAAATGCTGGAAAGATAAACCAGAAACTAATTAAATTGATATCTATAGCAAGTGGGTAATGAAGAGGTTAGAGTAATACAGAAGACAGTGAGGCTTCTTGCAGTATCCTGTTTATATATAATTTTTATTTTTAAACCATGTTAATGTTTTGGATAGTAAAAAAAAAAAATTAATTAGCAAGAGGGCAAGCTCACCAAACCTAGCCCCACCCAGACATACTCTCTCACCTGCCTGTGCTATGGCAGGGAATAAAGACTCATCTGAAGTTCCAGGGACCCACCCACCACCTGGGGCAATCAAGCCCTTCTGAAGAATGAAAACTGGTCACAAGTCCCAAAATCCACATTGCAACTTGTTCCTTCCATCAAGTGCCACCCATTGACAGGAAGGTTAATTTGCACGCACTTTAAAACATTCACCAACTCAGTCATAGAATGTGTAGTAGAGTCTCACCCATAAGCACCACCCTATGTTTCAGGGATTAAACTGGACATGTAATTATCTGATAAAAAAGAAATCCTAATATAAGCAAAAGCTGCTCCAAATGAGAGGAAATCAGTGAAAGTTCTCCAGATACATAAAAAATCAGAGTAAAAGGACTACCCACACAAGAAAACAATCACTACATACCAATGAAAACCAACCAAACTGAGGATATTGAAATTACCGATAAAGAAGTTCCAATATGGATTGTTGTGAAGCTCAATGAAATGTAAGAGAAAATAGAAACTCAACACAAAGAAACCACAAAACAATGATGGAAGTGAATACAGAAATTGAATTATTGAAAAAAAATCAAGCAGAGCTTCTAGAAATGAAAAGTTCATTCAAAAAAATACAAAACACTGTGAAAAACCTTAAGAATGGGGGAGCCCACAGCTAAGTGGTTAGCGCACTGATCATATGCTACAGGGCTGGTGGGTTAGAAACTGATCCAGGCCTGCTAAACAAACAAACCAAAAAAATAGGCAGGCACCTGTAACCCCAGCTACTAGGAAGGCAGAGGCAAGAGAATGGTTTGAGCCCAAGAGTTTGAGGTTGCTGTAAGCTATGACACTACAGCACTCTACTGAGGGTAACAAAGTGAGACCCTGTCTCAATAAAAAATAAAAAAGGGAAACCTTAAGAATAGGTTAGAGTAGGCAGAAGAATGAATCTTGGAACTAGAAGAAAATGCCTTTGAATTAAACAAGTCAATCAAAGAGAAAGAACAGAGAAAGAAGAGGAACAAATAAAACCTACAAGATATATGTAATTATGTAAAGAGGACTAACATAAGAATCACAGCCATCCCTGAGGGTAAAGAAGAAATACACAGGGCTGGAAAACCTACTTGAGGGAATACTAGAGGAAAATTTCCCAGGTCTTAGTATAAATCTAAACATCTAGGCATGATGGACTCCTGAGAGGTTCATCACCAAGAGGTAATCACTATGACAAAGAGCCATCAGACTGGCCAGAGTTAACACCAAAGAGGAACTTCTATGAACCATAAGGTGAAAGCATCAGGTAACTTACGAAGAAAAACTCATGCAACTAACTGTGCAGACTTCTCAACTTAGACCTTACAAGCCAGAAGGGACTGGGGTCCCATTCTTGTTCTTCTCAAACAGAATAATGGCTAGCCTAGAATTTTGTATCCTACAGAACTGAGTTTCTTATATGAGAGAAAAATAAGGACTATTTCAAACTAGAAAATGCTGAGGCAATTTGTTAAGAGCATACCTGCCCTGCAGGAAATGCTCAGATCAGCATTATACACTGATCAGCACAATTGACACCCACCAGTTTAAAACGATACAAATGTTAAAGTTCAGAGCCCAGATACCAGAATGGCTCAAGAGGTAAAACAAAGCAATACTGTTCTATGCAACGGGATGGTCAGAAATCCATCCCATTTTTCATTTCTTTCCATACAGGTGGGTGGCTTAAACTGCCTACTGAAGAGACATAGAATAGACTGACGGAATGGACCCAAAAAAAGTAGAAAAGTCTTCTGTCTCTAGGAAATGCATCTAACCCATGAGGAGGCATTTAGACTCAAGGTAAAGAGATAGAAAACAATATTCCATGCAAATGGAAACCAAAAGGAAGCTAGTGTAGCCATTATCATATCAGATGACATTGAATAAAAATCAATAAAAGTAAATAAAGACAAAGATGATAACTATATAATGGTGAAAGGAAATTTAACAAGAACATGTAACAATTCTAAATATTTCTGCACCTAGCACAAGAGCACCCAGGTTCATAAACCAAATTCTACGTACTTTAAATAGCTAATGAGACATTTTCTAAAAGTGATCACATCCTAGACCACAAAACATGTCTTAACAAATTCTAAAAAATGGAAATTATACCATGTATCTTCTCAGACTACAGTGTAATGAAATTGGAAATCAATTCCAACAGAAACACTCAACTTTACATAAAGTCATGGAAATTAAACATCTCACTGCTTAATGATTATTGGGCCAAGAAGAAAATTAAGCTGAAAATCAAAAGATTCTTAAAATGACAAGATGTCATTCTAAATGACAAAGGGGACAAAAATTGCCAAAATCTGTGGGACATTACAAAAACAGTCCTAAGAGGAAAATTCATAGCCTTCAAATGTCTATGTCCAAAAGACAAAAAGATCACAAATCAACAATCTAAAGGATCATCTCAAGAAATTAAAAGAGGAAGAGCAAACCAATCCCAAACATGACAGAAGAAAAGAAGTAACTAAAGTCAGAACAAAACTAAATGAAAATTATACAGAAGATTGATAAAATGAAAAGTTGGTTCTTTGGAAAGATAAACAAAATAGATAGGCCTCTCACTTGATTAACAAGAAACAGAAAATAAAGAACCCTAATAAGCTCAATCAGAAATGAAAAAGAAGATATTGCAACTGATAACACAGAAATACAAAATATATCTGAATACTATAAAAAATATTTAATACAAAATATCATATCTGAACACTATAAAAATCTTTATGCACATGAACTTGAAAATGCTGAGGACATGTATAAATTCTTGAAAACACACATAACCACATTGGGCTCAATCAGGAAGAAATAAAACTCCTGAACAGACTAATATAAAGTAATGCAATTAAAGCAGCAATAAAAAATCTTCCAACCTGGTTATCAAACCTTTGTCAGAAATATAACCTGCAAATATCTTCTTCCATTCTGAGGGCTGTGTGCTTACTGTATAAATCAGCACATTGTACCCCATAAATGCAGCCACGTACACACTTATGATATAATAAAAAGAAATCTTCCAACCTAAAAAAAGTCCTAGGCTTATGGTTCACAGCTGAATTTTACCAGACCTACAATGAAGAACTCGTACTTATATTGAAGAAATCATTTCATAACATCAAAAAGAAGGAATCCTTCCCAAATCATTGTATGAAGCTAATATCACCTTGATACCAAAGCCAGGAAAGGACACAACAAAAAAAGAAACCTATAGAACAATATCCCTTATTAATATAGAAGTCAAATTTTTCACAATAATTCCTACCAAACTGTATGGAGGTGCACATCAAAATAAATAAATAAATAAATAATCCACCACAACCAGGTAGGCTTCATCCCAGAGATACAAGGATAGTTCAATTTATGCAAATCTATAAATGTGATTCACTACATAAATAGAACCCAAGACAAAGACCATATAATCTTCTCAATAGACACACAAAAAACATCTGACAAAATTCAGCACTATTTTATGATAAGAACCCTCAACAAAATAGGCATACCTCAAAATTATAAAAGCCATATATGACAAACTATGACAAACCCAAAGCAAACATCATAGCGAAAAGGAAAAAAATGAGAGAACATTCCCACTTAGAACTGGAACCATTACTTCTCTTTAATATAGTGCTGGAAGTTCCAGCCAGAGCAATCAGGAAAAGAAGGAAATCAGGGGTATTCAAATGGGGAAAGAAGAAATCAAAGTATTGCTCTTTGCTAATGATATGATCTCATATCTAGAAAACCCCAAGATTCTGACAAGAGACTCCTGGAATTGATAAATAAAGTCATCCAAGTGTTAGAGTTTCAACATCAATGTACACAAATCCATAGCATTCCTATGCACCAACAACTATCACACTGAGATTCAAGTCAAAGACTGAATACTTTCTGCAATAGCAACAACAGCAACAACAACAAAAACATCTAGGAATGTATTTAACCAAGAAGGTGAAAAATCTCTTCAGAGAGATTACAAGACACTGAGGAAGGAAATCACAGAGAATGTAAACATATGGAAAAACACGTAATGCTCATGGATCAGCGGGATTAATATTGTTAAAATGTCTACACTACACAAAGTGATTTATAAATTCAATGCAATTCCCATTAAAATAACAACATAATTTCTCTCAGAATAAAAAAAAAAATTCTACACTTCTTATGGAACCAGAAAAGTTGCCATATAGCCCAAATAACCTTAAGCAAAAAGGGTAAATCAGGAGGCATCATTTACTAGACTACAAGCTATATAGTACTGGCACAAGAACAGAGACATATAGCAATGGATCAGAACAGAGAACCCAGATATAAAACCATCCTCATATTGCTGTGTGATCTTTGACAAAGCAGACAAAAACATGCACTGAGGAAAAGAATTCCTATTCAATCAGTGGAGCTGGGAAAATCGTATAATCACATGTATAACACTGAAACCTCTCACCCTTCACAAAAATTAATTCATGATGAATAACAAACTTAAACATAAGACATGAAGCTATAAGAACTCTAGAAGAAAATATTGGAAACACTCTTTTAGACATCAGCCTACTTAAAGAATTTATGAAGACCCCAAAGCAATCACAGCAACAACAAAAATAAATAAATGGATTTTTATCAAATTAAAAAGCTTCAGTACAGCCAAGGAAACCAACAACAGAGCAAATAGACAACCTACAGAATGGGAGAAATTATTTGTATACTATACATTTCATAAGAAGCTGATAATCAGAATCTACAAAGAACTCAAGCAAATCAGCAAGAAAAAAATCAAACAACCCCATTACAAAGTGGGCAAGAGACACGAATAGAAACAGTTTCAAAAGAAGACAGACTAGGCTTGATGCCTGTGGCCCATGTGGCTTAAGGCGCCAGCCACTTACACCTGAGCTGGTGGGTTCGAATCCAGCCTGAACCCACCAAACAACAATGACGGCTGCAACCAAAAAATAGCTGGGCGTTGTGGCGGGCGCCTGTAGTCCCAGCTACTTGGGAGGTGGAGGCAGGAGACTCGCTTGAGCCCAGGAGTTGGAGGTTGCTGTGAGCTGTGATGCCACAGCACTCTACCCAGCTTGAGGCTGTTTCAAAAAAAAAGAAGACAGACTAATGGTCAACGAACATTTGAAAAAATGTTCATAATCTCTAATTATCAGGGATATGCAAATAAAAACCACCATCTAATTACAGTGAGGATGACTTTTATCAAAAAGTCTGGAAACAACAAATACTAGTGTGGATTCAAATAGGTAAAAACCGTTTTATACTGTTCGTCGGACTGTAAACTAGCATAACCTCTATGTAAAGTGGTATGAAGATACCTCAAACAACCAAAAGTAGACTTACCATTTTGTCCAGCAGTCCAATTTCTGGGTATTTACCCAAAGTAAAAAAAAAAAAAAGATATTTTTTGAAAAATATACATGGACTCAAATGTTTATAGTGGCATAATTCACAATTGCAAAGATGCGGGAACAACCCAAGTGCCCATCAATGCTAATGGATGAATAAAATGTGGCATATGTATACCATAGAGTACTATTCAGCCATAAAAATGGTGAATTAATACCTCTTATATGAACCTGGATAGAGCTGGAGACCATTTTTCTAAGTGAAGTATCACAAGAATGGAACATCAGGTATAGGACTTTCAACCCACCCAGCCTGGTCAGTGGTCAGCAAATTGGAAGAGGATCTGACAGGAGTGTGTAAATTTGAGCTAAAAATATCTTGATTGTACCTGTTTGTGGTTTAGCTTTGTATTTAAACAAAGGAAATAAACTTGAAAATTATTTGTCATCATAAAAATGAAGCAATAAAATTAAAATATTTATTGCCAGGCACACACACACACATACACACACACAAGAGGAATGGAAAATCAATCACCACATGAATTCACTATTAAATTGGAACTAATCTATGAACATTTACATTCATATATGGAAATAACACTCATTGAAAATCAAGCACATAAATGGTAGGATGAGGGAAAGGGTAATTTCACACATAATGGGTACAATGCATACTGTTTTGGTGAAGAGTACAATTATAACTTTGATCCAAACTGTACAAAAGTGATTTATGTGATCAAAATATTTGTACCCTTATAATATTCTGAAAAAAAATTAGCAAGAGTTAAAACAGCTAAAATTGAATACTAAGATAAGCAATGGATTTAATTATTAATCAAGCTGCTAACAAAATCAATCACACACACACATGTGCACACACACACAGAATTAATCTAAGTAACATGGGACATACACCACTCTGACCATATATCCTCTGTGGGTTATAATCTAAAGACAAAAAATATCAGAAAGACATTAAGAATTTTACTTAACGAATTTGTTATTATAACATGCAGTGCTAATTATACAATTAATTTGTATAAACTGTAGAATTGGGCAAATAAGGAAATATATGGATATTTAGGGGAAAACAGGGTTCTAAATATGAGAAAGGAACATACAAATATAGAACGGATAAAGAAGAAAAAGCCTGTACTATTAGATTGGAATTGGAAATACCAGTATAAATTCACGAATTAAAGCTCTGTCCTAACTCTAATCCTAGACACCTAAAAGCAATAAAAACATCTAGAGCCCAAGTCTTGGTCTCTAAGCGTTATTCTCCACTGAAAAGAACCATGACTCCTTCACTGATTCCAGGTCTGAGGAAGGATAGTATAAGCTGAGATAGGAATATCTTGTTGAGGTAGAATGCAAGAAAGTACTCAAACATTGAAGGAGATATGTCAAAAGGACTTGAGAATCAGCTTGAAGAGGAATTGTTGGATCACTTCTGAAAGAATTTGACCATTAAAAATAATGATAGTAGTGAATTGAAACACAGTGACTAAAAAAATGAGTATAAAGCTATGTTAGCAAAGTGGAGTAGGGATATAAATTCTTCTTTATAGAAAATGCTATCTAATAAAAAGAATGATAAAATTTGAAAACCAATATTTTACAAACACCACAGCAATGATTGCTTCCATCAAGAATCATCAATAAGAGAGCGGCACCTGTGGCTCAAAGGACTTGTAAGGTGCCGGCCCCATATGCCAGATGTGGTAGGTTCAAACCTAGCCCTGGCCAAAAACTGCAAAAACTGCAAAAAAAAAAAAAATCATCAGTAAGAAAAAGCTTGAGGAACAAGACATTCATATAGTCTAAAATTATCACTGGACAGATTACTTATTAATTATAAAGGAGAAAGATATCTCTACAAGAAAAGTCTATTGTACATGGTAATCAAGTGATCTAAATTGAAATTCCCAATGGTCAGACAAAATTACTTGGTTATATGATATACTAAGGAGGATAAGATGTCATTTATATGGTATTTATGTCATACATCTTTAACCTAAATTCAGTCAGGAAGAAATAGACATACTAGTCCAAATTGGTAGATGCTACACAAAACAGCTGGCTTGGACTCCTCAAAGGGGTTAATTTCATGAAAAATAAAAAGGGAATATGGCCGAAGAGCTACTCTAGACTAAAGAGGTTAAATAGGTATGAAAAGTAACTGCAGTTCATAATCTTTGATTGGACCCTGCATTAGGAAATAAAGATCTACAAAACATTGCTGGGGCAATTGAAGAAATATAGGTATGGAATGTAGGTTAGATAATAACAGTATCACATCAGTGTTCAAGTTTTAAGTGTAATTGTTGTATTGTGGTTATGTAGGAGAATGCCTTTGTTTTCGAATTTACATGGTAAAGAATCTTGGAGTGAAATGCTATGAAATACAGTATTCAATTTGCAAAGTCACTACTACATACATATGGGGGGAGAGACGCAAGAAGAGGGGAAAGAGGAAAGAGAAGACGGGGAGGAGGCACAGATATAGAATCATTATATTAATAATTGGTGATGACAGGTAAAGTTTATGTGGTAGTTCATTATATTATCCTTACAACTTTTGTGTAGGTTCAAAATTTTTCAAAATAAAGACTTGAGTAAAGCAAATATAGTTAGAAATTACATGTATTCTATTGCTAGCCTCACTACCAGATGGCATGTTACAATGAAAGCAAGTCTTAGGCTGCGTTCTGCCACATTTACAGCTATTAATGATGGGAAAATATATCATACACCCTGTCTTCTATGTTCTCTGAAGTCCTAATCATCTATTTCCTTAGACACTAGGTACCTTGCATGAAAAGTTTTACTTGGAAATGGGGGCACATTCTGATGGCAGGATCAACCAGTCTTTTTTATCACACCAGACAGCAGATTTTTATAATAAGTAGGGGGACGGTGAGTGGATGGTTGGGATAAGTTCAAACAATGTTTTGGATTTAGGGAATTTCTTTTAAGTTGATAGTTGGCTGAGCTTTCCAGGTCCTCATACACGTGGAGGTTAACATCCAACTTTCTAACCAATTTGAGGTATTCTAATTTCACTGATGAAAAATTAGTTCATATACTAAAGAATTCTATCTTGTACATTTACATAGAAATATTTGAAGAACTTGGAGCACGTCCTTGGAATGATAACTACCCATCACAGGAATATGGGTCCCTGAATAAAAGTAATTCATTGTTAACTAGCTGTATCTGGCTTATAAATTAATATTGACCACACCTATGTCTTCACCACATTGTATACATCAAAGTGTTTAAAACTACTGACAAATTAATGGAAGCTCAATGTCTTTTTTTCTTCAAATAATCGCATTGCCTTTGTTAGATATGATATTTGCTGACCTTGGTTGTTCATTTGTTCATGAATTCACTTATTGATTCATAATTTATGAATTCCCTCATTCAATATTTAACACATTTATTGAGTATTTATTATGTACTATGTGTTAAACAGGATACAAATGGGGTAGTGCTTGCCATCAAGCTAATGGCAGACTGAAGTGTGTAACGTTTAAGCCCTAGAAAGAGTCAGGGCATGTTTCACAGAAAATAGGACATCTCTTCTGGTTCTTCAAGGATAGGAAGACAGGCAACAGATAGTTAAGTTGAAGAAAAGCACACCAGGAATAGGAAACATGATGCTTAAAGGCACATTGACCAAACAGAGGGTGGGACAATTCAAAGAACGGTGAATAGTTTGAGGTGGTTAGAATAAATGCTGTCTGAAACAGTAGGTTAGAAAAATCAATTGGGATGAAATTGTGATGTCCAATTTTGTGTCATTTTAAATGATTTAGATTTGTTTAGGACAATCACCTAAAACGTTTTGAAAATACTGATTTCTGCGCACTGTCCCTCAAAATTATGCCTAAGAAATCTGGACTGACTCTATGGCAAGTAATAGTTTTAATAGGTTCCCCACACAAGGGAAGATTCAAAATAGGACAATTTTGGGAAGTAATATTTTATACAAACTTTGTCACATTTTTTTTCTGCTTGATATTCTGAGATTTCACAGGAATTTCACTTTAGAAACAAATAGAAGTTGACTGACTCTTATTTATTTATTTGTTTATTTAGATTTAATCCCCCTTACCTATCCCTATACTTTCACACCTCCCTCTCCCCCCACATTGTCACTATGGAGATTTTGTACATGGAAACAGGCATTTGACAGTCTTGGGTCTTTTTTTCCTGTGGTGTCATTGGTTTAAGTGTGATGTGAGAGCTTGGGAAGGAAGTTCTGGCCTGAGTGAGCACATGGGGTGGGGTGGGGCGGGGCTGCAGGTAGGACCTTTTCCAACACGTGTGTCCACCGCCATCTTTTCATCTCCACAGTCTCACTTGGTGCTTGGGGACCTCACCTAGAAGTTCTCTTCGAGCAACAAACAATCTGCATCAATGACACACACATAATGGTATCAGAAGGAGAAACTTTTGTTGTATCAGCCCAAGGTGGTGCCAGCCTCCTGGCAGCGGGAACATTTCATCTCTCTGGCTGTTTCCAAGGCGTCCTGCAGAGCCTGTCACAAACCAGGTAGATTCCATTGGCCCAGAGAATACAACTCCCATGGACCCCAAGTCCATTCCTGTCAAGCAGTAGTTCAGAGATCTGTAACTCCAGCTCAGGGCCACCTTCTGAAGTGGTGGGCACAGAGGGCTTTGAGTCCAAAGCAGTCCTTTTGCTGCTGCCTTTAGTGGCTGCTTTTAAACAAGGGAACCACCAGGACAGGACCGGGGCCTCTGCCACAGTATTCTGAGAGGTGCCGCCACTTAAAACTGGGGTACGTGGCTGGTCTCCTCTGCATTTTCTGCTGCAGCTGCTCCTCTTCCTCCTCACCATCCATCTTGGAGCCATTTGTTAGAAGCACTTCTGTGTTGTACCTTCCCTTTGCTCTGCATTTCCAAGGCTCTCTTAGGAGGCAGATTCTTCCCGAGAGTGGCTGCATGGGAGAAGGGGTCCAAAGGTCACCCATATTTCAGTAACTAGCCCAGTTACCACACAGACAGCAAACCAGGTGCCCCAGAACAGAACACTCTGTCCCCATAGGTCCCTGCAGCATGAAGGATGAAGCTGGGAGGGCCTTGCTTTCACTGCTGCTGGGCAGAGGGGTCAGTGACCTCTGACCCTTCAGACCTCTTACCAATTTGGTTTGTTCTTCTTCCACACTAATGATTGTACAAATAGCTCTGAGTTTACACTTATTTTGGAGAAAATACTTGTTCTTGGGGTATCAGTTTTATCCAGTGGCTGGGTGGTTCTTGGGGTTCTACAATGGGAACAGCTTGTTTGGTTTTTCTCTTCCTGGGCTGGACCCCAGGCTTTTTTCTCTCCATCCTTTGCCTGTCCCCACCCCCTTGGCTTTGCCTCTCCATCTGCAGAACTTTCTGGTATCTGAGGGGGGTGAGAGGGTGGAGGTGGTGGCTGCTGTTGTTTCTTCTGCTTATTCTCACCACCAATGGGTCTACCCTTCGTTCCTGATGGGAAATGTCCCTTTAGGGTAAAACCCTCTAATTTGGGTTAAATTATAACTATCATTCCCTTTCTCTTCAGCCTTGGGGTTTGCCACAAGGGCCAATATGCCCACTGAAGGTAACTTTCTTCAAGTGAGGGAAGATTAAAGGTGCTGTTCCACCCAGGAAACCATCTGATCTCCCTTGGCAACTGCCCGGTTTTTGTGAGGTTGCAGATGTCATGCCACCAGGGGGTTCCTTTCCAGTAGTAACTGTTTCTGGATGTGTCTCTGTCTTCACTTTGTCATTCCCACTGCTACACCACTCTTCTGAAGACCTTGGAAGAGGTTTCTCAATGTTCATTTCCT
The DNA here is from genome assembly GCF_000181295.1 of Otolemur garnettii. Classification (NCBI taxonomy): domain Eukaryota; kingdom Metazoa; phylum Chordata; class Mammalia; order Primates; family Galagidae; genus Otolemur; species Otolemur garnettii. The sequence goes on from NW_003852625.1 coordinate 453,980, forward strand.
GGCATCCTGATTTGTTGGATTGACTAGGTCAGATACTACCTCTCCTTTTCTCTTCTCCATCTCAGCATCCTGAATAGCAACACCCCCACCTTCTGGAGGACCACTCTTTAAAGACAGGATGTTGTCAAGTGTAACTGTGTCTCCCCCCAGCCTCTGCACTGTTGGAGGATGTGCTCTTCCTAATATTTGGGGACATGATCTTCTGAACAATAGCTTCCAATTTCAACCCCCATCCTTTCTGCAGGGGCAGTATTTTGGTTTTAGCAGGGCTTATGAGGGTAACAGCAGGACAGTTTCTATTATCTGGACTCAGAATGTCCTTGGAGAACTACCTGTTAGGGATAGACTTGATATCTTGACTGTGAGAGAGGTGAACCTAGGAATTGAGTACTTTCTCAGTGCCTTCTTTTGATGGGTGAAGGAGGCACCCCCATCTTCAGTGTTGCTGTTCTTTACATCTTGTGACTCTCTTTCTCTTTTTTATTTTATTTTATTCTTGTTTTTGAGACAGAGTCTTACTATGTTGCTATGTTGCCCTTGGTAGAGTGCAATGGCATCACAGCTCACAACAATCTCAAACTCTTGGGCTTAAGCAATTCTCTTTGCCTCAGCCTCCCAAGTAGCTGGGACTACAGGTGCCTGCCACAATGCCTGGCTACTTTTTTGTTGTTCTTGTTGTTGTCATTGTTGTTTTGCAGGCTCAGGCCAGGTTTGAACCACCAGCCATGGTATATGTGGTCAGCACTCTAACCACTGGACTACAGGCACCGAGACCTTCTGACTATCTCTTACTGGGAATGAGAGAGATGAAAGAATGGACATGCCTCATCATGATTAAGGGATCTGAGAAGAATGATAATCTTGGTCTGCTTAGCATAAAATTACTGGGTTTGGATGACTGTGTAGATTCAGCTAGTCCATGCCCATCAGCCTCTTGACGTGGCCTATACCTTTTTTTACTGGACATTCCTGGAGGAGCTCTGCTTTTGGCTGGAGAAGTTTGCTGAGAAAGATCCCAACAATATTCCTGTTGTAACTCCTGGGATCAGGAAGTTACATTCCTGTTGTAATGTCAGGGCATCAGAAAATAATGCACTGGACAGTATTAGGAAGGTTGGCCATTTTAATTCCTCACTTTAATGCACCAGACAGTATGAGGAAGATTGGCCACTTTAATTCCTCACTTTTGTTTGGCAGATCATCCCTAAACGTGAGGCAGCACCCCACCTCCCGAGTGCTGGGTTCATGGTTAGTCCCTACCAGTGGACCACACACCATATCATCTTTGTCATTTTTCAGAGGGCTACATACTCTGTCAAGAAACTGCTGCCGCCTTGGGCTCTTTTGTGGCCACTCCTGCCTATCCTGTGCCGCAGCAATTACTCCCTGAGCTGAAGTGCTGCTCTAGTTTTATAATCCTCCTGCTGCTCTAGGTACATTTGTCTCTTATACTGGAGCTAAGAATTCAAACCTGAATTAGGGTTTCCATAAGCATGAGCCTATGTGTTCATGTGATAGGCAGAGGCCAGGCTTTCTGAGATAGGAGAAAAGAGAGAGTGTAAGGAACTCCTGTTGGCCCACTCTGAAAAAGTCATATGTGGTGTCATGTGATGACGGTCTCCCCCTTGGCCTCTGCTCCTCCTAGGACAGTGGTTCTCAACTTTCCTAATGCCACCACCCTTTAATATAGTTTCTCATGTTGTGGTGACCCCCAACCAGAAAATTATTTTCGTTGCTACTTCATAACTGTAATTTTGCTACTGTTATGAATCATAATGTAAATATCTGCTATGAAGGATGTATTTTCATTGTTGCAAAGGGGTTGCAACCCACAGGTTGAGAACTGCTGTCCTAGAAGACATCTTCAATTTTTCTGAAAAGTCATGGATACTGAGAAGGAGACCAACCCCCCATGCCCTCTCAACCACCAGATCTGCCAAGGACCTAAGCCACTGGTGTGGGTCTGCTGTATTATGGGCCATAGTCTGAAAAGGAATCATGGGTTGCTGGTCCAGGGCTGGCGTTGCCATGATAAGACTTATGCTTGATGCCAGTAGGATGGCAATGGTCTCCATATTTCTTGCTGTTGATATTGGCTTAGGATTTTGATTATTCAAAGTCTTCTTCTTTAATCTGCCCACTCTAGGATTTCAGCTTTGTTTCTATGGACAAAAAAACCACCTAGAAGAATGACTGGCTGATTTAAACTTGGATTGAGATGTTCATTCCTCCCAATTCTGGTGTCGGCACCCATTTATCCCAGTGAGTGAGCTCCTGGCTCCCTGACAATCTATCTTAGTGGAGAAATATCACAGATCATTGATCTTCTTTCAGAAAGGGAACCACTAGGCTCATGGGCTGATGACTGAGGTTCTATTTCAAATGTTCTCGGAATTGGATAGTCAGCCAAATGGATCTGTTTCATTTCAGAAGTCATGCTGTTTGTGTTCCTTTCCCAGGTGCCCCAGTGTAGGTTTTCTAATAAGGACGATTGCGTCCCTTTTTTTTTTTTTTTTTTTTGAGACAGAGCCTCAAGCTGT
>NW_003852625.1:456793-461106 GCF_000181295.1 Otolemur garnettii
AATCCATTGGTTTTACTGACTAAGACATTGGGCCTTGTGGCTCCTTCTAGGTCACTAGCCATCCCCTGATGCTCCTGAGCACTCCTAAAATATCACCTGTCAGGGTAGTGATGCTAACTAACCCTGGAACACTTCCTGCAGGAGGCTTGGGAACTTCTCATTTCTACCCTTTCATTCTCCATGGCCAGTGAAATACTCCTCTTTTTTTTCCCCTGTAAGATACCGAGGAAAGCCACTGACATTTTGTGGCACAGTTGACCCAAAACTCTCTTTGTAACTATAGCACAGGCTTCCAGGAGATGTTCTGGGCTCAGTCCTTCCTGTAAAACCAGGGCCCATGGTGGAGTGCCACTCTGGTCATTTCCCTCTCCATTGTGATTGAAGTTCTTATCTCAATTTTTATTTCCTTTGCTCCCTCCTCCTGGAGGCTCCGACTGTGGAAGTGATGTGTATCTGGTTTCCTTTTATCACATCACTGCTAGGTGGCTGTAGGATAATTTTCTTAGGAGCTTTTGCTTTGTACACCAGGTTTTTCTACCCAACTTGTGTGGCTTCTCAGGAAATCACCCAATTGTTTTCTCATTGACATTTGGGTTCCCCACTGATGACAATGGTGTGTACTTAACACCTGGCGAGGTAGCTTCTTCTTTTGCCTTGGGACTGGCACTGAGTCTAGGGGGTCTATTCTGAGCACCTGATGCTGCTAGTGAAGAGGCAGGTTTCTCTGAGGCTCTACCCTTATAGGTGGTGTTAGAGCTAGTGCTCTGACCACTCAGTTGCCACACTCTCTTTCCTTGGTCCTCTGAACTGCTGGAGGAGCCCTCATCCAGTGACTCTACCATAGGGGACTTTAGTTGTTCTTCAGAGTTTGTGCAGGTATCTACCTTCTTGGAAGATGAGTGTCCATTGGAGGTCTTCTTCAGAGGAGTCTGGGCATCAGAAAGTAATGCACTGGACAGTATTAGAAAGATTGAGTCATTGAGTACTCAGGGCACTCAAACTACTCAACCCAGGATCTCTCAATTACTTTTCTGGCACCTCTCTAGACCAAACCCTTGCAAGCCTGCAGCATGAGAATTAAAATTAGGCAGCATTGATGGGGTTGGACTGAGTTGAGGCATTAACTGTAAAGTTATGTTTCTGGAACCCATGGGCACACTGCCTTGCCCACACTAGAGATTCTCCCCACTCTGCATTAGAGGACATGGAGTAGAGCTACAGCTTAGAGACTGAACCACAGAGGCAGTTGGAGAAGGGTTATAAATGGGGATGAAGTTCTGGTGAAACTGCATGGAGAACTTCAGAGGAACCTCAGGCTGACTGTACTGTCCCACCTGGTTTTTCAGGGGCAGCTTGGTGGTAGTGTTGGGATGCTGCATCACGTGCTGAGGGGGATGTTTTCATAGTTGCTGCTGGTGCTGCTGCTACCCCTGCTGGGTCTCTTGTGGAATCTTTGCCTGCCTAAAATTCTTCTTAGAATGAGGCTGATAGCTGTAATTTCATTGTGTCTGAATTTGCCATAAGTCTGTGCATTAGAGACCACATTATGTCCTTCATACTGGGATCCAGTATTCACACTGTAACTGCCATCATAGCTCTGTCCAGACTGCCTAAAATGTTGTGGTGAAGGGAAGAAGGAGGAGGAGGAGAAAAAGGAAGAGGAGGAAAAAGAAGACTGATAGTGTTGGCCAAACTGACCCATGCTTAACTGATAACCAGCAGTAGAGGATGACAGACTTGAGGGCTATTGCATTGGCTGGAGGTGGGATGAGCCAAACGCTGGCTGCCCTGCAGCATGTGGCAGAAGATGATAGGATTGGTAAAGCTGTTGTCTCAACTGATGGACTTGCAGCTGCTGATGGACTCTTATTTCATTTTGATTTTGTTTTTGCTTTAGGCATCAGAAGGGAAATGAAATGTACAAATTTATGGTTTAGAAAGATATTTGACAACATTGTGAAGAATATATTGGATGTGAAATAACTGAGTCAGAACATCATCTTAAGAGTCCTCTGGAACATAATGAGGGCTTCAGGTCAGGTCTCAGTGCAGGAGATGAGGATGAGAAGACAGATGTAGGCTCTATGGAGAAAGTAGACTGGATAGGGCTAGTTTTTACTGGAAATTAGCTGTGAAGGAGAAGAAGATTATGAGATGACTCCTAGGATTTTAGTTTTAGTGACCAGGTAGATGGTGAATCTATTAACTGTTAAAAAAAAAAAAAAAAACAGGTGAAGTAGCAAGTTTAGTATGATAATTCAATTTGAAGTGACTCCAGTACAAACAGGTTTAATTTTCCTATAGGTAATTGAAAATAAGTGTCTAGAACTCAGGAGAGAGGGGCTGAAAATAAATTTATTCATTCTTCATTTCTAGGTCAAGGATTCTTAATCTAGGCATTGGGAGAATATAAAACTTCTGAATATATATGAAAAATATTGTGTATATATTCATATATGAAAAATATTGTGTGTCTATCCATATATGTATCTATATAATCATGAAAAAGATTATGAAAATCAGACAAAAATGTATGAGTTTGGAGATGGGCTTACATTTCATCTTATTTTATAAAAGGTCTTTGACCTCTAAACAGGTAAGAACAACCGATCTAGATAGTGATTCAAAGTGAACTTACGTAAATTTGAGCATTATTTGCACTTGGGCTATTTTATTCCTACTGTAGGGTATGAGAACTCACCTGGAATTCCCCCCAGATTATAATATCTCCTTATAATATACAATTAAAAAAATCATGTCTATTTTAGATACTTTGACACTCTTGGTACAGTGCTGTGATATCATAGCTCACAGCAACCTCAAATTCTTGCACTCAAGTGATCCTTTGCCTCAGCCTCTTGCGTAGCTGTGACTACAGGCACCCGCCACAACACCCTCCTATTTTTTTAGAAACAGGGGTCTTGCTCTTGCTCAAGCTGGTCTTAACCCATGGGCTCAAGCGATCCTCCCAGATCCTTGAGTGCTAGGGTTACAGGCTTGAAGCCCCATTCCTGGCAAAAAATTTAAGCTTTAAATAATCATCTTTTGTATAAAACTCACATTATTAGTATTATAACTATACTAGGGATTTCTTCTTATATAACGTGAATGTCTAATATTACTCGGGAGAAAATTTAAAGATAAACCTTTTGATCATTTCCTTTAATCACAGCAAAACACAGTGTTCTAAGTTAGTAATTACTCTCCATGTCAAAGAAGTAGTGTATTTATGCTGGGCTTATTCAAAACTTAGGAAAGAGTAGAATAGTTTGTATCATTCCATATCTTAACATGTGAATAAAAATGTGTTTCTGAAAACAAATGTTTTCAACTCCCTTTCAACTTTAAAGAGATTTGGGTTTTTAGAGCTTTTTATTTTTTAATCTGTTATTAATGATGTTATTTGTAACTTCATTGCAAGTTTATTGCCAGCAGTTTTTTCTGTGATAAGCTTGAATACACCTAGAAGTTAATATTTATATTTATTAGGAGAAAAAAGACTATAATACCATATCTACCATATTTCAAAAATTAAAGAGAGTTCCCATTCTTGTTAACGTAGAGTAAGCACACTCCACTCTGTCTTTCCTCCCCAAAGATTGCAAGACAAATCTCAGGGCAGATTGACTGGAGCGTCAATCTGGGGCATCTGAAAAGTAAATGGGAGCAAGATGATTGAGTCAAGAAACTGGAACTGGAAGAACAAAGAATTCGCTGTTGACAACCAACAATGATACAATTATGGTAGCTATGAAAAATCAGCATATTGGGTTTGGAGCTTTCCAATTTGGAAGGTTAGAACTTGGACTTGAATGGAGTCCAAGAACTTGGTCCTGGAACAACACCAAGTGTAGAGAGAAAGAAGTTCAAAGGAAGCCCCCTCTTTCTGGTCTGTGTCAGGAAAGAGGATACCCATGATCTGTATTCCCTCCCACCTCTGCCTGGCCAGTAAGCAAGCCCCTTTCCTGGTACTGCAACCCTGTGGTGGTGGTAGAGTATCAGGCATATGGACACCTAAAACGCGGAGGAAGGAAAATCCCCTTATCTGAAGAATTGTGGCCCAAAGAGTATAGGGGAAAACCTGTTGCTTAATTTTTCTATTTCTACTTTTCTGCCACTTGGCCCCAGAGATAAAGGCAGATACAGAGAGTTTGTGACAAAGCATAGAAAAAAAAACCCTGGCTTTATAGTGACATAACTGAAAAACCGGACTTTGTAAAATGGAGAACATGAGTGGGACCAGGGAGAAGAAGAACCTCAAGAATGGGATCCAGTAAAGTTGCCATTTATTCTGGACTCACATCCAAATTGTA
>NW_003852625.1:461534-463540 GCF_000181295.1 Otolemur garnettii
CAAGTTGAAACATGTTGCCTGTACCTAATTGGTTCCATAGTTTTAAAAAATCTCCACAGGATTTGTTTAAAGACCCCAAATCTTATAATATTAAAAATGCTCAAGAGATAATCCAAAAAGCACTAAATATACAAAGACCAGGAAAATCTGACAAATTCTCGAGGGAAAACATAACAGACATCAGCTCACCCACTGCCAAAATGCTATAACTATTCAGCAAATACTTTATAGCCGCTATTATAACCATACTCCATGAAGTAAGTGAAAATAGTCTTAAAAGGGAGGGAAAGACAGAAAGTCTCTGGAGACAAATATAAGACAATAAGTATATATGTATATTTTTATAAATGTATATATAGAATATTTGATATGTATATAAATATCAAATGTGACTTTTATTACTGAGCAATACAATAAGAGAAAAATTTCACCAAGCAAGGTCAATAGAAAATTCCATAAATAAGCCCCTGTGGATCCCCTGTAATGTTGGAATAAAGATTTCTGAAAAAAACGGCTCCTCTATAAAAGCAATGAAAACACAGGCAAAAATTGTCAAAATTAAATTTTTCAGAACTCCACAAATTAATAAAGGTTTACATCAATCCAATACGGGAAGATCTTGGCAAGAGCGATAAATGCTATAGCACTTTCACATGATCTTTTCCAATTTCTCTATCCCCAGTTCTTTGGTAGCCTTGAAAACCAACAGCCCTGCAATTATTGTAACTATAAAAATCAGCAGCCTAGAAACCACTGGAGTGAGAGTATTGGGTTTGGAGCTCTCCAATAGGCCTCATTCCTAGAGAACTATTATTATTTGACCTGTGTGGCAGTTTCCTAGGGCTCCCACTCACAGGAGTTTCATTTATGTTACCTGACTCAAATATTTCTCAGTGCTAACAGCCCTTTGCCTGGGAGCATATGTTGAAAACAATCAGAAGCAATTGTTTCACATCATAGCTGCCCGGCAGGGTGATAATCATTAGGGCAAACAAGAGATTAAAAAAAAAAAAACTTAAAAGGAAAACATGGGGCATGAGATGACCAAAGGGGGGCTTTGTAAAGTTGCAAAGTATTCTTGAGACTCTATTAGACAATGCACATGTGCTGAGCTGTGCAAGTGCCCAAGGAAGACCTGAAAAGGCCAAATCTATGGCCTGTGACTGACCCTGGGGCTCTTAGCAAACACTAAGTGAAAGTTAAGGGGGAATGGTAAAATCCCTGCCTGCAAATTAGAAAGGTGCCCCAACACACATGCACAGAGCCACTTAGCAACAGTGGGAGATATATTAGTTCTAACCATTGAAGAAAACCTCTGTCCAGTCACTAAATAACCATAAAGCTCACTGAGTAGAGATTTCAGTAGCCACACATTGCAAAACCGGAGACTTTACTGAGTTAGTGTAGGAAAGTCACCCCCCCCAAAACACAATAACCAAGCTAAAAACAAACATTAAAAACAACAAGCCCTGGGAGGGAGGGATGTGATTTACGGAATTGCTACATTACATTATTTAACACATGCAGTTTTCAACAATAAAAAAATATAAAACATGCAAAGAACAGAAAAAAAAAGGCTCAGAAACAGGAGGAAAAACCACAATACATGTAAACTGTCTCTGACGTGACCAGATGTTTTACTTACTAGGCAAAGAATTTTAATCAGCTTTAAATATGTTCAAAGCACTAAATGACATAATTCATAAAGAATTAAAGAGGTACATCAAAAAGGTGACTGACAAAAGAGAATATCAATGAAGAGATACAAATTACAAAACAATGAACCAAATAGAAATTATGAGTTAAAATTACAACAACAGAAATGAAAAATACAGTACAGGGCTTAACATTAAATTAAGCTTGTAGAACAATCAGTGAACTGACGGATCAATTCAAGCTGGATCAATTGAGATTATCTGCACAAGAAAAGAGGAAAAATAAAGGATGAAGAAAAATGAACAGAGAACTGTGGCTCACCATTAGGCACACAATGGGAATAGAAGAAA
>NW_003852625.1:464268-465117 GCF_000181295.1 Otolemur garnettii
GTACATTAATTCTCTCATAGGATACAGTGTGTTACTTCTATATGCAGTTTGGAAAACTCTCCTCCAAGTGGCTAACATAGCCTCTTGAGCCACAGGTGCTGAGCCTGTTTTTCTTTGTTAAAAAAAAAAAATTAAGAGATTGAAAAGACAAGCCAGTGCCTCAACACCTGGAAATATTTAGAAATCTCACATCCAACAAGTGACTTTTATCTTGAATGTATAAGGAATTCTCAACACTCAATAATCAGAAAGCAAAAAAACTAATAAAACAATGTGAAGGTGATTTTGATAGATATTTCACTAAGTAAGCTATATGTGTGGGTGGACAAATAAGCACATAAAAAGGTATTCAACATAATTAGTCATCAAGGAAATGCAAATCAAATCCAAAATGTGATATTGTTACCCACTTACTAGGATGGGAATAAAAATACCTCAAAATATACTTAACGCTTGTGAGAACTCTGGAGTGACTGGAAGACATTGCTGGTAGGAATCTGGAATAGAATAGTCACTCTGGAAAGCAATTTCTTGTAAAAATTAAATGCACAATTGCACAATGACACAGAAATCCTACTCTTAAGTATTCCTTTTAAAAATGAAAGCTTACATTTACACACAAACTTTGACCAGGTGTTGGTGACAATGTGAAGACTTAGGAACTGTCATACACTGATGGGAAGACTCTCAATGGGAGCAGCCACCTTGCAAAACAATAAGACAGTTTCTTAAAAAGAAAGTTAAAGAAATATCATCTTACCCAGCAATCCACTCCTAGGTATATAACGAAGAAAAATGAAAATATGCCTATACGAAAACTTGTACATGAATGCCCATCACAGCTGTGTA
>NW_003852625.1:465730-472483 GCF_000181295.1 Otolemur garnettii
TGTAACCTTGCTTCGTATTTTCTTGTTCTTATTCAGTAAAGTAGAAGCTGAAGATCTTCCCACTGATACCTAACATCAAGGCTTCCATAAGCAGTCGTGCCCTACTTTAAACAAATGTGAGATGGAAAAGCATCACCAGCACCCTAGTAATATAAACTTTAACTTAATGAAATAATTTTTTAAACCTAAAGCAGTGAAAAGTACCCAGCCTCCACAGAAGAATGTCTAGAGAAGTTTCGAAGTAGGGAGGAGATCTTCTAATTTTAGGGAAGTCATTCTAAAGAGGGAAGAACTGAAGGAGCAGGAAAAGAGGGCTGGGAGAGGACACATCAGAATCTTGGGGCTGGAGACATGTTCACTTTGAAAACACAAAGCAAGTTCTAAATTATCTTTGTTTTATCTTAAATTTGAAATGTTCAAATCAAATGAAGTATAGGTATGAGATAGGGTATACTTCTGGTAAACAGACTTAGCTCCATATCTCTTGTTCTGAACAGTAGTTCAAAAACCAAAGGTCAGCCCCATGTCCCTGCAGAATCCAGCATCCTTAAGGCAGCAACAAAGATGTCGTCAGTGTATGTACTCTTTCTTTTTTCTAACGTAGTTAACAGGTTTATTTTTTTAATTATCAACAAGAAATATGGGAAGAAAGATAATTTTCATTTGTAAATATTAAACTAGAAGTTCAATTACATAGAAGTTAGTTTCTTTAGCATTCTTAATGGAGTTTTCACCCTGATTATATGAATGTTTGTAAGTTTTTCTTAAACTAATGTAATGTTTAGTGACACTCAACATCATACTGTAACAGAACCAAGGTGGTGGAGGGCTAGGGAGGTGCGTGCTGGCTGTAAAATATGGATCTCAGACCTTGCTTCATAAATTCTGATTTTCATTTTTGAGATATGGGTCTGTGATGAGGGTCTGGGAAACTGTTAGTATAAAAAAGACTCCTCTATGATTCTGATGTAGATGGTCAGCAGATCACAATCTGAGAAACACACATTTATAGGGTAGTTGATCATTTTAGAATATGATTGTTATTTACAGCACATTTTTATAGGATTCCTTTAAAGAACAAATCTCCTTCTAAAATTTCCATATAATTTTATGTATAGCTCCTAGATACAAATGCTTCTTCTCACAAATAAAAGATTGAATTTAAGTACAACTTTTGAGGTTATATGAATGTTATTTTGTGTCCATTGATATTACCTGTGACTTTGGAGTTCTTAACAAGATATAACCCTATCTCTGTCATTGCAAAGTCCTGTTGATACAATGACGCCACTGTGGTCATGTTAACCTGTGTTCTAGCAATCTCCCTTTAATGTCAATTCTTCTTTGTTGTTTTATAATTATAAATACTTTTATACTCTAATAAATTAATTAATTCTTTAATGAAAACAATAAAGAGTTAGCACACATAAGTTCTGTCAAAAGACAAAATTTCAACAGATTTAGCTTAAAAGTCTATTTGGCTTTTAGGTTGCATTTCTAGAATCAGGCAACACCTCACTCTATGAAATGAGAGGTGCATTGAGTTGAGCAGAGGAGATTGGCTTTAGAGACAGAAAAGGGCTGAAGAAAACAGAACCAGACAATAAAAGTAGATTGCTTGTTTCAAAGTTATTTTCTTTATAGGGCTAATAAAAAGAGTTTTTCTTTCTTTCTTTTTTTTTTTTTTTTAGAGGCAGAGTCTCACTATGTGGCCCTCGGTAGAGTGCTGTGGAGTCACAGCTCACAGCAACCACCAACTCCTGGGCTTAGGCAATTCTCTTGCCTCAGCCTCCCAAGTAGCTGGGACTACAAGTGCCCGTCACAATGCCCGGCTATTTTTTTTTCTCGCAGTTTGGCCAGGGCCAGGTTAGAACACACCACCCTCAGTATATGGGGCCAGCACCCTACTCACTGAGCCACAGACGCCGCCCGAAAAAGGGGTTTTTCTTTTTATGCTAACTCAGTTTAACTGGAATCTTCTGAGTGGTTTTTGTTTTTTTGTTTTTTGTTTTTAAAACTGGCCCATTTCAAAGTTCAGTTTAATTACCTAACACTAAGCACAAGAGACTCCATTTTGGTTTGGTCTAGTCTGCTGGGACTGGTGCAAAATAATGGTTTCCTATAAATTTTGTTAACAGGTCTATCTTGACACTACACTAGCCATGTGACATCAGTTAATTCACCTATCTTTTATGGTCACCAGTTTTCATATAATTATACTTAGAGATGGATAATGTTTGATATCTTTTCCATGTCTAAAATTCTGATTCTTTGATTTGTTTTGGAAAAAGTTAATTAACCCATTAAAACATTTTGTTCAAGGTATTATTGAAAAAATGTACACAGAGCGGAGCCTGCGGCTCAAAAGGGTAGGGCACTAGCCCCATATGCCCAGAGGTGGTGGGTTCAAGCCCAGCCCCAGCCAAAAAAAAAAGAAAAACTATACACAAAATACAGTACTTATTTAGGAAACTGTTCTTTTTGAACTTGGTGAAATAATAATCTGTAGTCTGAAATACCCAAGGTAAAATAAGAATTAACATGCTATAAATCTTATAAAATCTCATAAAATTGTATATATGCACTGATATAATAGTCACATCAACCCCATCTTATAAAATTTACATGTTGGCCTGAACAAATCTTTTTGAGTACCAACCAAGTGAGAAATAATAGTATATTGGTGTAAGTCTACCCTATTGCTGAACCATTTATTCATTTTTGTTACAATAAATAAAAATTTCTCTATTGTCAACAAAACTCATCCAACACAGGACTTGATATGTGGGATTGGAGCTATCAATTATGTCTCCAGGCAATTATTATGATCTTATTGTTCTGGTTAGACTGTTCCCTGAAGATATTGCCCCAAAGTGTAAAAGTGGTTACTAAGGAAAGAAAAATATTGGTAATTGCAAGGAAAGTTTGTAGAAACTAAATGTATTTTTCCTTTAATCTATAAACATCCCCATAAATGCAGTAATGTACACAGTTATGATCTAAAAAAAAAAAAAAGAAAAGAAAAGAAATAAGATGAGCTACATTTATGGAGGGAAAAAAGAATATACAATAGAACTTTTGTAAGTTGACCTCCCAAGGAGACTGTAACAAACTGGCCAATAGACAAAGGTGGTCAACATATGGAGGTGGTCAACTTAAGAAAGTAGGCCTTCTGTATTGATGCGTGCATGTGATGTCCAGTCTATGAAAATTACATCAAATTAAGGGGATGGTCAGTGCAGGGAGATGGTCAACTATGGGGGCACTGCTCTATTTTAAAATACTAGTTATCACACCTAACAATGTCAGAGCTAGGGAAGATCCAGAGAAGAGCTTCTAAAATGATAAAGGTATGGAGTGATATCTGTTACAGTTAGATTAAAACAAATGTGACTCTTCCAAGCTGATGGCTGAGAGAAGAGAAATAAATTTTTGAAATTAATAAAATGATGAGATCTCTCAGAAGTGGGGAATAATTCTTGAAGCATGAAAGAAGTAAAACTAACATTTACTGACTACTTGCTGTGTGCCAGATACTTTTCTAACAACTTATTTTTTTATTTAACCTTCACAAGAATCTTCAGACAGATCCAACTATAATAACCACTTTAAAGATTAGGGACCAGACACGTTTAAGTAAATTTTTTGAGGTCACATTATAAGTAGCAAAGCTAGAGTGTAAGACAGAGATTATGTCTCAAAAATCTGTGTGTTTCAACACTATGTTATATTGCATATTATTAGTTGATTCAAATAAATACTGTTCCTCACTTTTTATCTGGTCACTCAATAAGAAGTTTTGAGCTTATACTATATACTAGGAGCTCTGCGTGGTACTTGAGATATAGCAATGAGCAAACTAAGTCGAGAAGAGGAGACAAATATGTAAATGAAAATTTTCATAATGGCTTAATATACACTATGTGTGTATTGTTCCTAAAAGTGGGAATTGTTATTTCTATAAAACTACAACAAAATTTGCCAGTTGGGAGAAGGAGTGGTAATTAAAGAGATAAAGAATAATTGCAAAATAAAGAGTAGTATGAGAGTTTAATAAATGTAGACTATGTCTTGATGATTATAGTGGACCAATGAGTATGATTTAAGCTGAGAAAGTGCATGATCATATGTGTATTTTAGAATGATTACTACTGCTGTTGCTTGGGAAAATTTTAATGAAAATCATGATATGAGTCAGGAAGTCACTAATGAAGATGTTGATGTTGTTTAATTGTATCCAGAGATACAATGGTAGCTATTAATAACCCAGGGGCAATTAGAATGAAGAAGGTGGATGGATTATAAATATATATCAGAGATAAAATTAGCAGGACTTTATTAAGTGGGTGTGGTTAATGTAACAGTAGTATTTGGATAGTGTTAGACTTCAAAAGAAGGATCACAGGTCAAGGAGAAAGAAGTGTGTGTCTGTGTGTATATATGTGTTGTGAGTCAAGTGGAAACGTAAGGAGATCATTTTGTGACATTGTGTCTCTTTCATATGAGATAAGCAGGTCTATATACAGGTCTGGATCTCAGAAACTGGTTTTGCTACGGATAGCTTTTGAAGCCATCAGCATATGAATGAATGTGGTTGAGTTTTGTCAAGAAGAATGTATATAAGATGTCAAAACTTTATCTTCAGACAGTAGTTCTCAAACTTTACTGAGTCTCAAAATCAACCTGAGATCTGGTAAAATGTAGATTCTCACACCTAGAGATTCTGATTTAGTCTATCTGAGGTAGGACCCAAGAATCTTTATTTTGATAACTTCAGGTGAGTCACAAAACACAATTCGAGAAACACCAAATAAAAGGTTTAACCTCTAAAGGAATTAGGAATCATTAAGCATCGTGAATGAGAAATAATTTGTTTATTTACAATTCATATTGTTCTGCCTATGTCCATTCTTTGGAACACCCATGGAAATTCTATAATAATGACTTACATTTAGGATTCTAGCCAGCCCTTCAAAAGAAAAAGTAATTCATATTGATGTTGCAGAATTAGTTCCTGTGATCATTCTTTGATACTAAGTAATTAAATTCAGAAGTAACCATTGTCAGAGCAAATAAGCTGTAGAAGAGTCTGTCTGAATTTAAATCACAATTTTCTACATTGCACCATTACAGCAGCAGCAAAACAATCTTCCCCTCCACTGATAAAAGTACTTTATAGATCTTCTTGGAGGTAGCACTGATTTTTTTTCAAATGGAAGTCAAATTTAAACAAAGCCACCTTAAAATAATTGGGTTTTCAATTCAACATTGCCATTAATCAGACAAGCATTGTGTTATTTCTCCTTTACTGAGAAAATGAACTACGCAATAAGAAGGTATCAAAAATTACTGGTACAGTTTTGTTCCTCACCACTTGACAATCTTGAAAAACATGAGAAAAAAAGGAACGATAATTGCTGTCTACACACAGTGACTTATTTCTGTTGTACTTTGAAGTTCTAAATGCATAACATGGAAAAATAGCAAGAAGGAAAATAGGCTTGAAATTTATGGTAAATCTGAGTGATTACCCAGTTGGAGTATATATTGTAGCATATTGCGTGTAGATGTAAGTGGTCACAAATAATACATATTTACCACATCAGTTTGCCTCATTTTTTCATTTGCCATTAGAAACACTTTATATTTTACTTTACAAACATTTGAAATTGATGTATATTAACACTTCTGAAATGGATCTCTAAGCTGTATTTTGTGACTAACAGTTTATAGTGGGAGCGCTTACAAAGATCTTAACAGAGAGCACTATTTTGAGATAAGAAAATGCATAGTTGATTCCAAAATATCGCATTGGAATTTCTTCCTTTTGAATGATTTGCCACACTGATAATATAATCATTTACTGTGCCAGGCGGAGCTCATACGATAACATTAAAGTGCACATTTAGAATAAAATCAAGGGGGAGAAATGCAACAAGTGTGTGTTGGAGCAACATGGCACACACCATCATGTTTAGTCATTTTATTTTTAAGGTTAATCAACTTTTTAAAGCAAACTTCCTTTAAAACTCTTAAAAAGAAATACGTTGTTTGAACAAACTAACAGTCTAGATAATCAGGGTGCCTAAATGAAGCTTAGGAAGCTAACTGAATCATTTAATTATTTTATTTCAATTAGCTTATTACAAAAGAATAAACGAAATAAGGAGTGAGAATCTGATTGATGAATCTGAGTGGGACAGAGTTGAAAAGGAATTGAGTAGATGGTGAGGGATAAAATCCTATGTTCCCACAGAAACCTTCGTTGTGTTTAACATAGTAGCTTCTATTGGTTTTTGGATTCTCTTGGTTTTTAGAACTAGGAAAAAGAAGTACAAAACAGCCATTCAACAAGATAAATAGAGACATGTAACCTAGGAAACCTTAAAAAGTGCCAGTGGAGCCTGGAATCAGTTGGATAACAACACTGATAGGCTATGAAGAGAGAAAAGTTTATGTTCTAAGTGACACAAATCAGTTTACAAAGCATGCACATATGCAGACATTGAAGGATATAAAATATGTATAAGCATCTCTGAGAGCATTTATAAAGGAACATATAAATGAGTGAAAATACGTTAAAAAAACCACTTCTTAAGAAATAAAGAAATAGAGACAAGGAGGAATAAGAAATGACACCATGTTTGAGATTTCCTCTTGTTTCTTACAAGTCAACCTCACCCAGCAAAAATTTAGATTATACATTTCCATAAAATATAATGGCAATCATATTTGCAAATCTGCCATTTCAGG
>NW_003852625.1:475299-478221 GCF_000181295.1 Otolemur garnettii
TGACAGTTTTGGATAGATCCTCCAAGAAGAAACTAAACAAAGAAATATTAGACTTAAAAATGTATATTCTTTAGCTTTTGGATGGTGTCCATTAATCCCAATTTTAGGGTCACATTTAAGTCCTTTGTATCTTTGTTTAGTTTTTGTTTGGAGGATCTGTCTGGTTCTGTCAGAGGGTGTTAAAGGACATCATATTGCTCAGATCTATCAAGGTCTGTTTCATAAATTTTGGAGAATTTAAGTTGGGTGGATAAATATTTAAAATTAAAATGCTTTCATTTTTGTATTGTTCCTTTGACCAGTATAAAGTGTCCACCTTTGTCTTTCTTAATTTTAGTTGCTTTAATTCCACTTATATCTGAAAGTAAGATTGCATTCCCTTCTTCCTTTTGATTTCCATTTGCTTGAAATACTGTTTTCCATCCCTTAACCCTGAGTCTTGATTTGTCCTTAACAGCTAGGTGTGTCTCCTAGACACAGCATATGGATAGCTTGTGCTTTTTTATTCAATCAGCCAACGTGTGCCTCTTCAGTGGTGAATTCAGTCCGTTGACATTTTTCGAGAGAATTGATAAGTGTAGTAGAGTTCTATTCATCTTATTTTGTGAATGTCTGTTATGTAGTTTTATCCTTTGAGCCATTGTGAAACCTAAGTTTTAACCTTTAGTTGCTTATTGTTTGCATTGTTGGTGGTTCATTATGATGGTCAGTGTTGAGAATAGCTCTAAGCATTTCCTGTGAAGCTGGTCTTGTTGTGGTGAGTTTCCTCAGTGCTTGTATATCTGCAAAAGATTTGTTTGTCCATAAATTATGAAGCTTAGGTTAGGAGGATACAAAATTTTGGGTTGCAAATTGTTTTGTTTAAGAATGTTGAAGGTGGATGACCATGCTTTTCTGGCTTGGAAAGTTTCAGTTGAACAGTCTGCTGTCATCCTCATGGCTCTGCCTCTGTAAGTCAGTTTGCACTTGCTCCTGGCTGCTTGCAGAATTTTTTCTTTCATCTTGACTTTGTACAGGTTCGTTACAATGTGTCTTGGAGAGGCTCTGTTTCAGTTCACATGACCCAGGGTTTGATATCCATCTGAAAGGAGTGTTTGGGGGCCTTTAGTAAAACTTGGGAAGTTTTCATTTATGATAGTCTCCAGTAGGGCTTCCATTTCTTTAGGACCATCTTCTTCCCCTTCAGGAATCCCTATTATTAGAATGTTTAAATGCTTCATGAAGTCTTGTAGTTCTCTAAGCGCCTGTTCTGCTTTCTCTCTCTTCTTTTCTTCCTCTTAGCTACCTGGATAAACTCAAAAACTTTATCCTCTCACTCTGAGGTTATTTATTATCCATGGTCTAACCTATTTTTTGATGCCTTCTACTGCATCTTTACATTCCCTGATTGTCTACTTCATTTCCTTAAGCTCTGACATATTCTTTCTATATTTTACATATCTCTCATCCAATTTTTAGTTCTATCTTTCCATTTTCTTGTCCATTCCTTTGTTTTTTTGAGACAGAGTCTCATTTTGTTGCCTTGGTTGAGTGCCATGGTGTCACAGCTCACAGCTGTGATTCTCTTGTTTCAGCCTCCTAAGTAGCTGGGACAACAGGCACCTGCCACAGAGTCCACCAATTTTTAGAGATGAGGTCTCATTCTGGCTCAGGCTGGTCTTGAACCGTGAACTCAGGCAATCCTGCCATCTCAGCCTCCCAGAATGCTAGGATTATAGGTATGAGACACCATGCCCAGTTTCCATTCCTTTTACTATCTTTATCATCCACATTGTAAGTTCCCTTTCTGTCAAGTCCATTAATTTTTTTTTTTTGGTAGAGACAGAGTCTCACTTTATCACCCTCGGTAGAGTGCCGTGGTATCACACAGCTCACAGCAACCTCCAACTCCTGGGCTTAGGCAATTCTCTCCCCACAGCCTCCCAAGTAGCTGTGACTACAGGTGCCCACCATTGTACCTAGCTAAAGTGCATTAATTTTTTATAAGTGAAGTCTTCTGCAGTGGTCCCTCATGGTCCCTTGGGGAAGTTTCTTTGTTTTTTTTTCATGTTGCCTGAATTTTTTTCTGTTAGTTCATCCTCATGTGTTCTTTCTACTTGTTCACCTTCTCATCCTCCTTTTTCTTATTACTGCCTCCTTAGTTCAAATTACCTTGTCTCAGAGTTTAGATCTTGAAGTGGCCTCAGCTTGAGCAAAGCCAACCTCTTATTCATGGCCAAATAAAAAGAAGTCCTTGCTCTTGATGACAATATGTTGCAATATTTCACCTGGACACAAGGTGGCGCTGTGGTTTTTTAGGAGAAGGATAGCACAACCAACAACCTCTATGGTCCTTATTCAATACTTAGTTGCCTTTGTAATTGCCTGATTGTTTCCTCAGCATTCAGACCCTGCTGGGTTGGGATCTTAATGCTTACAAGACTTCTTCGGGGGCAGAGCTGACAGTGCTCCTGACTCCAGTTTCCATGGGGTGGAAGAGTCCCTAGGACTTCTCAGGAGTGGAGTTCTAATCCCAGCAGGCAGAATTAAGACAACCATGCTTTAGGCCCCTGCTAAGACCTTATCAACACTTTCCCTCATTGGCAACCCCTTGACTGCCAAGACCTTCTCAGTATGATTGCCTTGCCAACCACCAAACCTATGGCAAATCCACTCCAACTGGCATTCAAATCTGGTTGCTGTATACTATTCAAGTCAGCCCAGTCTTCCAAGCTTTCCACTCAATGTGAAAATTCTCCCAACAACTGAAAACTCCGAAAAGGCTTCCTCTCATCTCGGACCTCTGTGGGCAGCCAGGTGATCTCAGCCAATCACAGTCACTTGCCTAATTCATCAGATTTCCACCACTCCAGATCTGCTGTATCCAACTCACCACCTCCTCACTGTGCTCCCTGAGCTAGGACTCTGGGTAAGGTCCCTGTG
>NW_003852625.1:478421-479470 GCF_000181295.1 Otolemur garnettii
TTTACAAAACTATAATATCAAATTAACATATTGACATGGATACAATCCATTGATTTTTTTCAGATTTTGCCAGATTTGCATTTACTTATGTGTATGTATACGTGTATTTAGTTCCACGTAATTGTATCATGTATAGATTCATGTCAACCATCATCATAGTCAAAGTAAAGCACAGTTCCATCACATAATTCTACTTTTTATAGCCACAGCCATCTCTCTCCTTCTATATAAAATGCACAATTGTACAGCCACTCTAGAAAGTAGCTTTACAGTTTATTTTAAAACTAAAAATTGACTTGCTCTATTACACAAGCCCAGAAATTATAGTATTGGGTATTTCAAATAAGTTAAAGCTTAGGTTCACACACACACGTACACACAACATACATAAATGCTCACTGTACTTTTCTTTGTAATAGCCCCCAAATGGGAACAGTATGGATGTTTTTTATAAGGAGAATGGATAAATTGTGGCACATTTTATGGTTGAATACTATCAGATCAAAGGAATGAACTATTGAAATACATAATAACTTGTGTAATCTCCAAGGAAATGATACAGAGTAAAGAAAAATTCAAAAGTTACATAATACCTGATTTCATTATTTTCACAATCTTGAAATATCAAAATTGTAGAAATGGAGACTAGAGTACAGATTCTCAAGGGTAAAGAATAAGAGAGAGGTTGGCATGGTTATAAAAGAGCAATGTAATGGAGAGGTAATATAGTTAGAGACATCGGTCAGCAGATTATTTCAGAAAGAAGAAAACTTTTAGATGAAAAAATTTTTTAAAAAGCCCAGGTGTAACTGAGGAAAAAGTTCTAGTACCTACTGGAGTTTCCAAAGGAATAAAGTGAGGAGCAAAATAAGGAGGAATATTTATGAAGGAGGAAGTCTTGAGCAGAGATTAACCCCTGAGAAATTTGGAGCCCTGTGGAAAGGCAACTGGCTCAGCCATGGCAGTTCACATGTGCCCAAAATGACAATTGATTCAGGTGTCTCAGGAGTGACTGCTTCTCCTCTGTTGGTGTTTCCACCACACCCAGG
>NW_003852625.1:481684-482684 GCF_000181295.1 Otolemur garnettii
AAGAATTGGCACCCATTCTACTGAAACTGTTCCATAACATCAAGAAAGAGGGAATCCTCCCTAACTCATTCTATAAAGCCTTCATCACCTTGATAACAAACTCCAGAAAGGATACAACAAAAATGAAAACTATAAACCAAGATCACAAATGAACATAGATCCAAAATTCCTCAACAAAATACTAGCGAACCGAATTCAATAGCACACCAAAAACATAATCCTCCATGATCAAGTGGGTTTCATCCCAGGGATGCAAAGATGGTTCAATATATGTAAATCAATAAATGTGATTCACCAAATAAACAGAAGCAAAAACAAAAGCTGCACAATAATTTCAATAGAAGGAGGAAAAGCATTCAATACAGTCCATCACCACTAAATGATACAAACTTTCAACAAGCTGGGCATAGATGGAGCATATCTCAAAATAATAAAAGCTACATATGACAGACCCAGTGCTAACATCATACTCAATGGGAAAAAGTTGAAAGAATCCCTCTAAGAACTGGAACAAGGCAAGACTGCCCATTTTCACCACTTCTATTCAACATGGCACTGAAAGTTGTAGCCAGAACAATCAGACAAGAGAAAGAAATAAAAGGTATCCACATTGGGAAAAGGTCAACCTACTCCCTACTTGCTGACAATATGCTCCCATATTTAGAAAGCTCTAAAAGATTCCACCAAAAGAATTGATAGATAAATTCCTAGATTCCTAGATCAAAAGAATTGATAGATAAATTCAGTAAAGTTTCAAGTTTCAAAATCAATGACAAAAATGAGAAGCTTTTCTATATACTAATAACAGTTAAGCTGAGGGTCAAATTAAGTATTCAATACCATTCAAAATATCTGTCTAAAAAAATAAAATACTTATGAATGTACTTAACCAAGGAGATGAAAGATCTCTATGAGGAGAACTATAGAATATTAATGAAGGAAATCATAGATGACACAAACATATGGAAAAATATCCCATGTTCAAAGACTGGAAGAATCA
>NW_003852625.1:483753-484567 GCF_000181295.1 Otolemur garnettii
TGAACTATGATGTCATGGCACTCTACTCAGGGCAACAGAGTGAGACTCTGCCTCACAAAAATAAAATATACATATAAATAAACAAATAAATAAATAAATAAAATCCTTCTATTGTTTCCCATCAAGTCCTTTCCCATAAAGAACTTTGATTCTCGAGCCAGAACATTTGAGTCTGAATCCTTTATACACTATTTACTAGTTATCTTGGGCAAGTCATTTAACCTCTCTGTTCCTCACTTTTCTCATCTTTACAATGAGAATGTTACTTGTACCTATCTCTCAGGGTCTCTGTGAGGATTCAACGTTATGATATGCTGAAACTAAAGTATGGCACTTTAGACCAGTTTCTGACATGCTTATGGTCTTATTACTCTAAACATGAAAACACTTAGCAAGGCATATAAGATCTTATATGATTTGACAGTTATCCACCTCACAAACTTCATCTTATTCCCCTCTTCTCACTAAATTCTAGTCATACTGGCCTTGCTGTTTTTTTTTTTTTTTTCCAAATTCATTGTAGCACATACCTGCTTCAGAAAATTTGCACTTGTTCATCCAACTACTTAAATATTCTGTCCTCAAATTTCACCTCCGTGTCCCCAGTCATCTTTCTGGCTTCAGCTTGAAAGTTACTTTTCACAAAGTGGCTTTTTCTGACCGTCTAACTTAAAGTAGGTCACACAATTGTTTTCTGTAATGGCATATAGTTCGTTCCTTCCTAGAATATACTTACATTGTTATTTGCATGCTCATCGGTTTAATATCTGTCTCCTTTACTAGATTATAGCATCTATTGAGGTGTAAAACACTT
>NW_003852625.1:485297-486427 GCF_000181295.1 Otolemur garnettii
TTTAACCAGTTTACAGTGTATAGTTCAGTGACATAAAGTATATTCACATAGTTGTGCAGCTATCATTAGCACCCATCTCTAGGATTATTTCATCCTACAAAACTAAAACTCTATACTCATCAAACAATAGCTCCTATTCTCCAGAAAACCTTACTTTACTCCTGTCTCTGAGAATTTGACCACTCTAAGAACTTCAAATACATGGATTCATACAACATTTGTCTTTTTGTAACTAGATTATTTCACTTAACATAATTTCCTCTAGGTTCATCCATACTGTAGCATGTAACAGAATTTCCTTTCCTTTCATGGCTGAATAATTCTCCATTGTATGTATGTACCACATTTTATTTATCCATTCATCCCTCTGTGGACATTTTGGTTATTTTCACCATTTGACTATGTTGTATAATGCTGCTATTAACATGGGTATGCAAATATCTGACACCCTGCTTTCAACTATTTATAGAGTATATACCAATAAGTGAATTGCTGAATCACATGCTATTTCTTCTATTGTATTATTTTCAAGGAACAAAAAAACCTTGTAGTTTTGTAGAAAACTACAAAAGAGATCAAAGAGGTACTAAAAAAAATGAAAAGATACTAATATCTTTGTTATAATGTGATTTTTGGTCTTCTGGATACATACCTAGTAGAGGAATTGTATGATGGAATAGCAGGTCTATTTTTAGATCCCTAAATGTTCTCCAAACATCTTTTCAAAAGGAACATATTAGTTTACATTCCCACCAGCAGTGTAAAAGTGTTCCCTTTTCTCCACATCCACGCCAACATCTCTGGTTTGGGGATATTTTGATGTAGGCTAACCTTAGCTACACTATTAGATGATATCTCAAAGTAGTTTTGATTTGCATTTCTCTGATGATTAAAGATAATGAGCATTTTTTCATATTTCTGTAGGGCAAGTGCCTGTCTTCTTCAGAGAAGTTTCTCTTCAAGTCCCTGAGTTGGGATCACTTGTTCTTTTCTTCCTAATACATTTGAGTTCTCTGTGGATTCTGGTTTCTCAGAGACATAACCTGCAAATATCTTCTCCCATTCTGAGGGCTATCTTCTTGCAGCCCAATTCATAATTGCTAAGTCATGGAAGAAGCCCAAATGCCCAT
>NW_003852625.1:488389-490908 GCF_000181295.1 Otolemur garnettii
GCAAATTAAGACAACTATGTGTTGCCACTATACACCTATTAGAATGGTCAAAATTCAGAATACTGACAACATCAGATGCTGGTGAGGGTGTAAAGCGATATAAATTCTCAATCATTGTTTGTGGGAATACAAAATGGTACAGCCCCTTTGCAAGACAGTTTGGCATTGTCTTACAAATGTAAACATATTCCTATATGAACCAGCAATCTTGCTCCCTGGTATTTTCTCAAAGGACTGGACAATTTTATGTCCACACAAATACCAACACATGGATTTTTATAGCAGCTTTATACATAATTGTTAAAACTTGGAAGCAACAAAAATGTACTTCAGCAGGTGATTGGATAAACTGTAGTATATTTAGACAATGGAATATTATTTGGCTCTAAAAATGAGTTATGAAGCCATGGAAAGACATAGAGGAAACTTAAATACATGATACTAAGTGAAAGAAGCCAATCAGAGAATGCTACATAGTTTATGAGTCCAATTATGATGTTCTGGAAAAGTCAAAACTATGGAAACAGTAAAAAGATCAGTGTTGCCAGGAGGTCAGGGGAGACAAGGGTGAATAGGCAGAACACAGAAAATTTTTAGGACAATGCAACTACTGTGTATGATACTATAGGTGGACATATGCTATTATAAATTTGTCTAAACCCATAGGATGTACAACACAGAGTGAATCCTAAAATAAATGATGGACTCTGGATAAGAATAATGTGTAAATATAAAAGTAGGATTATCAATTGTAACAATTGTACTACTCTGGTGAGAGGTGTGGGTAATGAAGGAAGCAACGTATGTGTGGGGATGAGGGGTGGGTATGTGGGAAATCTTTGTACGTTATCTCAATGTGAACCCCAAACTGCTCTATAAAATAACATAGACATAACATAACGTAACAGAGAAAAAGTTAACCCACACAAAGGGAGAAATTATTTGCAGGTCATGAATCTGATAAGAGGTTAATACCCAGAATAAAAAAAAAAAGCCCTCCAATACTTTAACAAGAAAACTAATGACTTGAAAAATGAGCAAAGGACTTGAATGGACATTTCTCCAAAGCAAATACACAAATGGCCAACAAACATTTGAAAAGATGCTCAACATTGCTTATCATTAAGCAAATGTTTGCCACAACAAGACCAGCTCCACAGGAAATACTTAGCAAATATAAATCAAAACCATAATGAGATGCCACTTAGGAGCTATAAAGATAGCTCTTCTTAAAAAAAAATAGAAAATAACAAATACTGGCAAGGATGTGGAGAAATTGGAAACCATGTAGAAATGTAAACTGGTACAGCCACTATGGAAAACAGTTTTATAGTCTTCCTTATATAAATATTGTACGTATTTTATTGGATTTATACCTAAATATTTCATGTTTGGGGAAGCTAATGTAAGTGATATTATATTTTTGACACAATACTTTTTTTGTGACTTGCTCATCATTTATACTTCAAATTAACAGGCTAATTTTTAGAGCAGTTTTAGATTTACAGAAAAATTGAGCAGAAAGTACAGTTTCAATACATTCCTTTCTCTCCAGTTTTCCCTAGCATTAACAACTTTCATTAATTGTCATTATTGATACATTATTATTAAAGTCCACAGTTGCATTAGGATTTACTAGGTGTACATTCGATGAGTTTTGACAAATGTATAATACATATCATAAACAATAGTTTCACTACCTTAAAAATTTCCTGTTTTATCTATTTGTCCCTTCTTCCCTGTCCTGGCAGTCAGGGATCGTTCTACTGCCGCTATAGTTTTACCTTTCCATAAAATCACATAGTTGGAATCATACAGTATGTAACCTTTTTAGAATGCCTTCCTTCACGTCACAATATAATTGAAGGTGGCTGGATTTTTTTATGGCTTGATAGCTCATTTTTTTATCAATGAATAATATCTCAGTGCTCAGTGTGTGAATGCACCACATTTTGGTTACCCATTCATTCAATGAGGAGCATCTTGATTGCTTCAAAGTTGGCAATTATGAATAAAGATGCTATTGATATTTGTGTGTGGACAAATTGCTGTTTTCATGTGGACATAAATTTCAATTCACTTGGATAAATACCAAAAATTTTTATCTCAGGAATAAATGGTAAGAATAGGTTTAGTTTTGTGAGAAATCATCATGGTCTTCCAAAGTGGTTATAGCATTTTGCATTCCCACCAGCAAGATTTCCTATTCCTCAACATCTTCATAAGCATTTAGTATTGTGACTATTTTGTATTTTAGTTGTTGCAGTAAGTGTTGAGTAGTATCTTCTTTTTGTTTTAATTTGCAGTTCCCTAATAACATATGATTTGAGAATCTTTTCATATACTTATATGTCATCTGTATATCTTCTTTAGTGGGTTACTTGTTCATAATCTTTTGCCTATTTTTTATTTCAATTGTGTGCTTTCTTATTGTTGAGCTTTAAGAGATCCTTGTACAGTTTGGATAACAATTCTTTATTAGATATGTGTTTTTGCAAATATCTTCTTCAGGCCATGGC
>NW_003852625.1:491201-494044 GCF_000181295.1 Otolemur garnettii
GTTAGGTGAGAGCTTACCAATCCCACTGCTCCCTCTTTCAATTATTTTTCGAAGAAAATGCTTTTGTACTTAACCCTGTCTGGAGACTGAGTTAGAAGTGTATGTGGTTTATTGACTTATACAACATGTCAGTTTGAAATTCAGTTATAAACAAATGTATGATATATAAATATATGTGTGATCATATACTTATATAGATATACAACTACATATTTCTATACTCATATGTAGCATTATATGCATATGAATAGTTTTACAAAATGGTCAAATCTTTTAGAACCAATTATTGAGAAAAACTTTTAAGTTATCTATTTCACTTCAAGATATACAAGTTCAGCATATTTAAAAATTTGTATACTGACCGAATATTTGAAATAAGCACATAAAATAGCTCTTAATCAGTTACTATAATCATTAAGACAAATAAGTAAAGTTATTAAAAGGATATTAATTTTATTGCTTTCACTTTTCTCCAATCTAAAACGTGTTAGACTCCTGACTTGAGGAAAACCATCACCTTCTAAATGTGAGACTAAACTATCTTTGGCACATGTCACTACATTGATTGCTTGAATTGATTTATATTACCTAAGAGATTTCCAGAAGCTCTGTTGCTGTTTGGAAGCCTGGAAAAGTATTCTTTCACACTCCAAATGTGTTAGCCTGTAAAAAAATAAACAAAAAAAAACCCAATTCTCATTAAATTGGAGAAAGCCAATATTGTACCCTAGCTATGAACTACCTTCCCCATTAGAATCTCCAAACCAACTTTCAAAATATTGTTCGCCTCTTTCCAGCATCCCTTTATACCTGAAAACAGATGGTAAACCAGATACAGACTGTCTATAGATCAGCTGCTGCTTCAATAGCTTATATTAATGCTTCATTTTTATCTTATGTACCTCAAATTCCCCAATATAATAAATGATTTATATTTAAATTTCTTCCTAAAATGCCTTTCTCCCTATTTTTTGCTCGTCTTGACAAACTGTATCTGCTTCTCAATGTCTAGTTCTAGTGTCACTTCTGTGACAGCTTCCTTGACACCCAGAACTTAAAGATTACCCTTTCTCTGGATGTCACAGCACTTTGATTATGCATGATTTCCTCACTTTTGGCAGTGTATTCTAATTAGTTTTATCCTCATGTGCTTTCTTGCTTGATTTTGAGCTCCTGGAGAGCCAGGCTAATGTCTCATCCCTAGACGATACCCAGCACGTTGGAAGAGCATAATAAATATTTAATGTGTAAGAGAATGAATAACAGCAGTTAGAATATTTACAAACAAATATTGGTAATATTATAAGGCATTGAGGGGGAATACTTGGAGGTTTTTTCTCTAAATTAATGTAACCATAGGCCCCAAATAACTGAAAAATACTTTCAAGCTCATTAAAGGTCATTACAAAGCTTTGGATTTTGAGGCTTGTGATTACAATTCACAGTCAACTTTCCTTCAATATTTTATTGACTTTTAACCAACAGAAAATTCTTAAGTTTATTTATCTTGCCTCCCTTCTCACAAAAGAGAAATTTCAGAAATCTGAGGGGTGTGAGGACTTAAGACAAACTCTCATCAGGAAAGGTAGAATCCTAAAAGTGGGAGAAGGGAGAAAAAAAAAAAAGAAACAGTCCTCAAACTCAATTATGAAATTGTAAAATGCTGCATATTTATAATTATTAACCCCGGTTAAGGAAAATCATGTCCAATGTCAGTTATATATATTTAAGAAGGTAAGGAAATATATATAGGTTTTGAGGGGGTTGTTTTCTTATCTTTTGTTGTAGTTGTGACCATCTCACTAGGTTTCCCTGGGTAAAATGCCATAGAGTTATAGGTTACAGCAAACTCAAACTCATAGGCTCAAGTAATCCTCTTGCCTCCACTTCCCTAGTAACTGGGACTACATGTGCCCACCACAACATTCTGCTATTTTTTCTACTTTTTAGTAGATACAGGGGTCTTACTCTTGCTTGGGCTGTTCTTGAACTCCTGAGCTCAGGCAATCTACCTGCCTCGGCCTCCCAAAGTTCTAGGATTATAGGTGTGAGCCCCATACCTAGCTATATATAGGTTTTAGGTATATTTTAAAAAGTACAAAAGATTTCATATAGATGTCCTGTTAAAAAATTAAACTTTTAAAAAAAAATCAACTCTTAGATTCATAGCAGTGTTGTCATGATAAGTTGCCTTGAAAATGTGTTTTTGTGGAAAACCTAGTTGCTAAAAGATAATAGATACCATTACACTACCCAGCTCTAGGTACATCCAGACCAATAATCCATGGAATTGTATTTGAAAGAGAAAATTCATATGTTATCTTTCTAAGGATGTAGGGAGAAAGGAGAACATGATTAACCTATTGACACAATCAAGGCAGAGAAAGGTTGTGCTGAAGAATGTGGCATGAGAAATTGAAATCACTGACAATGCCTCTCATGAGGAAAGGACCTGGAAAATATCAAATGCAGAAACACGGTACAAATGCATCCTCTTTTTACAGATGAAATAAGTAAATATCCTCAGAATAAAACTTGAAAATTCCTGTAACCTGCTGATGATGAGAACATTATGCATTGACATCAACTTATATTATACTAGATATTTATATCTATCTACTCCCCTTTCTGAAAGTGAACTGCCTTGTCCAAAGAAATATGCAGGGATAATCATGTTTTACCAATTACATGTCCTCATTCTGGTGTTGAGTGGACCAAAGGCTTAAACTTGAGCCATATGTGGCCCATTCACAGGTTTGCCAATGATCCATATGGTCTGACAGAACAAAAGAAGGACAATGAGAATTCATTCTTAAAGTTTTTGAACTAGGAAACCAAAGCTG
>NW_003852625.1:495122-531340 GCF_000181295.1 Otolemur garnettii
TTTGCATTTTCTGGCAAGGGCTGGGTTTGAACCCACCACCTCCGGCATATGGGGGGCTGGCGCCCTACTCCTTTGAGCCACAGGGGCTGCCCCCAGTTATTCTTTTGAGTAGGAAAACAGACTGGAAATATAGCCTAACATCAAGGTAAATGTATTTACTTCAGATAGAGTTAATCACTCTTTGGATTGAAAACTAGTTTTTAATATAAAATTGTAAAACTTTTGGTCTTAGAATTTACAAGAGAGTGCTGAACTGAATAGAACTTACAGCTAACACTCTTGGCCTTTTCTGAACTCCTCCAACTGCGAAACATAATCCCCACATTTAATTTGAAATAGGAGATTCACTTTGTTTGAAATAATAATTGGCATAAATGTATTCTCATTCTTTTTCCTCTCAACTTTTAATATTTGCAGTTTCTAAGAAATCAGTGATGTGGTAATTATGTGACTGTATCATGCTTTCAGAATTAATCCTAATAAAAAACTATATGGTTTCATTTTAAATTTGTTAACTGTAGTTGTTAAGTGACTCTAACTTCCTGTCTCAATCCAGGAACAAAACTCAAATATTTTATAACATTCCAATATTCCACCATGTCTTCAGAGTCGATATTGTAGACAGACATCTAGATAGCATGACTAAAAGAAAGACATTGTTTAGAGTCAGATAATTTTACTTCTGGACTAGGCACAAATACTTACTAGCTGTGTGATATTATTCAAGTTATTTAAGCTTTCCTGATCTCAGTTTCCTTATCAGCAACATCAAAGTAATACCCCTTGTCTGCAGTATATATAAAATAAATGATAGTTATGAAAGTACTTTTAAAATGCAATTAGTATACACATATAACAATTTAACATTCTGGTGCAAGTTCCATCTCTCTGAGTAAGTCATTAGGTTAATGTATAAAGTTTACATATTTTAGGAAATTACCTTTTATTATTTTTTAACTGGTTAGCAGGCAAGAAGACACAGGATGGGAAGAATTAGAAGTCAGTAGTTAAAAATGTGAGTTACTTAATTTGCATGTCCTGGGTGGGGTAGTTTAGGAACATAGAGAAATTAGTTTCTGCTAGCTTATTAAAGGGGGAAGAAGTAAAGGAAAATTCAAAGAGAAAAGGGGAAAGATCCAAAAAATTTTTTTGTAACTTGTAATTATGCCCAAATCTGGTAACACTTTAGAAATCATAAGTATTTTTAATTTAACTACATATGTATTGAGTATATAAAGGATCAGTTCAGACTATAAAAAGGAAGTTGGATTTGGGGGAAGATGTTGCATTTAGAAATAAGACAGATGAGAATGGGAGGGGTAAATCCTCCAGGAAAAGCATCTTACATTGAGAACAAAATGTGAACAAAAGCATAGAGACAGAAAGGACTTATTCTAAAATAGACATTAGTTGACCAGTCTGGCTAGAAGAAAGGGTATAGTAAGAACAAGTATAAAAAAATACATAATGATGTACAAAATTGGAGAGCTTGAAGCCAGAGCAAGGTAGGTTTTGAAGGAATTGTTTTTATAGGTATAGTAAATATATGCAGCATGTAAAATATGTAACATCTGCAGACATATGATGAAATACTAGAAATCACGGCAAGATAGCATAGCTGTTAATCCTTTGTATGCCAATGGTTGATCTCAAATTTTTGTGATCATTAAACTTAATATTGATTCCATTTTCTCATCTATTTCTCTATATAATTAAAATTTTATTTAATTAAGTCCCTGAATACTATAATGAGTAGTTCACTTTTGAAAGTTTCACAGTATAATGTTTTTATCATCAGAAGCTAGATCAGAGAGAAAAGGTGACAGAATAATTAATGCTTTGTAAATTTGCTTGGCTATAAAAAGACTCCGGGTTTTTTTTTTTAATAGTAAATATATATGAAGTGAAATATATATGAAGTGATTTTCTGGCTTCTATCGAACTCCAGAGTTGAGTCTTTGAAAATGATAGAGGAGTCTGAGTTTCACTTATTTGTGAATTTCTCTTGTGCAAGCAAGCATGTACAGCCTTAGTAGTTTTATATGAAGGAATGTTATCCTTCATTAAAATAAAGTAGAAAGATATTGCAAACATTTCTGCTGACATTTCTAGGTGTATGCTGTTTACTTTGTATCCCAGGAGAAGAATATATTAAAGAATCCTGCTGCCAGAAGGGACTTGGAGAGTTCAAATAGCCCAGCCACTTGCTCCCAGGTAAGACAGCACCTAACTAAAGTTATCTATTCTATTGTTTAAAACTATAGGAGAACAGAATAATTTCAATATGCTACTTTTAAAGTCTGGAAATAATGTGGCAGACTATTTTTGTTGTTTCTGAAAAAGCAGTTCCCTTTTTGGATTTTTTTTTTTAATGAACTTATTCCATTCAGCACTTCGGAAATCACATCTTTTTCCAAGTCTATACTATACCACATAGTTCCTCTGAGACTAATCAACCCATTACACCAGCAATCTTCTAGCCCAATTCTGTGCCTTATGTTCCCAAACATTTTCCCCTTTGGTATTTTCTCATCCAGTATCCAATTCTTTTAGAGATACATTGTCCACTAACATTAAGCTGAGTAATAATGAGGTCCCCTGACAAACCAACCCATGCTCATATAAACGGCTAGCTAATGTGTTGCCTTTAATGTTTTCCTCTTCTTAATATGTGATTAAAGGTTTTTTTTTTGGCTGGGGTTGGATGTGAACATGCCATCTCCGGCATATGGGACCAGCGCCCTACTCTCTTGAGCCACAGGTGCTGCCTGTAATTAAAGTTTTTAAAGAGCGAGTAACGCTGGGTGGCGCCTGTGGCTCAAAACACTGGGGCACTGGCCCCATATACTGAAGGGGATGGGTTCAATCCCAGCCCTGGCCCCAAACTGCAAAAATAAATAAATAAATAAATAAGAGTGAGTAATGCTGCGTATAATATAAAGAACTGTGGTGAAAAAATTGGGGTACTCTGATTGCTTTTGAAATCATTCCACTATTTTAGGTTAAAAAACGTAACAGTGATTTAGTAAAAGAAATATTTTCATATTAAACTACATATTTATGAAAAGACTATCATTATCAAGGAAACTGCTCAATGAGGATCTTTTCTAGAAATACCCAGTCAGTGGCATTTACTTAAAGAATGTTAAAATTTTCTTGTTTTGAAAATAATTTTGAGCCAAAAATGTCAAACACAGAAGAGTATGTACCATGGGATTTTATTTACATAAAATGTTGCTGATGATGAGTACGGAATGGAGAACATGGGACTGTCTTCTGGGGTTCTAGTAACGCTCTGCTATTAGCTTGAGTATTGATTGCCCAGATCTGTTCAGCTTGTCAAAATTTCAGCCAGTGTACACTTAGGATTTGTGCTTTTCATGCTGTTATAATCTTAAAAATACAGAAAAAAATTTTAGCAAGTGGGACAATGCTATTGTAGATATCATTTTTCTAGATAACACCATTAGAGAAAGGAATATAAACTAATGTTTATTGAATACCTAACATGTGTTGTGTAGTAAGCACTTCCTCTTATGTGACATCTCTGTACTGACAAAATCCTCATGAGAAAGATATTATCCTGATTCTCAGTAATGTGGCCAACACTACACAGCCAGTAATTCTCTTTATAAAAAACCCTAGCAATCTGATCTGGTCCTTAAGAAAAAGTGAGAGAAGTCCTTTGAAAAGTTCAGTGGATCAAGAAACAAGAGCCTTGAATTCTAACTCCAGCCTTATTCACTCATTCATTTTAATCTAACAGTATTTATGTAGCCACCATGTGCCTATGTGCTAGGAATATACAGACATACAAACATGCATACTATACATATAATATAATATATATAATATATATAGTGAGAGAGAGAGAGAGAGAGATTATCTTCCACGGACCTCGGTGTCCTTATCTATAAAACATTAATATATATTTGTTTGTCTAATCATCTCAGGTCTATTTCAATTTTAACATCAATTTTACCATATGCTTCATAGCAGCATTTCCCAAACTAACTTACAAGGGAATCCAGTTTGTTGGCTATTATACAAAATGTTAGAAAACACAAATCATGGTAAAATGAGCTTGAGAAATGTTGCCTTATTCAAGGTGAAACAGATGTCATTATTGGGACGTTTCTGGAAACCTGTGACATGCTAATAGGCACTGAATTATCAAGTAGGATGACAGAGTTTACAGCATTTCTCAAATTAATTTGACTCAGAAACTTTTGGCATTTTATGGAATGCTCTTCCTATGAAAAGTTCTTAGGATAAAGTACTAAAAAAATTTGAGCCACAGAAAATCTAACAGGAAGATAAGCTATTTCTTATCTATCATTTTTTTGGGAAGCAATCACAACTGACTAAGTTATCCTCCTTTAAAAATCAGCTTCATTAGGATGGTGCCTGTGGCTCAAAGGAGCAGGGTACTGGTCCCATATACCAGAGGTGGTGGGTTCAAACCCAGTCCCAGCCAAAAAAAAAAAAAATCAGTTTAATTATAGCTTTTCTACATTCATAAACTAGAGATAGATAGATAGATAGACAGATAAACGAAAAACAGTGCAAACATACCATTTTAGTTTTCCAGGTTGGCAGCATATTGGCTCTGATTGGTTTGTAAATTTTTTTTAAAATAACCAACTATTTTATGAGCGACCCAGATATATATGACATATTTACAAGCAAAAATATTATTTTGATTTATATGCAATTTATACTTTGTGCTTTTGATTGATCATAAAATGTTTTGAGGTTTACTTCTTCACTATTTTAGAATGTATGATTGGGACTATTACTTATATAACCCAAGAGAAATTTAATAAAAATACAAAAATGAGGCAATTTTCTTAGTTTGTTTTCCTGGAGGATGTTATTCATAGTTCCAGGGATATAAAATTATGATTGTATCGTAAATACAATACCTTTTCAGGCAGTTCATAATAATTTAACCAAAATAAATTTTCAAATTTATTCTTTGCTCAT
This sequence comes from Otolemur garnettii, assembly GCF_000181295.1. Lineage (NCBI taxonomy): Eukaryota > Metazoa > Chordata > Mammalia > Primates > Galagidae > Otolemur > Otolemur garnettii. The sequence continues at coordinate 500,109 of NW_003852625.1, forward strand.
AGTTAACTGGGTGGTTGGTACAGTGCTCTTAAGAAATCCTAAGTAATAGGGCAAGTATTGATTTCAATTAAAATATCATAGATGTAATGGCATATTTTACTTGCAGAATGAAATATTAAAACGTGTATTGAAGCCTGAAGGTGGTTATTCTAAAAATAAAATTGATTTAAAGACCATTCATTTATCTTTTAATAGCTCATACTCTGATAAAAATGATTAATATAAATGAATTTTATTTCAAATGGTGGAAGAAAAGGAAAATTGTGTTTCAAACATAATGACAAGTAAGAGGTACTTTCACCTCTGGGTCATTCCTGTATATTCCCATGATCAAAATAAGCAGAAATAATAATAATAACCTTTGTGACCATAACATTAAAGTCTAAAATGTGGACCATAGTAGTGGGCTAAGTTACACCATCTCCAAATTGCTACATCTCCTCTAATGTAGACATTGTTCTTTTTACCAACCAGATTTGCAGATAGCTTTCCTTTGTAGTCATCTATCCACTCAATGATTCAGAGGTCAGAATATTAAGATAGGACTTTTTGTTTATTGTGAAATTTTTCCTGATTTGATTTGGCATGTCTTTAACAGAAATTTTTTTAACATGACAATAATTAACCATGCAAATGTTTAGACCAAAGATTTCTAACTAGTAGTTTGTGAAACTTCAGATAGATTCTTTTCCTTCTCTGTTCATTTTCAAGGGTTTTGCATAGTTAGAAATAAATATTAAGTAATCCTGCAGAGGTATGCATCAGTTTATGGTGTGATATTTACTAAATCTTTTTGCTAGGAAATTTTAAAATATATTTTATTTTTCATTGTCAGTTTCATTACTAACTTTACAACATTTAATTATTTCATCCAAATATTCCCTGGTGGAAATACAATTGGAATTTCCTTTCCTGGTGGTGAAGATAATATAAATAAGTGTTGTTTAGATGTCTTGAAGTTTCATCAGTAGTCTAATCTGATTGTGAAATGGTGAAAATGCCTTTATTTTCTATATGAGCATGATAAAAACATTTTGAATGTTGGAAAAATGCAATTAAAATTGATCATCAACATATAATTGGATTCAAAGAAAAGGAAAAGCTATATTAATGATAGGTGGGCTAGGAAATATAACACTAGGAAAGTCCCCAACTAATAGGGAGAATTTTGTTTCCTTGTGTTGTGCCCCCCAGCAACCTGAAAATATTGGCTTGGACCCCACTTAAGTGCAATCAATCAGAAATTTATTGAATCTGAGCAGAGAGAGACAATTCCATCCCAGTAATGGGCAAGTTGTCTTATATACTTTTTGTGCAAGCATACTACAAAAGCAAAACGTGGTTGGTTAGCTCAGGGTGCCGGGGTTACAGCTTGGGTAGTCATGGATAAGTTTAAGTAACAACGGTTACGGTTTAGGTTATGGATACAGTTTAAGTAACTGTGGTTACAGTTTAAGTAACAATGGTTACAGTTTAGGTTATGTATATAGTTTAGGTAACGATGGTTACAGTTTAGGTAGGCAGGCTCCCACTATCCTTCCTCCATCGGGAACTTTGGAGGGTTTTCCGAGAGAGGAGGATGAGCAAGCAGGAAGCCTAGGGAATTGCCCAGAGTAGGGGGCGGGCTGTGCTGTTCCCAGAGTCGACTCTAGGGGGAGGGAGGAGGAGGGAGGCAAGCCCACTTCACTTGTAAATATAGTGTTTTGGTTGACAATAGGAAAGCAATATTTTGTTTTGTTTTTGTTTTAACCCATATTTTGTTATCTAAATCTGCCTTCATTCCATGAGATGAGTCATGTAACAATTAACTTAAGCTGATCAGAACAGGGGCAAACTAATACTGTATGTGAAAGCCACTGTCAATAGATTTTTAGGATCTGGACCAGGAATCACAACAGTTAATAAAAAAAGGAACCCCTTATAGAAACAAAGAATTTCTTTTAAAAATAGATTTAAAAAAGAAGAAATTGGAAATGCTAATGCATTGCAAAAGTTAATTTCTGATCAATTGCTTAGAAATGTATTTAGGGGGAGGAGCCCAGATGGCTAACTGGAAGCAGCTTTTGCCAGAGGCTCCTATCCGGAGTGAGAGATGTTTGATTGAAGTAGATTGGAGAAGCCAAAGGCAGGGATTTGAGCACAGGAAGAAGAAAGTGAGGTGCATGTCATCCCTGATGAGACAAGCTGTGAGGCCAAGAAAGAGGAGGAAAAACAACATGGATCAGGTATACAGCAACTGTTGCCAAAGGGCCAGGAGACCCCTCTCTCAATCAAGAGGTCCATAGGCAGCCTTTCCAACCACGAGGAGGGAATGGGGACATAGGACTTCTCACTTCACCCCATGATGTCCACTAAATCCTAGCCCCCTTATAACAAGGAGGTCTCACCTTTCAGCCCAGGTCCCATCCTACCTGGCACAAAAGTGAACAAATATTCTCTCTGCCCTCCTATCCCCACAGTTCACTCTCCCTCTATCCTGGTTGCCTGACAGACTGCCCCTTGCAGAGAATGGAGTGTTTGGGGAGTTGGCTGAGAGGCTGGGGCATTGTGTGGGCCACTGAGACGCAGCCTGGAAACAGTGGCACCACAGTTCTAACTTTGGTGGAGAGAGGAGTGAACTATCTTGACTCCCTGTCCCACTAGAAAAGACTATTTTCCAGCCACTCAGGCACTCCCAGACAGATCTGACTGCAGATTTTTGTTTTCTGACCACCTGATGACTCTCTGAACTCTTTTGTGTGAGTGTTGCTCATGTTGCCTGAGTGAGTTTGACTGAAACTCTCAATCAGAGCTGCCTGTGGATTCTTATTCTCTTGCTGCCCTGCAAGGGCTGCAGGTTCACCACTTATTTCACTTTCTTTGAGTGGCAGCAGGGAGGTTAGGCAGTGAAAGGGTGGGATTCAGCAGGTCTGTCCCCAGATAGCCCTCCAGCTATCTCTGGTGAGGGGCAGGCTGCAAGTGTTGATATCTTTGCACAGCATATATTCAAACAAAATACTGCAACTCTTTAGGATTAAGTAGAAGGCAGGAATATATGAAGACAGACCCAGATTACACTATCTCACCAAACTGGCCTTCATAGTCCCTATCTGTAGCCCTGAAAGGGACTTTTGCAAGACTGTAGGGGGAAAACCACAGTCACGAGCCCCAGCTCATTGGAGAAGGGGTGGTTAGCACCAGATCCTTGGGCCTCCCAATACAGTCTCACCTCACCAGTTTTAATTACCAAATAGTACAGTGTTTCCTAATGGTGTCAAATTAGATTATCTCTCAGTAATTATTTAGGGACAACCTATCATTTCAACTAAAAAAGTATAATTGATATATTTTTAAAAATCTGTAAATACTCATGGAAAGGAACCAGCAGGAACAACTCAGGCAACATGAAAAATCAGAGCAGATCAAGTGCCCCAAGAGATTACAATGGAGATATAAAGGAAAATACCATCCATAGAGAAATTACTGAAAAGTCAAAAATAGAATTCAGAATATAGATGTCAAATAAGATGATGGGAATGGAGAAAAAGATAGAAATAGAAATAAAAAAATAGTTCAAAAGTTGTCTTAAGACATTAAAGAATTCAAAGACAAAGTCACAAAAAATATGTATATAATGAGTAAAGCTATAGCACAGATTAAGGAGTTGAAAAAGACACATGAGGAGCTTCAAAACACAGTAGAGACCCTCAATACCATAATAGAGTTGAGCAGGGAGAAGAAAGAATTTCAGAAACCGAAGGCAAGACTTTTGAACTACCACAAGCATTCACAGAGACAGAGATAAGGAGAACAAAAACAGAGTGTTCCCTGAGAGAGTTATGGGAACATTCCAAAAGAGCAAACATGCAAATTATAGGGATCTCTAAAGAAAAAGAGGATGGTACTAAAGGCACAATGCTCTACTCCCAGACATTATGATGGAGAATTTCCCAAGCATTGAGAGAGACACAGAAATTTAGATAGTTGATAGTTTCAGAACCCCATCATGATTTAATCCAAACAAAGCATCTCCTAGACACATTGTAATTAACTTTGCCGAAGTTAGTATGAAGGAGAAGATCTTGCAAGCAGCCAGGCATAAGAAAAGTTTTACCTACAAAAGGAGAAAATAACAGGATGAATGCAGATCCTACAGCCAAAATGTTTCAAGCCAGAAGAGGATGGGCATCAACCTTAACCTTCTTCAACAACACAATTTTCAGCCCAGGATACTCTTTACCACTAAACTGAGTTTCATTTGTGATGGAAAAATCAAATATTTTACTGACATGCAAATATTGAGGAAATTTGCCATGACTAGACGATATTTACAGGTAGTACTCAAACCCATTCTTCATAATGTCCTACATGATGGTCCACCATCAAATTAATCACATGCAGAAATTAAATAATAAAGCCTAGCTTCCACAATGGTGAAAAGGATAGAAATAAGCTCTGAACTTCTGAAAAACAAGATGATACCTACCCATTATCTTAATAAATGTGAATGGCTCTAATTCTCTTCTAAAGAGGCACAGGCTAACTGACTGGATACAGACGCTCAGGCCAGATATCTGTTGTCTACCATAAACACACCTAAACTCAAAGAATAATTTAAGACTCAAGGTGAAGGGATGGAAAACAGTAATCCAGGCAAATGGAAATCAGAAAAAATCAGGGGTTTCAGTCTTATTTGCAGATATAATAGGATTTAAAACAAACAAAATAAAGAAAAACAAGGATGGACACTACATATTTGTCAAGGGAGGCATACAACATGAAGAAATTTCAATAATTAACATTTATGCACCCTACCTGAATGCCCATCAACTTATAAAACAAACCCTAACTGATGTGAACAATATGATATCTTCCTGAGCTATAATAGTTAGCAATTTCTACACACCTTTGGCTGTACTGGACAGATCCTCCAAGGAGAAACTAAAGAAATAATGGATTTAAACATGACCCTAGAAAAAATGGACTTAACAAACATATACAGAACTTTTCATCCTAATAAAACTGAATACACATTCATCTCATCAGCCCACAGATCATCCTCCAAAATGGATCATATCTTAGGACACAAGTCTAATCTCAACAAGTTCAAAAGAATAGAAATTATTCCCTGTATCTTCTCAAACCATCTCAGAATAAAAGTTGAACTCAACAGCAACAGAAATATTCATATTCAATAAAAGTCATGGAAACTAAATAACCTTGTGCTGAATGATAGCTGGGTCAAAGATGAGATTAAGAAGGAAATCATTATATCACTGGAATAAAATAATAATGAAGCCACAAATTATCAAAACCTATGGGATACTGCAAAGGCAGTCCTAAGAGGCAAATTTATAGCATTAGATGCCTTCCTCAAAAAAAAAAAAAAAACAGGAAGAGAGCAAGTCAACAACCTAATGGATTATCTCAAATAACTAGAAAAGGAAGAACAATTCAATCAATCCCAAAGCCAACAAAAGAGAAGAAATAACCAAAATCGAAGCAGAAGTAAATGAAATCAAGAATATAAGAGTCATTCAGAAGATCAGCAAAACATAAAGTTGGTTCTTTGGAAAGATTAAAAAAATTAACAAACTCTTGGCCAGATTAACTATAAACAGAAAAGTAAGATCTTTAATAACTTCAATCAAAAACAATACAGGGGAAAAACAACAGAGTCCACAGAAATACAAAAAAGCCTCAACAATTACTACAAAAACTCTATGCCCAGAAATACGAAAATGTAGAGGAAATGTACTGATACCTGGAAGCACTCCACCTTCCTAGACTCATCCAGAAAGAATTTGAAATTTTCAGTAGACCTGTATCAAGTACTAAAATATTATCAACTATACAATATCTTCCAACAAATAAAAGCCCTGGACCAGATGGTTTCACACCAGGATTTTACCAAACCCTCAAATAGGAACTAGTTCCTATATTGCATAATCTATTCCAAAATATAGAAAAAGAAGAAATCCTCCCCAACACATTGTACAAAGCAAATATCACCCAGATCCCAATACCAGGAAAAAAACCAACAAAAAATAAAACTATAGACTAATATCGTTAATGAATACCAGTGTAAAAATATTCAATATCTTAGCAAGCAGAACACAGAGACATATTTAAAAAGTTATACACTATGATCAAGTTGGTTTTATCCCAGGAATGCAAGATTGGTTCAACATATATAAATTCATAAATATAAATCACCACATAAATAAAATAAAAAATAAAGACCATATGATTTTCTCATTTCATGCAGGAAAGGCTTTTGATAATATCCAGCATCCTTTCTTGGTGAAAACAGATATTTTTATAGGCTTAGATGGGATATTTCTGAAACTGATAGAAGCCATCTATGACAAACCAACAGCCAATATCGTATTGAATGGAGTAAAACTGAAAGCATTTCCACTGAGAACTGGAACTAGAGAAGGATGCCCACTCTTGCCACTACTATTCAACATAGTGCTAGAAGTCCTAGTCTTTGCAATTAGGCAAGAGAAGGAGATCAAGGGTATTTCAATGGGAACAGAAGGGCTCAAACTCTTGCTACTTGTGGATGGTATGATCTTCTACCTGGAAAACCCCAAGGACTCAACTACAAAGCTCTTAGAAGTGATCAAGGAATATAACAACATATCAGAATACAAAATCAATGTCCACAAATCAGTAGCCTTCATATATGCCAATAGTAGTCAAGCTGAGAATAAAATCAAAGAATCTATCCTTTTCACAGTAGCTCCAAAGAAGATGAAGTACCTGGCAACATATGTAACAAAGGATGTGAAGGATCTCTGTGAAGAGAACTGTGAAATTCTGAGAAAAGTAAACCAGAAGACATTAACAAATGGAAGAATATACCATGCTCATGGCTAGGAAGAATCAGCATTGTTAAAATGTTCATACTACCCAACGTAATCTACAGATTTAATGCAATATCCATCAAAGCACCAATGTCATACTTTGAAGAACTTGAAAAATAGTACTTTACTTTATATGGAACCAGAAAAAAATTCTGAAAAAGCCAATACAATCCTTAGAAATAAAAATAAATCTGGAAGCATCACATTACCAGACTTCACGTTATACTACAAGTCTATAGTGAACAAAACAGCATGGTATTGGTGCAAAAATAGAGACATAGATCCATAGAATACAATAGAGAATCTAGAGATGAACCCAGCCACATATCATCATTTGATCTTTGATAAGCCTAACAAGAGCAGGCACTGGGGAAAAGAATTCCTAGTTAATAAGTTGTGGTAGAAGAACCGGTTAGTTATGTGTAGAAGACTAAAACTGGACCCACACTTCTTAGCATTGACAAAAATTGATTCTTGCTGCATTAAAGATTTAAATTTCAGACACAAAATAGGCTGGGCATGGTGGGCTAATGCCTGTAATCCTAGCATTCTGGGAGGCCAAGGTGGGTGGATCACTTGAGCTCATGAGTTCAAGACTAGCCTGAGCAAGAGTGAGACCCTGTGTCTACTAAAAATGAAAGTCGGAGGCAAGAGGATCTCCTGAGCCCAACATTAATGTTGCTGTGAGCTATGACACCACGACACTCTACCCTGGGTGACAAAGTGAGACTCTGTCTCAAAAAAAAAAAAAAAGATGTAAAAGAATAAAAATTCAGAAGAGAGCATGGGGAAAAAGCTTGAAAATATTGATCTGAAAAAATATTTTATGAGGAAATTGCGCCTCCCCCCGGGCAATTGTAGCAACAGCAAAAATAAATAACTTGAGATTTGATCAAGCTAAAAACTTCTGCACTGACAAGAGTACCACAAACAAAGCAAACAGCCTTCAGAATAGGAGAAAATTTTTGCATGTTATGAATCTGATAAAGGCCTGATAACTAACAAGGATCTACAGAGAACTCAAATTAATCAACAATAAAAGAGCAAACAGTGGCATTTCAGAGTGGTCAAGAGACTCAAAAAGAAACTTCTCTAAAGATGACAGAAGAATAGCCAACAAACACTTTTGGAAGGAACACTTCTCAAAAGAGAAGGAACACTTTTACCTTAGTGGTGGAGTTGCAAACTAATATAATCTCTATGGAAAGAGGTAAGGAGACTCCTCAAGGAACTAAAAGTCAACCTTCCTTTTGATCCCACAATCCCATTACTAGGTATATACCCAGAAGAATAAAATTCATTTTACCACAAAGACATTTGCAACAAAATGTTTATTGCAGTTCAATTCATAATCACCAAGTCATGGAAGCAACCAGAATGTGCATCAACTCATGAATTGATTAACAAACTATGGCGTATGTATACCACGGAATACTATTCAGCTATAAAAATGATGGAGACTTTATATCTTTTATGTTTACCTGGATGGAGTTGAAACACACTCTTCTTAGTAAAGTATCTCAAGAATGGAAAAATAATATCCAGTGCACTCAATACTAATAATGAAACCAATATATGAACAATTACATGCCCATATGAACAATAAAATACAGATATAGTCTAGCAAGGGGAAGGGGGAAGAAGGCAAAGGGGAAGGAGAGGGGAGGGTAGGTGGCAGTATCTCATCTAATGTGCACAATGCAAAGATGTTCAGCAGGCCCCCTGGGTCAAGGGGTCTTCTACAACTTGAACTTTACTTTGGAAGTGAGAACAATGTAACCTAAGAATTTGTACTCTTATGTTAATTTTAAATAAATAAATAAAATCGTTTGCAAAAAAAAATGCATTTAGGTTTGTTTTTTACTTTCTCTTTCTCCTATGTCTAAGGTAGTTAAATAACTAGCTACAATGTAAAAGCACTGAGATAAAGTCAGTTCGGGACAGAAATACTTGGAGATAACTTGAAAACTCTGAATGGCATTTAAATCAGCAGGTCCTAATGATTGGTGACTAAGGATTCTAAAGGCAATGGTGCATGTTATTGCAAAGCTCTTTGCTGCTATTTTGAGGAAGTTGCTCAGAACCGAAGACACGCCAGAAGTCTGGAATAGAGCTCAATGCCCAATTTTACTAAAAGGATGATCTTGGAAAATTGTAGACCTGTTAGCATAACATTAGTACCTGGAATGATAGTGAAAATGTCATTATACTATCAATTTGAAAATGCCTACAGGGGCACAAAGTGCTGAATAATGAGCATCACGGCTTCCCAAAGAACAAAGAGCATCAGCACATTTTATCTCCCTTTCTACCAAAGTAGTATCATTTGCAGAGAGGGAGAAAAGAATCATTATATGCCTGCAAACACCATGTTAATGTTTCCATTATACCAAGTCTTAATTTTCTCCACATTTTTCTCTGTCTTCATTGTAGGTAGTTAAGATATTATTTCAGAGACTCTGGGGGCGATTTTGCTGTTCTCCTAAACAAATTATTAATATTTAATACTTCATTCTTCTGGCTTAAGACTCTTTGACATTACTAACGAGCTGTGTGCTTTTGAGAAAGTTACTAGATTTTCTGAGTCTGTTTTCACATCTATAAAAGTTGAAGTTGTCTTCCAGCCCTCTGGATCTATTACTGAAAATATGTAGCACATTCAAAATAACATTCTAAGATGATTCAGTATATATAAGATGTTTATTTAAGGAATACATATGGTCATTCAAATACTGTGACACAAACACAAAAAAGGAAGTAAAAATTATGTTAGAAGATGGTTTAAGATGTAGATGATGATGATGAGATGAATAATAATAGCTAACATGGATATAGCACTATGTGTTGGAAATTACTCAGAGTTTTGCATATTAACATTGAAAATACAAAAGGAAAAGAAAATTCCTTAAGAGTAAAGAATGTATACCGAACAGGATTTAAGGATATAATGATTGAACAGAATGATGGAAGTAAGAAAAATCCATTAAGTAATTTCCTGTGTATACTTGGCATGACTAAATCTTTCCTATGAAATCTCATTTACTTTAGGACTCCATAGTTAGAGAAGAACCTAGGTGTTATACAGTTGTTTTAGTGGAGTGGAACTAAAGGGGATTAAAGATATATAAGAGGCCAGAAAAAAAAAATTAAAGCACCTTTTCTTTTGGGGGAGGAGAGAGAGAATAAAAGAGGTAGAATGTTGACTAGTTAAGTGACCAAATTGATGTAGTAAATATTGAACTAATATATTCTATCAATTACAGCTTGCAACTGTGGTAGAAAAAACTACATGGCCATCTCTCTTTGATGGAGTTTATATTTTTACTAGGAAGGCAAATATGATGTAGTCAGGCTAAGGAGAAGAAGTCTTTATAAGATGTATTATTACCCAATGTCAAATGAATAGTTCAGACAAGAAATGAAATAAGTATCTAGAGAAGAGAGAAATGAAGGTGGGCAAGCCACACGTATTTTTCCTAAAGCTTGGGTTTCCCTTGCTCTCTGCTCCCATCACCTGGCTAATCTCAAACTTCTTCATTCATAGAATATCTGGAAAGCCTTCTCAAACTGTGGCCTCTCCAGCCCCCACCACAATGCACATACATTATGTACAAGGGCTTAGGTGCCCATGCTATAGGGCTCAGTGTCTTGCACTTGCCTCGATCCTTCTCACTCTGTATTACAATTGCCTATTTACTTGTCTGTGTCCCTCAATAAAAAGTGAGCTCCTTGAAAGCAAGCAGCAATCTTCATTTATTGTTCTCTCTCTCATCGACTACATGGCTTATATATTAGAAAGTTAATTAATATGTGAAGAATAAAGGGAAAAAGTGAACGAAGGATATGTTCCATCATTGTAACGAGATAACAATCATTGTCAACAATCTTCTGTCAAAATCCACAACTGACAGGTAGGACTAATGAGTCTATAATTCTGTCATGACAAACTTATGAGACCATATTCTAATCTCTTCAGGTATAACTCTTACCTCTCTTTGAGTCCCAGTATACGCTACAGTCACAGAACTCTTTGTGGTTCTCTTAAATGTGCTTTGTTCCCCCTCATCTTTGAGGGGTTTTTTTTTGCTCATAGTTCCAGAATAAACTCTTCTTCCTTTCTCACTGTTTCCTGCTGGTCCTGTGTCTGCCACCTCCTTCATCTGGCTAGTTCTGACTTACATAGTCTCTTTCAGTTCACCACTCTGGGAAAGTCTTTTCCTGACAATTTACTCTCCAATCTTTACTGTAGGTTGATTTTGGTTTCCCTGATCTATTTTCCAAATCATATGGTACTCACCTCTTAATGAATTCTTCTATGAATTCCTTGATATTACTTGTTCATTGCTTTCTAAGCAATGCTTAGTGAAGGATATTTTTGGAGACAGAGTCCAACTTTGTTGCCCCCAGTAGAGTGCCGTGGCAACCCAGCTTACAGCTTGGGCTCAAGTGATTCTTTTGCCTCAGCTTCCCAAGTAGCTGGGACTATAGGCACCCACCAGAACTCCCAGATTTTCTTAGAGATGGGGTCTTGCTCTGGCTCAGGCTTGTCTCGAACTCCTGAGCTCAAACAATCCACCCACCTCAGCCTCCCAAAGTACTAGAATTACAGGCCCTGAGCCACAACACCAAGCCTTAGTGAAGGATATGGCACCAGAACAGTTCACCATAGATATTAGGAGATGAAATGATTGAATGATTGAATAGACTTGGAAGGTTTCATGAAGAATTTAAATACAGCTAAAAAATATTGATGTCTTGCTATACACCAGAATACGTAACTCATGAAATCATCTCGAAGACATTATAAAATAAGTGAATGTCGTTATCCCAACTGTACAAATAAGGAAACGGGGGAACAGAAATCTAAGAAATTTGTCCAAGGTGGTACACAGTTGTCAAGTGACAAAATGTTGTATAGCTGAGTGCTGTGGCGAGCACCTGTAGTTGCAGCTACTCAGAAGGCTGAGGCAGGAGGATTGTTGAGCCCTCTGAACTATGATGCCACAGAACTCTACCAGGGATGACAAAGTGTGACTCTGTCAAAAAAAAAAAAAAAAGGAAGGAAGGGAGGGAGGGACGAAGGGAGGAAGGAAAGAAAAGAGAGAGAGAGAGCGATTTGATATTGTTTGGCATGTTTATATTGGAAAGTAGTGGGAGACAAAATTGGACAAGTAAATAAGTAGGTCCTAGATAGTGTTACCCACCTGAGGTAAGGGGTTCATTTGCTTGGCAGATGTTGACCCAATAGGCAAAAGCCAAGTAGGTTGCAACAGGGAGTTTTATCATTTGGCAGAAACCAGGAAAGCATCAGAGATAGTTCCCAAAGCAGTGGAGTTGTAATGGCTTTTATAGGGCTGAAGTAAAAGAGTTGGGCTTATTTGGAGGTTCAGGAATGTTTGGGACAGTCTTAGCAGTTCACGTAAGCTCGTGTATCTTTATAAATTGCATGCTATCAAGATAGCAAAATAAGCTCCTCCCTGGGTGGAGATTTTAGTATTGTAATAAGGGGAAAACTCCTTCTAGCCCCTCTTGAGTTAGTCCACTTTGCACAAAACCATATCTTTCTGGTCCTTCATGTCTTCAGTTAGATTGGTTGTGGTTAGAACTTTCTGGAGCATCAGTTCGGTAAAAGCTTGTTAGGCAATGTTAGCAAGCAAATCTAAATAAAGGTGGGACCCTTAACTCTTACTTACCCTAAGCTATAGAGTCAAAAATTCCCCAGTGAGATATTTTACTCCTCATTCTTGAAGGAATAAGGGTGAACTTCATTTTTTCTGTAACTTCTTTAAGCTGATCAGGGCCATAAGCTTTAAGGTGATTAGAGGAGCACAGTTAAGTAAGTTCTTAGATCTCCAGAGTTTGAGCTTAATGGCTGGTTCTGTTGCATGACTGTCATTTGTAGCTTGAACTGTTCTAATCTAGAGCTAATGAATTTAACAAGCAAATTAAAAATGCAGGGACCAAACAAAAATAATAGGAGTACTAGCATTAGTGGTACTATTAAGGACAAAAAAAACGATGTTAGGCTTGGTATGATTTTATGGTTTGCTAGACAGAGTCTAAAGAGTGTCTATGCTGCTTTAAAGAGTGAAACCCTGAAGCTTAAGCATAGGTTTTTCTTATGTTAATCTCAACTTCTCCTGACTTATTTACTCAGGTTTAACAAGAAGAATTGGTAACAGCACCTACCTTCCCTTGCCCTACCAGAAAGTAGTCTGGTGCTATGCGATTATCTAGTACATTAGTCAGTGAGTTTAAAAGGATCTGCCTGTTTTGGCGAGCCTTTCCAGTATTAGTTACCAGGGATTTAAGAACCGGGTTAGGTTTTTAAATGTGGCCTGTGATGTGCAACGCCCCCCTCCCCAGGGATAGCTAAGCCTATGGTGGTTCCAATGTCTGTCAAAATCGGTCTATTGGCTGTCTTTGGTCTATTATGTTGGCAAATTAGGTTGTAGACAGTTACTTCTATGGGGCCTATAAACCCTAAAGTGCTCTATTATCCATGCAAGAGTGGGCTGCTGCCAGTAGTAGGGAGGAGAAAACATTAGGACTCAGGTGGTTGGGAAGCCTGTGGAAAGGATAGGCACAGATGAAAACATAACCAAGAGGGGCATGTATCCTTGTAGAGATAGTGGAATTTAACCATTTTAGTCACCTAGAGCCCCAAATGGGGTTTTATGGTGTTGCATTAAGGGGACAAAGGCCTTCCATCATTAAGGTAGAGTTGATTCAGCCACTTGGGGCCGTTTCCACACCATTGGGGAATAGTACCTTAACCTCCAGTATTCAGGTTGCTTGTTTATTTCCTTTCAAGGTTTACATTGATTTATGTAAATTTCATCATCTCTTATGTCCCCATAGCCCTCGGTTAGGGGATACCAATGGATAGGGTTATACTCACAATGGGCAGTGAGATTAAATGTGAGAGGGTAAAATGTTGAACTCCTCCTCTACACTCCTTGTAGATCAACATTTTTTCTACTTTTGGAAGAAATTTAGCATATTTTTGTGGTTGGCAATATCTATGCAGCTAATAGTGTGTAATTGACCCTGTCAGATAGTGACAGATTCTGGTGGAATTTTGGATTCTTATTTTATTATGGTTATATTGAGGTCTCCATCTATAGGATAAGCCACTGGCCATGCTATTCTGGCCTGAGAATTTTTGTGGCATATTCAGCATTGGGAAAGCTTATTTCTGTTGGCTGTGGTCTTAGAGAAATTCACCAAGACATTATTTTCCCAGAGATCATGTGTATGAGCCAAAAGGATGAGTTTTAAAAGCAGACAGAGACAGAGCATATTATTTATCTATTGCATGCCTTTGAAAGAGAAACTTTAGCAGGTATATGGCAAAGGAACCTGATCTATAACTTCAGGTTCTAGAGATTTCTCTTTACCTGCTAATAGTACGCTCATGGAATAGTCCCCTGTAATTTTAGAGAAATATGTGTGGTCATTAATATCAAATGAGGTCTAGTCCAGATAGGATTTATCTGGTCTTGTGGAAAACCAGCTTTCTAGGATCCTAAATAGACCCAGTCCTCCAGTTCATATGGACATAATTTCATGTCTGTAGGCACTGGCAATTTCTGATCAGTGTATTGATGGAGGGCACATATGATGGACCCCCAGAAAAATAATATGTTTTATGGTCTTTTTAATTTCTCTATCCAGACAAGATAAGATACTGATCATGGTGGGATATGGCCTACCATACATAAGCTTAAAGGGGCTTAATTTCAGTTATATTCTTAGTGTAGCTCTTTTATGTGCCTATGCCAAGGGACGCATCTTTAGCCAATTTTGAATGGTCTCCCTGCACAATTTGGCCAGTGTTTTTTTAGGGCTCTATTGGCTGTCTCATTTTTCCCAGAGGATGGGGGCCTCCATGCTGCGTGTAGCTTTCATTCATTACCTAACACGAAAGACACCTTTTTCATTACATGGGAAGTAAATGCCTGATTGTTACTTTGAATAGATCAAGGTAGTTCAAATTCAAGGATGATCTCTTTTAATAATGCCCTTATAACCTCCCTTGGCTTTTCAGTTCCACATAAGTAGACCTCTTTTCAGCCTGTACAGGTGTGTACAAATGCTAGAAGGTATTTAAATTAAAGAGTTTAAATCCTCCCTGCACTACCAGTAAGGCTGTGAAATCAACTTGCCAGTTTGCTGGTCTTCTCCATGTAATTCAGTGTAAGACACAAATTTCCCCTTGATTATATAGACTTTGACAAGGGAGGTGCCATCAGCCTGGTTTGAATATTGTTTTGGAGGCAGTAGGCATTTTGTTCCCATGTTTTATTTGTTAATCCCCTCCATTTCTTTCTCCTGAAGACTTTCATGAGCCCATTATATAGAACTTCTTTCCCATTATTGGTGGAACCATGGGTATACTTGATAAGTAACCGGCTCAAGTGTTTTGGAAGTTAAATCCTGGCTTTATTGGGTTTTTGTTTGTTGGTTTCTGAGACAGAGTCTCACTCCATTGCCCAGGGTAGAGTGCCATGGCATCAGGCCAGCTCACATTAACCTCAAACTCCTGGGCTCAAGCAATCCTCCTGCTCAGCCTCCTGAATAGCTGGAAGTACAGGCTACCACTACAATGCCCAGGTAATTTTTCTATCTTTGGTAGAGATGGGGTGTAGCTCTTGCTAAGGCTGGTTTCAAACTACTGAGCTCAATCAATCAATCTATCCACCTTAGCTTCCCAGAGTGCTATGATTACAGGTGTGAGCATCAGGCCTGGCCTCCTGCCTTTATTGTTTATTGCCCATCCTTCTGAAGAAGGATTTTGACGATAGCTCTCTTCGTCTTCAGCAACTCTTTTCTGGAGTACTTAGGTTGGGATTTATAAAGGGGCAGGGAGGCAAGCAATTAAGCTGCAGGACTCTTCCCCCTTTGGGGCAGCACTTTTGGCTGCTGCATCAGCAAAGCTTTTGCTTTGGATGACTTCAGATTCTCCCTTTTCTGTGTTCTCTGCAGTGTTCACTGCTATTTCTCTGGGCAGTGTCACTTCCTGCAACAATGCCAATATCTCTTTTGCGTATTTGATTTCTTTATTATTGACATTTAAGAGCCTCCTTTTCATCCAGAGAGCCCTATGGGCATAGAGAGCCCAGAAAGCATATCTAAAATCTGTATGAACTGGTAAAGACTTATCTTTTTCTAATTCTAAAGCTCTGATCAAGGCATTAAGCTCAGCTTTGAGCTGAGGTTCCTGCTGGGAGGCTTTTGGCTTCAGTAGTTTGTTTTAAGGATACTGTTGCATAGACTGCTCTTCTGTGTCCATGTCTATGAAGTTACTCCTATCTACAAGCCATATTTCCTCAGGATTGGACAGGGGTTCACTCTATAAATCTCTTCTGCTAATACAGACCACATCAATAACAGCAGAGCAATCATTCTAGTGTGGCTCTTGAGAGATTGGCAGCAGAATGTCAGGGAAAGTTTGACACACCTAATGCTAAATATGGAAAGTATTTATCAATAATAGCAGGGCCTAGTACTGGGCTAACCCCCTGTAAGTAACCTTCTTTGGTATTTAGGACTCTTGTCAAAGGTTGCCCTATGGTTAATTTCTCTGGTGCTCAGATGACCAAATGAGTCCAAAGGGATGGGGGGCAGACTTTTGCCAACTGAATCAAGTTGTTTGGAGGGGTGTGCCAATAATTTTTTGAGAGGCCCCAGCATGTAGGTTAGTACTCCTACCACAATTCACTGGGTTCCATAAATATATACGGCAAAAGGTTTGTTTAAATCTGGCAAGGCCTGGGCCAGTACTGCCATTAAAAGCTCTTTGAGAATATTAAAGGCCTGCTTATTCTCGTTATCCAATTCAAAGATGTCATTTCTGGTCCTTGATGTTTGTCATAGAGAGGCTTTGTTACAACCTTAAAATTTGGAATTCATATGTGACAGAACACTGCCATTCCCAGAAATCCTAAAGTTTCTCGTGGTTCTGGGGATAGGCCAGCTGACAAATGGCCAGTTTTCTATGTGGTGGGCAATCTTTGTTGTCCTTGGGCTGTGATATATCCCAGATAACACAGCTCCCTTTGTGAAGTTTGAGTTTTCTTTTGGGACAAGTTATAACTCCTCTCTGCTGAGAAGCTGAAGTTTCTGCTAATATTCTTACCTGAACCTTCTTTTGTGGGACTTGCAATTAGTATGTTATTTACATAGTGAAAGATGGTTCCCTGAGGTAACTGCAAGTCTCACAAATCACTATTTAGTATTTCATCAAATGTGGTTGAGGATGATTTGAAGCTGTGGGGCAGAATAACCCAGCAATATTGCTATCTTCCATTCACATGCATATAGTTCCTGCTGTTCTGGGCTCAGAGGAACACAAAAGAAAGCACCTTTAAGATCTAATACTGTATATCATTAACAGAGGTAAGGGGTAAGGAATAACTTGGTAAATGTCCTGAACTGTATCTCTTATAGCTCAGAAGACCTGAACAAACCTATATTCTCTGATTCCTGGTTTCTTTACTGTAGAGGGTACTGTAAGGAGATTGGCAAAACCTGATAATACTCTTTGAGAACAACTGAATCAAATTGTTTGGAGGGATATGTTATTTACATACTACGGTATGGTTCTCTGAGGTAACTGCAACTCTTACAAATCCCCATCTAGTAGGGATTTTAACTCTGTTCTGGTGTTAGTAGGTCTTTTAACACTGGAAATATCCCTTGTGTAGCCTCTCACTTGAGAGGGAATTGCTTTACTTGTGAGGCTGGAAAGTCTGGTTTAAGAGTTACCTGGGGGCAGTGCCTGGGGCTCAAGGAGTAAGGTGCCAGCCCCATATACTGGAGGTAGTGGGTTCAAATCCAGCCCCAGCCAGAAACTGCAAAAAATCACCTGGATCAGCTGTGCCATTTTGGCTCTTCCTACCTTGCCTTGAGTACACCCTTCTGGATTTATTGAGTCTATGATATTGCTTGGAATCTCCTCTGACCTCTCTTTCATTATCCCCATGTAGGAAAATAAGGAAGGTTAGGCCTTGAACCGTGGGTGCCTCTATCTCTAAAAGGACAGTCACTCCAAGCTTAGATAGTAAATCCTATCCAAGCAGAGGAAAGAACATGAAGGCTTTCAAGAACATGAAGAAAAGAGTACATCAGCATATTAGATTCTAATTCACATGTCAGAGGCTTCAGAAATCTTTTGATAGCACCTTTCTCTGAAACCCCTTTTATATTCTATTTCCTTCTGCAGATGGACTCCTCCTTGGTAGTCATTTCTGAATATGTGCCTCCAATATCAATTACGGATTTCACTGACTCTCCCTCTACCCCAAGGTAACCTGGGGCTCTTCAGGGTAGACTGTAATTATATTAAGATAAGCTATTTGAGAAGCCTCTGGGCTCTGCTAGGTCTGTCTTTCAGTGAAAGAGAATTAGGTGATCTCAGAGCTTCTCTCTTCCTTCCCTCTCTGGGGACGGTAGGGGCAGGCCTGCTACCAGTGACCCTCTTGTTTATAGTTGGAGCGCTGAGTGCACTTCAACTTTTGTTGTCATGGTGGTCTTGGCTTAGTCCCACATTGAGAGTTAGCATTACTCATACAAAGTGGTTTCTTTCCTTTTCCCAGGTTACCTGGGCAAATTGGAGGGCCAGAACTAACAAGGAAGACTGTGTTTCCATCATCTTCTGCTCCTTATTCTCATCTGCCACATCTAGATTGTTGAATACCTCTCAAACTACCTCAACTAGATAAGAAGGTCAGGTACCAGGATTTAAAGCCAATGTTTGAAGCTTTCTCTGAATATCTGGAGCACCTGAGCTATAAAGTAGGTACTCAGGACTCCCTAACTTCTGCTGCCTCTGGATTCCATGAGGTACAGTCCTAAAGACATTTCTTAAGCAGAGGAATGTTGATCAGGACATTGTTGTCTTTTTCTTATCTTCCTCATTTAACAAGGGCTTTGCAAACTTCCTGAATTCCCTTTAGTAAGGGACAGACCTTAGTAATGTTCTAGGGCTCCCTGGTTTCCCCAACTATTTAGGATCCATCCTGGGTCCATAGTCAGGACCAAAGTCTCAGCAGGTCTCAAGATATTGGGAGGGTCTGAATTTCTGGACAGTTTGGGCTGTGGGTTGAGAAAATTTCCTTTGATAAAGTCACAAATTCTTCTGGGTTTGCTCTTAAGCCTTTTCTATGTCATTTTTCTTTTTATTGGATCATAGCTGTGTACTTTAATACTATCATGGGTACAGTGTGCTATTTTTATATACAATTTGAAATACTTTCATCCAACTGGTTAACATAGCCTTCATGTCATTTTCTTAGTTATTTTCTTAGTTATTGTGTTAAGACATTTATATTCTACATTTAGAAAGATTCTTATGTACCCTTGTAAGATGCACCTCAGGCGTGGTCCCACCAATTACCTTCCTTTCACCCATCCTCCCCCCTCCCCTTCCTTCTTCTCCCCTTTCCCCATACTCTTGGGCTATAATTGGGTTATAACTTTCCTATGAAAGCTATAAATTAGTTTCATAGTAGGGTTGAGTACATTGGAATTCTTTTTCTTCCATTCTTGAGATACTTTGCTAAGAAGAATATTTTCCAGTTCCATCCATGTCACATCTCTGTTAGGGAGGGCATATGCATATGAACCAGATCCTCTTCCTTTCTGGGGATTTCTCCGACGGGGAACATTCCCCCTTCCTTGTTTAAAAGGATATCTAATATATGTGGTATTAGCTGGTAGTGGGGCATATAAAGGGGGAAGAGGTCTCTCATTTTGTAGGAGTTCCCCTGATAGGTTATTGTATGTCCCCAGAAAGTGAGGCGGAGGTACCTTCTCTGGGTCTAGGGCAGATGGCTCTGGGGTCAGGGGAGACTGGCCTTGACCCCCTTGACTCCCTTCCCTTACCTCTCAGTGGAGGGAGGAGAAGGTCTTCCTCTGCAGGGGGTCACTCTGATACTAGCAACAATTTCCCTGGGGACTTTACCTACAGTCTTTAAAGTTTGCATTTGTTCTGCAGAGTTTCATTCTGGGTAAAGGGCCATGAAACACTGGACATAGGGATTCTTATCTCATTTTTCTTGCCTCTTACAGAACAGATCTAATTGGAGAATTGAATTATAATTCAAGGATCCATTAACAGACGACTTCTCCTGACTCCCTAGATCATGTTGGGGCCATGCAGTCTCAAAAAAGAAAATCATTTGTTTTTTGGACATAGCCACATACCCAGTATTTTTCAGTGACTGGTTATACTCCCTAGAATCCCTTTCCTCTGGGTGGATGAAGGCTCAGTTCCCCATATTCTAAGGTCCTTTCTCAGAGTCTGTCCCTACCCTCCAAGTGCTGCCATGCAGGGTTTGTGATGACATAGATCCCACTACTGCTAGCCTACAAGAGATGGCAGGTCTGCCCCCACTTTCTCTCCTGAGTCACGATCTCCTATGTTACTCACTCTCCTGACTTAACCTGCCTTGGAGTTCAAGACCAACTTGAGCAAGGAGACTCAGACTCTACCAAAAACAGAAAAAAATTATCTGAGTATTATGGCAGGCACCTATAGTCCCGGCTACTTGGGAAGCTGAGGTAGCAGGATCCTCTGAACATAGGAGTTTGAGGTTGCTATGAGCTATACTGATGCCATGGCACTGTAGCCTGGGCAATAGAGTGAGACTTTGTCCAAAGAAAGGAAGGAAGGAAGGAGAAGAGAAGGGAAGGAAGGAAAGAAGGAAATAAATTTATTTTTATCCTAAATGTTATCAGAAATTAATGAAGGGTTTTATGCAGTTCAGGGATAACTTCATATAATTTGGTTTACTAATTTAAAAAGCCCTTGTCAAATTTCTTCTTTCAATAGATTGGTAAACAAGATAAGTTTACTGGCCTTTAAAATCAGACTAATTAAAAATGCTGGATTAATTATTTCTCTATGTGAATTAGTAAGAAAATGAGCAACACACTGAAAAGTGAAAAAAAATGAGGAAAGTAAAAAACTGGGGTGGCACCTGTGGCTCAAATCGGTAGGGCGCTGGCCCCATATGCCAGAGGTGGTGGGTTCAAGCCCAGCCCTGGCTAAAAACTGCAAAAAAAAAAAAAAAACCTGAAAGAAAATGAACATAGCATTAAATAGAGCACACGAGGGAGTTCTTCCAAATATACTAAACATTTTGGGGTGGGGGGGTAGAAACAATAGATTTAATGTTTAAAGATTTAGAGGATATATCTAAGTCTGAAATCACAGTCTGGCAGCTCTAGGAAAGCTTTCCTTGCTTTTTTTCAGCTTTAACTCTCAATGTTGTTGGCAAGACCAGTGGCTGGTGGCTGCATCACTCAAATCACATGAGTCTTTTCCTTATGTGTCTTCACATTGTCTTTCTTCTGTACATGTCTCCAAATATGAACTTTAACTTCAGCTTTCATAACCTCATGGGGCTTAAGAGCCACTCATAAGTCCCAGGGCCCACCCAAGGTATAGGAACTAATGTAACATCCAAACTTAAAGCTTAAACCCCAAATGAATAAAGCCATTCTGATGGGTGACCTGGAAACAAACTGGCCAAGCATTTTAAAAGTTAGGCTCTAGATTATACTTTGAGTAGTTGACTAGATTACCTTGGGTCAGTTATTTTGCAGGTAAAAACTATAAACTTTGGAAAATATATTTTAAAAAACTACTTGAAGACATTAAGAAGTGAACAAAGCAGGAAGATGACAGTGGGACCTCATATCTACATGGAGGAAATAGTAATAAATGAGTTTCTCATTGTCTTCACTTTTAGCCTGATGAGAGGCCCCAGTTACAGTATTGGGGTGTGGGCACAAAATTCAGAAAGAACCTAACAGTTTTACTGGCTTGAAAAATAAGAAAGTAAAGTCTGAGGCAATCACAGCAGCTAGAAAGTGAAGGGGAAATCAGAAATGATAAAGTTGTAGATTAAGGAGTACTAATTTGTGTAAAAGTTCTACTCAAATGTCTGGCTTACTTTTGCACCATGCATACATAGGACAGAGTTCTAGCTCCCAGGATAAGTCTAGGAAAAAAAAACATGAATCAATATTTCTTAATTTGGGGTATGAGTTCAGACAAATCATCTTTTTACCAAAAAAAAAAAAAAATAGAAATAAATAAAAATCAGTATGCGTCAAAAAAATTCCCAGTATTTACAATATATCAACCAGAAAGTACAGCATACAAAAAAAAGTTACTGAACATCTGAAGGAACAGAAAAACATGACCCATATTCTAGAGAAAAGGTAATCAAAGAAGATTAATACCAAGGCAAACAGAAATTTAAATTGTCAGACAAAGATTTTTAAGCAGCTTTTATAATGATACACAAGTAAAAAAAAGAAAAATGTGCTCATAATATATAAAATATAAGAAATATCAACCAAGAATAGAAATTATTAAAAAGAATCACATGGAGAATCTGGTACCTAAAAATACAATAGCTATAAATTTCACTAGATAGGCTTAACAGCAGGTTGTTAACCTGTAAAAGAGACAGTATACTTGATAGATCACTAAAAATAATCCAGTCTAGAGGAGAAAGAGAGGAGTAAAAGAGGACTAAAAATCAATTAATAAACAAACCAGTTTAGTCAGTGGTATTTGAGGAAAAGTGTAATAAGCAAAGAAGGAAATAACTTCTCTTAGAATATCATGAACATGAGTGAGCTTATGGGTTCCTGATAAAAACTCATATGGGTTTTTGTTAAAAATTTGCATTACCTGCCTGGGACAAAAAATAATTCATTTCTAGAATTAATTTACAATTTTCCAGGACACATGGTACTCACAGAAAACTCCATCTGAAGCAAAATTAAAATTTTTCTCTGGACAAATCTATGTTTACTCATGCCCCAAGAAATAGCAATGAATGCTTTTCTGAGGAAAAATGAGTAATACCACCAAGAATACAAACAAAATAAAAACATAATAACTCTTGAGCATGAGCAAGAGTCACCTGAAAAAGCAGGTAGCAAATCAGACTGACGATGTTTTCAGATACTGGAATTCTCAGGCTTAAAATATAAAAGTTGTCTATTTGATGCTTCTAAAGAAATTTTTGAAAATTAAATGTGATTACAGAGCAAAATACCATAAAAATTAGCCAAGTGGTGGAACAAACTCTAAATATAATCACTATAACTAAATATAATAATATAAAATAATAAGTCAATATATAGGATCAATATCATATTTGATTCAGCTGAAGGAAGCATTAGAAAACTGGAAGATAGATCCCAAGAAATTATTCAGATTTTCAGCACAGAAAAACAATAGGGAGTAGGTACAGGGTGAAATTATCCACATATACACACACAAATATATTTTATATATATAAAATTTACTTCTCAAGAGCAAAAAAGGAAGCCAATATACAGTAAAATACTAATTCAGTTTGCTACAAAAGAACACCTAGTAACCTAGGAACCTAAGTAACCAGGTTCTACAACTGGCAAGAATATATTTTGAAGAAGAAAGATGAAGTAAAGTTACTTTCAGAACATCTAAATTTAGAATGCTACTGACTGAACCTAACTAATGGAAATTCTGCTAAATATATAGGTAAAAGGGAAAGGATTACAGATGTCAGATGGAAGAAATTCAATTACAAAATAACAGAAGTTGTTGAATATGTGAGTAAATCTGAAAAGATGTTCTGGTTATCAATTGTTCATAAAATCATCCGAAACATAGAGGCAGAAAGAAGTGACACTGTCATTCTGTTCATTGAGTCTGTGGAACAAGAATTCAGACAAGATACTACAGGGATGGCTTATCTCTCCTCCAAGATTTCTGGAGCCTCAACTTGAAAGACCTAAATGGCTAAGCTGACTTGAACAATAGGAGACTGGAATCATGCCGTGGCCTCTTCACCTCCATGTGTCCTGTGTTATAACTGGTATGACTCAAAAGCTGGGATGATCTGGGACTGCATTTTGCAGAGAATGCACATAACTTCTCCATGCGTTATAGACTTTGAAAGGGTGTATCCAGGAGGGAATAACAGGAAAACAAATGTGCCAAGACATCAAAGGAAAATCTCAAGACTTTTTTCTAACGTAAGCTAATCTGTCACTGAAGATTACTTCTGTCACATATTGCCAAACAAGTTAGGTAACACTAGCCCATAATCAAAGGGAAGGTAACTAAATTTCACCTCTCCAGGGTGAAGAGGCAAGATCATAACCTACAATGAACAAATAAAAATAAGGTCCTGTGTGTTCAAAACACAAGCCAGAACTACAATAATATATTATTAAAAAAGCATATAGGTCAGGTGAAAGGGTGTCTGGCCTTAAAATATCTTAAAATCCTTGTGTTATTTCAGCAAAAGCTAAAAATATCAATTAAACTTAGAGCTTGATAACTTATGTATGCATTTAGTTAACCATTAAAGGAAAAGAAACAGTAAATACATTCATAATCTGATAGGGAAAAGTAGAATTAAAGAACAAAAAATAAAACTTAATTCAAAACAAATTGAAGAAACATAGAAAGAGGATATAAATACCAAGCACAGAGAAGGCAATAGAAATACCATATTTGCAATTATAGCAAGTAATACGGGGGCAAATTCTCCAGTTAAAGAGAAAAAATGGAAAATCATGGAGAAGCATATAATAAAACAAAATCCAGTTAGTTATATATTATCAATAAGATATAGACTAAAACCATAAGAATACAAAATGTTTGAAAGTAAAAGAATGGAAAGGGATTGCCAGGCAAATGAAGGAATGCTGGAATGACAACATTAATATGAGACAAAATAAATGCGAATGCAAAAACATTATTAGATTTTAATAAGGATAATAAAATATTCACTTCAAGAAAAAAATGTAACTATTCTAACATTTTAATTTGGTTTGTGAAAAAAGTAAATACAAGACAAATAAGTGACAAGACCAATATGGGAAAAAGAGAGAAGATACTAATAAAGTAGATTAAAAATGAGAAGGAAGGCATAAGTATAGATGTTACAGATATTATAAGGATTAAATGGAACTATTATAAACTTCATGCAAATGAATAAAATCTTAGAGGCGATATAAAAATTCCTAGAATATATAATTTACCGACACTGACTGAAGAAGAAATAAAGAACTGAAATAATCTGATAACTACTAAAAGTATTGAACCAGTAGCTTAAAATATTTTTACAAAATTTTTCTAATCATAAAGGTTTTGAACAGCAAGTTGTAACATTCATAAACATTTAAGTACATTCATACACAAAACATTCCTAGCCAATGGCTGTGATGCTCACTGAAATAATTTCCTTTTTATTGATCAGTAGGAAGCTACATTTCCCCACCAGTTTAGGCCTAAGTGGAGCCATGTGTCTAGTTCTCACTAATAGAACGCAAGATGAAATTATGTGTCACTTTTGTTCCAAATCAGTTATGAGTGGGTGTGTCTTTTCCACACCCTTTATACTTTCATCTTCTGATCTTTTAGCCATGTATTGAGGATCCATCGCAGAACCAAGCTGTGGAAAGACCCTTGGTTGTTCTGTCAGCACATGGAAGGTTTTTGGTCAGATATCAGAATAGAATGTGACATGAAGAAGCCATAAACATTTGCAGTATTAGCATATTGAAATTGACAAAAAAATTCTAAATATATATAGATGAAGAAAGGTCAAATAACTTGACATACCCCAACCTATTTACTCCCCATGTTGTCTCAAGTATCAAGTACAACCTCTACCAAAATCTCTTTTTCATTTTTTTTTTCAGTCTTCCCTATTGCCCTTGGTACAGTGCCTTGGTGTCGTAGCTCAGTGCAACCTTAGACTCTTGTGCTCAAGTAATCCTCTTGCCTCAGCTTCCCAAGTAGCTGAGAGTACAGCCATCAGCCACAACACCCATTTGGGTTTTTTTTTCCTTCTATTATCAGTAGAGAGAGGATCTTGCTCTTGCTCTTGCTCAGGCTGGTCTTGAACTCCTGAGCTCAAGCAATCTACCTGCTTCAGCCTTCCAAAACACTTCCTATAGATGTGAGCCACCATGCCCGGGAAGAAGATGGAGGTCTTCACTATTACCACTTCTATTGAACGTCATACAGGAAGTTTTAGCTAGTAGAGGACAGATAGATACCCTTTCCAATGAAAGATGCAAGAATTAGAAAGGAAAAAATTAAATTGTCATTGTTCTCAGATAATCTGATTTTCACGTTTAAAAGACAAAATACTTAAAAATAATTAAAATTGATAAGATTCAGATAATTAAGCTGGCTTTTTAAAAAACTATGTATAGACACACATATATATGTATATATACATATGTATGTATGTATACATATACATATGCTATAGTATATATACTATACTATATATAATGCAGACTATACTATACTACATATAGTACAGTATACATACTATATATACTATAGTATACACTATGATATATACTATATATGGTATATGATACATATACTATTTAGCATATATATTACATGTACTACACTATATATATGCATATATATATAGTACATCTATGCTATATAGTATATGTATAATATACATAGAGTATATATGTGGTATCCCTGCCCTCACAAGATCCTTCAGGCCTTTCTTCTAAAGGCAAAGTTTTAACACTTATGAAACTAAGTCTCCACTATTAATCATCTTCTAAAGGTCTCACATTTTAATATAATATTGCATTGAAAATTAGGCTTAAACATAAGAAATTTTGGAAGGGCACAAACATTCAGACCACAGCAAAACCCATCAGCAGTGTTTTAGTTCCAATTGACCTGTATCTTAGTGAGCTTTTAGTATTAACAGATTTCTTAATGTTGCCACCTAGATAGTATAAAGTATTATTTCATTATATTTATATTTAGCAATCCTATTATTAATGCTGAGATTGAATATATTTTCACATGTTTATAACCATTTAGGTTTCTTCCACCATAAGATGCTTGTTAAAGTCTTTTGTCCATTTTTTTCTCCTGGGTTTCTCTT
Organism: Otolemur garnettii; assembly: GCF_000181295.1. Classification (NCBI taxonomy): domain Eukaryota; kingdom Metazoa; phylum Chordata; class Mammalia; order Primates; family Galagidae; genus Otolemur; species Otolemur garnettii. The sequence continues at coordinate 526,915 of NW_003852625.1, forward strand.
TTGCATGATTCAAGGGAGTTCTCTCTCTCTATTTTTTTTTCTTTGTTTATTTGTTTGTTTGATTGGATATTAGTGCAAATATGTTGGTTATATATTGTAAATACCTAGCTCTGTTTTGTGCCTTGTATTTTTCTTCCTTTATGTTGTGTTTTGAATAGATATCCATTATTTTGATGTAGTTGAATTTATTACTTTTTCACTTTGCTATTTGCAAATTTTGTCATACCTAAGAAAACCTTACTTGCCACATATGAATACAGATATTCTTGTATGTTGTTTAAAAGTGTTGTATAGTTTAGAATTGTAAATATTTTATAGTTTAGAATTATAAATATTTTATGGCTTAGAACTAATTTTAGCATAGCATGTGAGGTAGAAATGTGATTCATTATTTCCATATGGTTAGCAAATGGTTTCAACTACTTTATTGTGATATCCACTTCCCATTCCTACTGATGGGACTGTCATAAAATATTTCTTATTTACATTATTTTAGTTATCTATTAATGTAGTAAGAGCAGAAGGCTTTATTTTACCTTTATGATCATTATTGTTTTCTGTTTCTTTTGCAATATTTTGGTTATTCATCAGCACTTGGGTCATCCATACACATTTGGAATTAGCTTATCAAGTTCTATAAGTATAGTATATGTACTATATTTATATAAATACAGTATATATACTACATATACACTGTATGTAGATATGTATACCCTATATATAGTATATATACACTATAATATAGTATAGAATATATAATATTTAAATAGTAAATATAGTATGTATATACTATATCCTGTAAGCTATACTATATCCTATATACTATACAGTACATACAATGTACATATAGTATATATATGTAGTATATATATAGTAAAGTACTATATGCATATACTATATACAAATATAATATATATGTAGTATATATAGCAGCATACATTACATACTACATAATATGTATAGTATATATAGTATACTACTATAAAAAGAATACTAGTATACAAATAGTACATATATAGTATACATAGGATACTATATATATGCTATGTAGTACAAGTATTTAGCTATATATAGTATATGACATATATATGCTATATATAGTACAGTACATAGTATATGCATAGCATTTATGTATGGCATATACTGTATACTAATATATATTCTATATATGTATATATTACACACTATATATACTCTAGTTTATAGTATATATACTATAGTATATACCACTGTATATATTATACACAATATATAGTATATACTACATACTATATATACATACTGTGCACATACTACATAGCATAGAGTAGTATACTACATATACTATATATATGGTATACTATGTATATAGTAAAATGTTTACTAGTACACTATTTATATAGTATACTTAGTATACTACCATATATGCTAAATGTAGACTATGTAGTATATATATGGTAGTATACTGTATATAATACTATACTCTATATACTGTATTGTATACACTGTGTAGTATAGTATATAGTATATATACAGTATATATAGTATATACCATATGCTACCATATTTACTATATATAGTATATATACAGTGCTATATATAGTATATATATTCATATACAGTATAATACTATACACACCATATACATTATATAGAATATATATAGTAGTATACCTTATATACTATATATGTATTATAATGGTGTATATATAATAGTATACCATACAAACTAGAATACTATATACATTGGATAGTATATACCATACATAGTGCAGTATAGTGTAGTGTATACCACATATAGTGTATAGTATACACTATATAGTGTATAGTGTAGCACAGATAGTATGTATATTCAGCATAGTATATATTAGTGTATATACTAGTATAATATATAGTATTTACTGCATATATACTATATGAAACATATATATAAGCATACTATATATTATTATATTGTATATACTATATTTAGTAGACTATAGCATAGTATACTATATGTGATATACTATATGGAGTACATAGTATATACAGTATACTGCTATATATACCACATATATACTACATATAATATAGTACTACACATATGCTATATACATGCTATATACATTATGGTACTACATATATAATATATATACTATGTATATGTCAATATTATATACTATATATAGTATGGTATATGTAGTATACTATAGTATATATGAGTTTACATATTATACTACACATATACTATAGTACATTATAAATATACTACCTATATAGTATAGTACATGTATATATACACATATAGTATATACAACATATATATTATTATATATGAATATATACACATATATAGCATATGTATATACACTAAATACTGTATATAGTACTATAGTAACTATAGTATATATGCTATATATATCCTATATGCATACCAGTGTACTATATATTAGTATACACTATATACCACATTATATACTATACTATATATACAGTATATATAGTATTAATACAGTATATGCATATACTATATAGATATAATGTATGTAGATGTATAGTGTATAGATCTACTACAACTACATATATATACTATTTTTACAAAGATTTTATACTATATGTACATACTACAGTATATGTAATTTATGTATACTATACCTGAATATATATATAATATGTATAATATAGAATATACATATTCTACTATATATCATATAGTACATATTATATATATATATACAGACTATGGAATGTATACTCTAGAGTATATATTATATAGATATAATACATAATCTATATTACATAGAATATACATACTTTAGAGTATACTACACACTATTATAGAGCATAAATATTATATGTATACTATACTGGAGAATATATGCTATACCCGAGTATATAGTATATATACTATAGAATATATAACAGCATATATATATACTGTAGTGTAGTATATATGTAGCATATATATACTTGAGTATAGTATATTATATACTCTCACATAGTATATTTGACATTTAAAATTATAGAATACCAGAGTATATAGTATGTATATACTGTATATGCTACCATATAATCATAGAGTATATAGTATGTATATACTCTGGTATACTATATACACTATAAAAGAGTAGAGTAAATACTATACTAGAGTATATATATACTCTAATAGTATATTGTATGTAGTAGTAAATAGTATCATATAGAATATACAATAATATATACTATCCTAGCTTATAGATTATATATAGTATACTCTACTATACTATAGAGTATATATACCATTCTAGAGTATAGAGTATATATATACTATAATATACTACTCTATAGCATATACATACTATATAATGCCACTCTAGCATAGTATGTATATATTATACTATATATACTATAGAGTGTACTATACTCTAGTATATATACTAGTCTATAGTATATATAGAGTATATGTACTATATCACACTAGAGCATATATAGTATACTATATATAGTAGGCTATAGTATATATAGTGTACTAGAGTATCCTCAAGTATGTATACTATAATATTTATAGTATGCTACACTAAACTATATGTAGTATATACTATAAAGTATACTTGAGGATACTCAGTACATATACTCAACTATACTATAGCATAAACACTCAAATATATACATATTAGAGCATAGTTTTTATGGCATGTATGGTATATATGGTTAAAATACTATACTCGAGTATATACATATTGGAGTATAGTGCAGTATAGCATATATAAAATCTAGTGCATATACTCTAGTGTATATACTATACTTGATTATATTCGAGTATACTGTATATAGTATAGTATGTACTATATATAGTTTAGTGTAGTATACTATATATACTAGAGTATAGTATAGTCTATATCCTACACTATAGTATATATATTATGGTATATATACTGAAGCACACATTCCATAGTATATGTACTCTGTACATACTATATACTAGAGTATATACATACTAGAATATAGTGTAGGTATATTGTATATACACTCTTGTATATAGTATAGTGCTGTAGAATATATACTGAAGTATATATACTGTAAGGTGTAGACTATACTATATCCTAGCACGTATACTCTAGTATAAACTATACTATACTCTAGCATATATACCATAGTATCTATACTCCATGTATACTATATACTAGAGTATATACATACTAGAGCATAGTGTAGTGATATTGCATATATACTTGAGTAAGTAGAGTACTATATAGAGTACTATAGTGTAGTATGGTGATATTGTATATATACTATAGGATATAGACTATAATATACTCTAGCATATATACTCTATTATAAACTATACTATGGTCTAGATTATATATACTAGAGTACATACATACTAGATTATTTTATATTATATGCACTAGAATATACTATAGTATATATATTGTACTAGAGAAATATATACTATACTAGAATATATACTCCTATATATAACTATAGT
>NW_003852625.1:532254-541892 GCF_000181295.1 Otolemur garnettii
ATACAATATAGAGTATTATAATATAGACTATATATAGTATTATATAGAGTATATATATAGTATAATATATAAGGTATAATATAGAGTATAAATACTATTATAGTATAAATAATACTATAATATAGAGTATATATAGAATATAATATATATTATACTCTATATATTTTAGGGTATATATAGAGTATAATATAGCATATTCTATACTGGAGTAGAATATATACTAGTGTAGAATATATATTCTCATATATATTATATTATATATACTAGAGTATAATATATATATTTATGTAGGGAATATAATATAGAGTATACTATACTAGAACATAATATATATACTAGAGGATAATATATATACTTATAAATAGAGTATACTATACTCTATTATGGAGTATATATACTAGAGTATATATATTCTATAGTATACTGGAGTACATATACTATACTTGAGTACATATACTAAAGTATGTATAATATATGTATACCATATTATATGTATATGCTATAGTATATATATTGTATATATACTGTGTATAGCTACTGTTTTTGGTACATACACTGCATATATATACTATATACTATATAGTATATAGGATATACTACATATTATACTATAGCATACCCATACTATATATATTGGGTATATATATCTGTATATCATGTATATAGCAGTATAAAACAATAATGATCATAAAGGCAAAATAAGGCCTTTCATTCTTACTGCATTAATAGATAACTAAAATAATAGAACCAAGAAATATTTTGTGACAGTCCCATCAGTAGGAAAGAGAAATTTATTTCACAATAAAGTAGTTGAAACCATTGGTTAACCATGTGGGAAAAAATGAATCAGACCTCTCTTTCACATGCTATGCTAAAATTAGTTCTAAGCCATAAAATATTTATAATTCTAACCTATAAAATATTTACTATTCCAAAATATACAACATTTTTAAACAACATAGAAGAATATATTTATTACTATGTGGCAAGTAAGGATTTCTTAGGCATGACCAAATTTACAAATAGCAAAGTGCAAAACTAATAAATTCAACTACATCAAAATAACGGACATCTATTCAAAACACAACATAAGGGAAGAAAAAGACAAGGCACAAAATGGAGCTAGGTGTTTACTATATATTACCAACATATTTGCACTGATGTCCAAACAACCAAACAAAATATATATAGATATTTATATATACAAAGAGAGAACTCCCTTGAATCTTGCAAAAGGGAAACAGGAGAAAAAATAGACAAAAGATTTTTAACAAGCATCTTATGATGGAAGAAACCTAGATGGTTATAAACATATGAAAATATGTTCAATCTCAGCATTAATAACAGGATTGCTAAATATAAATATAATGAAATAATATTTTATACAGTCTAGATTGGCAGCATTAAGAAATCTGTTAATACTAAAAGTCCACTAAGATACAGTTCAATTGGAACAATAACACTGCTGATGGGTTTTGCTATGGTCTGAATGTTTTTTGTCCTTCCAAAATTCATTATGTTTAAAATCTAATTTTCAATGCAATATTATACTAAAAGATGAGATCTTTAGAAGGTGACTAATGGTGGAGACTGAGTTTCACAAGTAGTAAAGCTTTGCCTTTAGAGAAAAGGCCTGAGGGAACTTGTGAGGACAAGGATAGAAGGCACCATGTTTGAAGCAATGAGGGAGACCTTCTTAAATACTGAGTCTGCTGGCACCTGGATCCTGGAATTTCATGCCTCCAGAACTGTGAGTAATAAGTTTATGCTGTTTATAAATTATCTAGTCTGAGGAATTTTCTTATAGCAGCTTGAGTGGACTAAGAGAGATTTGTAAATCATCACAAAATTTGAAACCTGCATTGAAAACCTGTATAAGATGCCCTTAACCTACAATAAAACTGTTCCTGCCCTAGAATAGAAATTTCCTATCCTGAGATGTATGGGTAGAACTTAAAAGTCATATGAACTTTGATGGAAAAAAAATCACTTCATTATTTCCATTAGTCTCTAACTGAGACTAATGCCTAATTTTTTAATTCCTTTATTTATAAATATAGACAACAAGCCACAGTAGTATTAATAGTACTATGACTTTGTCACTAAAGAAACAAAAATATTTTCTTATCACATTACAATTATTGAAGAACTATAAGTGTAAAAATCCTTTCCATTCATTACCACTTCAAAACCAGAAAGATTATCAGACCTACCCTAGTCTTGTTATGTAGTTTATTAATAAAGAAAGATATTTAATACCATACAACATTTATTTACACCTTCAAAACTATCTTTCAATATAATTGGTTTCTTCTGTAATCCTATGATTTAATTTTGCACATTTAAATACATAGTTTGAGAAGAAATTCAGTAGATTTCATAACATTTCAAAAATGGTCAATGTTATAGTTAAAAACCTCATTCTATAAAAACCATCTTTCACAAAATGCACAAAGCACGGCTATTTAAAATAAAAAAAAAAACATTATGAACCCAAGTATCTATCAACTAGAATGTGCAAATACATTGTGGTATAGTCAGCTGTATATAAATATTTTACTACAGTAAAAATGAATGATTTATAGTTATATATGACATGGATAAATTTTAGGTAAATGAAAAATGGAAAGTGTAGAACAATATATAGTATATGGTTCAGTGTGAAGAAAGTAGAAAAAAAACCAGGCAAACTAAGCAATGTATTGTTTAGGGTAACAAATATGTTTATCAATAAATGAAAGGGAGTGATAAACACAAAAATCAGATTAATGAGTTTTCTCAGAATCAGGAGCAAAAATATGAGATCAGAGAAGAAACTTCAATGGCAATGTTTTTTTTTTTTTAACCTGGTAGTAGGTATATGTTATATATGTGATAATCTGTCTTAGCATGGGCTTCTATAACAAAATATCTTAAATTTTATGCTGTTTGTCTGGGAGTCTTAAAAAACAAACACTTCTATCTCATAGTTCTAGAGCTAGGAAGTTCAAAATCAGGGACGCATCATAGCCAGTTCTAATGATGGCTCTCTTCCATTTGCAAAAAGTGGGATTTTCCTTGTATCCTTCATGAAAAATTAAGAGAGCTTTCTGCAGTTTCCTTTATAAGGGCACTAATCCCATTCACGAGAGCTCCACCCTCAAAACATAATTATCTTCCAAAGGCCCCCACCTCCCAAGACCATCAGATTGTGGGTTAGGATTTCAATGTATGAATATTGGGGGAACACAAATATTCAGTAAAACATAACCATAGCATGATTCTTTATAATATACATGCATTTCTTTTTCTTTTGTTTGTTCAATGTTCACTCAAAGCAGCTTTGAAATGCATATAATTTTGCCTGCTTTGTGAAGAATGAAATGAAGGAGATCCATAGCAGAAAGGAACAGTCTTCCAAGGTAAATAAATGTTGTCATTTGAGCTAAGTTCTGGGTAGCTGGTAGAAACTGTGAGAAGTAGTCACATTCAGGATTCATCTTAGAAGTAGAAGCAGGAAGTGAGTGCTGAAGGAAAGAAGTAAAGACAGAAAATTTTGCCTGAACAAATGGATGGACATAGAGCTGTTGGCAAAGATGGAAGATCTCATACAAGGAATATGTTTAGAAAGCAAATGAAGGGTTCTGTTTCACACCATAAATTTTAACATACATCCAGTAGAAACATCACTTAGCAGTTGCTATTTATATATATGATACATAAACAGAAACATAGGAGCCATAACATTGAGCCAGAAAAGAACCCTGAATCAATTTCCCATTCTAAATCTGAAAACAAAAAATCCTGATGGTTCCTTTATGCACCTATCTCTCCAGTGATTGTATTTTTTTTTTTTTATTGTTGGGGATTCATTGAGGGTACAAGAAACCAGGTTACACTGATTGCATTTGTTAGGTAAAGTTCCTCTTACAATCCTGTCTTACCCCCAAAGGGTGTGGCACACACCAAGACCCCACCCACTCCCTCCTTCTCTCTCTCTGCTCTACCTTTCTCTCACCTCTCCCTCCTCCTTTCTCTCTCAGATCTCCCCTTCCCCCACCCCCACCATGTCATTAACTGTCATTAATTGTCTTCATATCAAAATTGAGTACATAGGATTCATGCTTCTCCATTCTTATGATGCTTTACTAAGAATAGTATATTCCACTTCCATCCAGGTTAATACAAAGGCTATAAAGTGTCCTTTTTTTTTTTAATGGCTGAATAGTAGAATAGCTAGCAGTGACTAAGTAGTCCTTTCAGACTAGTCTCTTGGGTGGCACCTGTGGCTCAAGGGAGTATGGCACCAGCCCCATATGCCAGAGGTGGGGGGTTCAAACCCAACCCCAGCCAAAACTGCAAACAAACAGACTAGTCTCTTTTTCCACTAAACTGCAAAAACGGCAGATTCTTCCATTTGAGATTTTCACACTTGAGTTAATTGGGTTTATTTACTTTTATTTTTAAATGGAAAAATTATAGCTTTTTTATACTTATGGGGTAAAAATTGGTGTTACAATTCAGGAACACAATGTGGAATAATTGTATCAAGTTAATTAGTATATCTACTACTTAAAATACCTTTTTCTGTGATAACAAAAAATTGGGAAATTTTTGTTATTTGAAATTTACTCTTTGTGATTTTGAAATGTAAGATATATTATTATTTACTATTTTCTCCATGCTGTGCCATATTATTCAATGTAAAAAAATACCTCTTATTCCTCCTCCTATCTAATTGAGGCTTTATACCCGCTCCCCATTATGCCCAGCATCTGGCAACCACTGTTCTCATCTCTGTTTCTTTGATTTTGATGGTTTTTGTGGGGAAAATGAAATGCTTGAACAGAGAGAATTTATTTCCTGCCTTTATTCAGAATGCCTCAAACCCTTCTCTGATTTCTAGTGCTGATTCACATCCTAGTAAGGTTATGGCATCTAATTTATATAATACCTTGTATTGGGATTGGACTTCAGAGATTACAAGGAGCTTTCCCATACATTACTTCATTTATACATTCTAGCACTTTGAAATAGTTTGGAATGATGCTATTATCCCATTTTTTAAGATGAATCAATTAAAACACCTAGTGGTAATATGACTTGTCCAAGGTCATATTTATTAAATAGCAGAGCATAAATTCTATCCAAACTCTGCTAGTTCCCTGCAATCTTGTGTTTAATCTATATCTTATAGTGGTTACAAGTTGAGAAAAAGCACCAGTTTTTGGCTCCTAGGTAATTGTACTCTAAAGATATTTGCTATAAGTTTTTAGATTTGCATAATGAAATTAGCAATTAGAATGCTTTGCTCCAGGTAACTAAAATAACATCAGCAACATTGTAATGAAAATTTAAAAAGGGCTATAGTTGTGGTTCAGGGTTTTTTTTCTTAAAATAATTTCCAAACAGTCCCCTATGCATTACTTCTTTGCTGCCTATAACACTCTCGTAGACTGGTTGTGACAATATTATTATTTGGAAAATGAAGAAATGGAACCAGAGAAAGGTGAAGCCACCTGCAAACCAACTACTAATCTATCCCTGTGATTTCCAACATCTAGACATTTTGCTGAACTCTATTGTCATGTATCATTGAAATTTTCTTTGGAGAATCCCTACATTATGTTAAAAATCATACTGCAACTTGGGTGGCACCTGTGGCTCAAGGAGTAGGGTGCTGGCCCCATTTACCGGAGCTGGTGGGTTCAAAATCTGGCCCTGGCCAAAAGAAAAAAAAAATGATGATACTGCAACAGACGTGCATTCTAGTTGCTGTCTTACAGAGAATTTTAATGCTTAAAGAGAATGCTGTGCTAAGTAAATTTTCGATAGTGATACATATATTCAGAATGAGGAGCATTGTCATAGGTAGAAATCCCTCACATAACAGAATATATTGTAATGTGATAAATGAATAACAGATTTTTATTTTATTTATTTAAGAAGCTTTCCCCCCAGGAGACAGTTTTAAAGATAATCTCACCAAGAAAGCTTTAATTTACATAATTCCCTGCCTAAGCTCCTTCCAACAAACCTTTGGTAACCCGAGTTTGAAATACTGTTTGACTGTTTATTTAGGGTCAAAATCACAGAGAAACTTCATTTTTAAAATGTTTTAAGGTAAATGTTCATAATCAGTGTATATCACTTTCATAATCAGAAAGAACAGCCAAGAAGTCATTTAAAATGTTTTCAACTGTAATAAGTTCTGCAGAATTTTTTTAGAACATATCATTTCCTTTTGTTATAAGAGCTGAATGTAAAATAATGTATGGAGCATTACTAGATTTGAGGTAACATAATCACCATACTTCAATACAGGCATTGATTCATTGAATATGTGATGTGGTTTATGCTAATCTAATCAGATCATCTTACACAAATTCAGGCCCAGGAATCCTTAATGATACACTTTGAAACAACAGTAGTAGTCTTTGAAATTCACAAAAATATATAGCATAAAGATTTTCTGGGATATATTTCTGCTAGCAGTTTGTTTTTTCCTTACGTTACCTTTAAGTGCAGTAATCATAAGGCGGACACCAATGCTTGAAATATACCCTGGCATATATGTATGTGATAGAAAATAGAATCAAATATATGTCTCGTTCGCAAACATCAAATCTAGATATCAGTTCTGAAACTCTGATTCAACATCTTTATGTTAAGCACCATGTATCAATATTTGATTCAAGCTATTTCAAACCTGACTTTAAAAGAATGTGGGTTAGACGCTGGTCTCTAATGCCATTAAAGAAAATGATGATTTGGGGAATCCCTTCAGTGTGGGAAGAAAAGTCTAAAGTAAAGAATGAATACTTCATTATGGTGGGGGGACGGAGCCTGAGAAAAGTAGTACTTTCCTTGGTTACAAAAATATTTTCGACCCCCTGTTGTGTACCTGTTTTTTTTTTTTCTTTTGTTTTTGTTTTTTGTTTTTTCCATTTAACAATATGCCACAAAATGTAATTGCCCTTCTAGTGTACTTGTACTCATTAAATTTGATTGGAGGCGCTGATGTCCCTATGGGAGAGAGAAGAGACTTTGACACTTTGTGGTTGATAAAAAGCCTCGTGGCCACCCTCTCTTAGATACTTCTGGTAATCAACTATAAAGCAAAATAAAATTTTAAATTAAATTAAAAGTTTTTCAAGGCCTACAATATCTCAGTTATCCAATGATGCAGTTGTTTCCAGCTCATGCCTTTTCACTATTGATGATAATCAGTATCTTTTACCTAGAAAAGGCTGCTTCCACAGGCCCCATATTTTGGAAAGTTTATCCCAAAGTGAAAAGGTAATTATGTACCATGTGTGGTAACACAGCTCTCTAAGTGATAGCAAATGTATAATTGGAGCAACAACATCCAAGTAGAGCCTAAGTACAGAATGTTGTTCTAATAATTGCCCATCAGTCTTAAAAATATAGGATGGAAACCTAGCAGAGAGCACAAACTGAAACCCAGACTCAGGCCAATCTCCCATCCAACCAAAGGAAAATCCAAAACAGGAGCAGTAACTTCCTATGAAAAGGTAACTTCCTATAAAAATAAAACCTAACTTGGAATCAAGAGAAAGCATTGGTTACTCTTAGTTTTTAAAAATATCAAAGTTACAAATGAGATAAAGACTAAGGTAATAATTTACTTCTAATTCCTTAAGACCAAGTTACTTTGAACTCCTGTTTGCCACATTTTCCCTCATATTAAAATGGCTCCAGGAAATCTTAGGATACAGCGAAGGGGAGATGTGATAGTATAAAATGTACATTTGGTCTTCATCTCAATTTCCTTGCATACAACTCCTAAAATCCTCAGAATCTCCAAAGTGATGTCTTTTTGTATGCTTATGTTAACTTAGGGCTGGCAGCCCCTAGGAAGCTTCAGCATGGGGATAGTCACTAGAAAGGCCAAGGCAGGATTAGAGGTTTGAAAGTCCTCTAACGGGAGGGGACTGAAATTAAATTGATCACCAATGGCCAGTGGTTTAATCAATCATGCCTATGTAATGAAGTCTCCATATAAGGCCCAAAGGACTGGGCTCGCAGAGCTCCTGCATAACTGAACACATGGGAGTTCCTGGAAGCTGGCAGGCATAGAGAGCCACGGAAGCTTTGTGCGCCTTACCCTATATCTCCCCCTACACATCTCTTTATCTCCATCCCTTGTAATATCTTTTATAACAAACTGGTAAATATAAGCGTTTCCCTGAGTTCTGTGATCTAATCTACCAAATGAATCAAACCCAAAGAAGAGTTTATGAGAACCCTAACATAAAGCTGGTCAGTCAGAGGTTCTAGAGGCCAGGACTTCCCACTGGTGGGGCCAGGTTTGTGGGACTGAGTCCTCAACTGTTAGAATCTGATGCTATATTTAGGTAGATATTGTTGGAATTTAATTAGAGGACACCTACCTGGTGTCTGATGCCGAATTGGTTGCTTGTCGGGTATGTGGGGCACAAAAGTCTTCTCTGTTGATAGCTGTTTGTATTGGTGTAAGAGCAGGGGAACAATGTGGTCTGAGGTTTTCCTAAACAGGATATATTGCATAAAAGGACTTAGTTTGGCTTTAGTGGGATTATGTTTGTGTTTCCTCAATTATTCTGGTAAATAGTTAAGTTATTACTAGCTGTCCCAGTGTAGAAAGGCCTCCATGAATACTCTTGTTCACCATGATGCCCAACCATCATGACCTGAAAGTACAGGGCCAGAGATCATCTTGCCCAGAACTAGAAGTACAGTAGAACCTCCATAGTTGGCAACCTCTCTACATTGATGACTTCCTTAAGTTGATCTAATTTACAGGTCTACTTCCTTATGTTGAGCAGTTTGTTACAGTCCTTTGAGAGATCATTTTACACAAATTCTACGTATATAAATAGCATACACAACAGAAGCTAGCATGCAAATATATCTCCTTAATCTTATAACTCACTTAGGAAAGAAATTTGATTCAGGTTTTACAAATTTGAACAGCTTAAAATTTAATATAAAACATCAAAGGAAAACTTGTGAACCTTAAAGAAAAATTTCTATCAATAACAAAAACAAATTTTTGAACAAATATCCTAGAGCAGAGGAAGGTAAACATAATTAAAAATAATAGACAACATTAAAAGAATTGTTTTCTTCATTTTATTTCTTATATTTCATGAGATTGCGAAGAGTGACACATGATGGTATTCTCTCCAAAAATAAAATTTTGTATTGTCTTAAATAATTCTGTTAAGGAGTCAAAATTGAAATAAAACACAATACTAATACTGATGTTTCAAAATATCCAGCCACCTCAAAAAAAAAAAGTACTTTTAAGTGTAGAATTACAGGTATCAGATTTTGATGTATGCTTAAAATATTCTTAACCAAAAATTATCCTTAAGGATAATTATCATTGTGTCTTTTTTATATCCAATTGTTTGGAGGGGGCAAGGTATAGCAGATAGACTTATTCAAAATAAGACTCTTTAATTTCAAGTAGAAAAAGCTATGTTGAAGTTATATACATTTATATATCAAGAAATGTTAGCTGTACTCTGATGCTTTAAGGTTACATGAGAAACAATTTTCTTATTTGGAAGTGGGAGATTCAAGAAAGGGAATACAGTGTGGATATCACTGAAAATCTTTAAAATTTTACTTTAAAAGAATGAAAGTTTTAG
>NW_003852625.1:541917-553597 GCF_000181295.1 Otolemur garnettii
AAAAAAAAAAAAAAAAAAACCAAAAGTTTTAGTTTGAATGATATTTTTTTCCTGAGCCAGAAAAGCTGTCTCACAGTTGTACACTTTGGTGACAATTTTATACTTTAGAACTAACTAGTATTATTAATAAAGGAACTGAAAAAGATTTTTTTTTCAATGTGATACTTTCAGTTCCTTTCCTTTCTTGATGGGATGCAAACTGTGAGCTATTTGATACACTCAAAATACTGTTAAAAAGCTGTCATTAGCATTCTGAACATCTTTAGAAATCCTATGCAGCCTGATGTATGGCATGATAATGAAGTAAAAGGAATGAATAATGTCTTTCTATTCAGAGGTACTATAGCTACAATGACAACTACAGGTGGGTAAATGGTCATGGATTAATTTTATTCAAGCAGGCAGAACATCTTGATATGGGGTTTGAGAAACAAATTATTACTGTAATCCCTCCAATGTCATGCTGGGTATGAAAGATGACACTGTAGAATAATACAGCCTTGCTGAGAAGTTCCCATTTTTATTGGAGTGTGCAATTTTCCTTTTCCGTGCTGGTTATAAAAATAAATTTGAGATACAGCACTATTTAAAATGAAAGGTGTGACTGGGCATGGTGGCTCACTCTTCTCATCCCAGAACTTTAGGAGGCCAAGGTAGGACGATTACTTGAGCCCAGGCATTTGAGGCTAGCCTGAGCAACATAGCAAAGCCCTATCTCTACAAGAAAAAAAAAAAACTAGCTGGACACGGTGGGGTGCCTTTAGTTCCAGCTACTCAGGAGACTGAATCAAGCAATTGCTTGAGTCCAGGAGTTTGAGGCTGCAGTAAGCTATGATCAGGCCCCGTCTCTCAAAAAAAATAATTAAAAAATAAGTTTGTGTGTATATATATTATATAGACAGATGTCACAATTTCTTTACCCTTTCATCCATCAATGGACATATAAGTTGTTTCCATATCTTTTTTTATTATTATTAAATGATAGCTGTATACATTAATGCAAACATGGGGTACAGTGTAGAGTTTTCATATACATTTTGAAATACTTTCATCAAGATGGTTCACATAAATTTCATGTCATTTGCATAGTCATTGTGTCAAAACATTTACATTCTAGTTCTAGAAAAGTTCACTTGTACCCTTGTTAGACAGAAATATAGGTGATCTTTCTGGGTGGTGGGAGGGTTGTTTCCATATCTTAGGTACCACAAGTAATATTACAGTGGCTACAGTGAGCACGGGAGCACAAATATCTATATGAAGTACTGGTTTCCTTTCCTCTGAATATTTATACAGAAGTGGGATTGCTGGGTCATATGGTAGTTGCATTTTTAGTTTTTTAAAGAACCTTCATACTGTTTTCTAGAATGACTATACCAATTTACATTCTTGCCAGCAGTATGAAAGGGTTCTCTTTTGTCCACAACCTTACCAATAGTTGTTATCTCTTGTCTTTTTGGTATCAGCCATCCTAATAAGTATGAAGTGATATCTCATTGTGATTTTTAATGGCATTTCCCTGATGATTAGCACCTTTTTATTTACATGGTGAGCACTGTTATGCCTTCTTTGGAAATTATTCAGGTTAAAAAAAAGAAAGAAACCCCTCCCCCGTGATAACATATCTGATTCTAGAAGAACGGAATTATGCTAAGTGAAATAAACCAGATGCAGAACAAAAAGGACTGCATGATCTCACTTATGTGTGGAATCTATAAAAGCTACAGACATAGAAATAGGAAATATACAGTGGTTAGGAAGGGTGGAGGAAATAGATGTTGGTCAAAGGCTACAACATTGCCCTTAGGATGAATAAGTCTAGAGATCTGTGCAGCATGAGGACTGTAGTTAAGAATATTGTATTATATGCCAGAAATTTGTTGAGAGTAGATTTCAGATGTTCCAACAGAAAAGTTAAAAAGGTAATAATGTAAGGAGATGGGTGTATGTTACTTTACGAGGCTATAGTAATCATTTCACTAGCATATATATATTAAAACATCATGTTTTTCACTTGAAATATATAGTAGGACCATTGTAAGTTGACAAACCAAGGGACTGTAACAACTGGTCAACATACAGAAGTAGCCAACATGAGGAAGTCGGCCTTAGTAGTGCATGTCTGGTTTATGAAACTTAAGTCAACTTAAGGTGGTGGTCAATGTAAGAAGGTGGTCAACTATGAGGGTTTTACTATATATGAATTTAAGTACAAGGGAAAAGACTTCAAGATTATCTTGCTATTAAACCAGCACAGGTTTCTCACAAGGCTAAAGACCAATAAAGGCAAAAGGAAAGGGCAGAATGTAATCAACTAAAGGATATATAGGAACAATCCCTAACTACAACCACAGAGTATGTGGGTACAAATGTACACTGTTAGCAGAATATAAATGTTTTGAAACAAGGAAGTATTAGTTAAGGGTACTTACCCTAAGGAATAGCATCAGTGCTGTCATCTTGTTAGGCAAAGGAACTATTTTCTAAGCTACTATCGATTATTTTGAAATGAGAGAATGGGGGGATAAAAAAGAAAAACAGCGAACATTTCAGTTGCTTGGGAAATGCTGCTCGCTTCCTGTCTCCTGTCATTTTACTGGTACTTTTAATTAAATGCTACACTCTTAAGAAGTATATTATCATCAAGTCTCATTCTAAAGATAGACACTGTAGGCTATATAAGTGGATATTACGATGGGTTGCAGGACTTCTTGCCTCGATGGCATACTTAATTCTGATTATGCAAATTGTAATAACTACGCTGTTGCATAATGCAGTTGAAAAAGACATGGTATCATATTTATCTATTGTGATACTGTCTTCTCCCCTCCACTAGGCAGATACTGAGTAAATGGCAGTGACTTTCCTTTTCCGTCTGGATTTCTTTCCTATTCTATAAATGTACCATCTACTTCTCTTGCCAAATATGTAAAATGTAACATAGTTATTTGTATTGATGTCCGGATTTTTTCCCTCAGTCAGGCAGTGAACCGTTCTAATTTTTTTTTTTTAAAAGGGGCTTATCTCAAAAAGTAGAATAGCTCAAAATGCATAATAAGTAACAACCTGCGAGCTTCTGGGCATAACAGTCTTGATACCATTGTATTATCTTGAATAAAAATATGACAGTTTTCACAGCCAGATCACTTGTATTTTCTAAGACAAATTTATTACACTTTTTTTTTTTATAGGCAGTGGCATTTTTTCTTTTCTTTTTCAATGTTAGAAACAAAGCCAGTGTCCCACTGTTGTCAATGCTGGCAGGAAAAAAAGCCTAAGAAGGCTCATAAGGAGCCAGCATTTTAAGACATTTCTTATGCTTTTCTTATGCACCTTGTGAGTTTCAATTTAGGAAGATGTAGAATGTGTTTACCTTTGCCTTTGATTGCTTGTATTTTCATTAAAATGGAAACACTCAACTCCTATAGAGCTACTTTATAATATCACTGATTGGAACTTAGATTTGATTATATCATTCTCTAAGCTCAACACCCATAAAACAGAAAAATTTGGTATATCATTCACCTCTGTGTCAAATGTAATTGACTTTGCCTGAATTCAGCATGGTAAAGAGAAATCACATGTTTTAAATGTATTTCTGTGTAATACATCTGTTTACTTGCAGCTTATCATGCAGGCCAGGAAAGAAATTCAATTTCATTCCTTCTTGGGGATGTGAATATGCAGATTTGACAATGGCCACGTTTTCAGAGCAAGTAAAACATTTCTGATGTAACAATTTTTGCAGGTAACTCTTTAACCAATTGTTTTTGTATTTGTTATTTTTCTGACAAAGTAGAACTTTCAAAAATTAAAAATAGAATTCATACAAATATAATTGAACACATGTCAAGTCAAATTATTCATTGTTATGGGAACCAGTAAGATGGTAAACTGATTCAAACAGAATCTGGAGAGGAAAGTATTTAGGTGTATAAGCAAGTTAATAACAGAAACCTAGGATAAGATTGTTAGAAATAAAACAAGTCTATCCCCCTTCAAGGTTAATGACAATATACTTTGGGGGGGGGAGTATTTCCTATTGAAGAGAAATAACTTCTGTCTCTACCAGATATACCAAGTTTACTTATCATATGCAGCTTTACGGAATCTGGAAGCTTACAACCAATGGTAAGCAGTGAGTCAAAGTACATAATCCTAAATAATCCTGGGGTAGGCCTGAAAACATTGCTTCCATATGATATTGAAAGGACATTCTGTCCCTTGCTTTTTACCTTATTTCCTAGTGTCAACAGAAAAGAATTCATACTCTGTAAAATAATCTAAAGAGGTTTATTCTGAGCCAAATTTGAGGACCATGACCTGGAGCCACCCCCAAGAAGTCTTGAGCTAGTGGACTTGGGTGAGGGGCTTACGGTTTGTTTTTGTACATTTCAAGGAGAATAGAATTACTGATAAAGTCATAAATCAGTATGTGAAAGGCATATACATTGGTTTGGCCTGAAAAGGTGGGACATCTCATTGCAGAGGACCACGGGTCATAGGTGGGTTTAAAGATTCTTTAGCTGACAATTGGCTAACAGAGTTAGGCTCTGTCTAATAAACGAGGAGTCAGTGTAAAGGAATGCCCAGTTAAGATAAGGGTCTGTTAATCAGAGACAAACTACCTACCAGACTTATGCCCGGACTCAAGTGCTTTGTTGTGCTTATAAGGACATTCAGGTACAGCTTGCATAAGCCTTAGGCCTGGTAATGAGTCACAAAGGATGTCTCTAGAAAGGAGGATGACATGATGAGGCATGTCTGATCCCCTTTCTCATGACTAGCAACTCATTTTTAGGGGATCCCCTTGGCCAAGAGGGGGTCTAGGCAGTGAGTCTTTGGGGATGGGGAAAGCCTTAAAGTTTTATTTTAATTCACACTAGTATTGAATAAACCTTTTTCATATGAATAAAGTCTCTTCATATGCAAAGATTGAACAAAAATATCAGAAGGCAAAATCTCCACATTTCCAATGCATTTTATTTCCCAAATGTTCACGTAACTGGCTCCACAAGCACGAAAATATTTTTAAATAATTTTTATAGTTCTCTTTTTGTGTCACTTTCCCCAGCCAGTAAGATTTGCTGACCAGAACTTTGTAATTTTCTGTTGCACTGATGCATTCATTCCCTTTTGAGTTTCTTTCCCAGGAATGGCAAAACCTCCTTGCAGCCATGAGATAACTACAGAGCACCACTCATTTGTCTGGAAAAGACAAGATAAGTGATGCGCCACAGTAGATTGTTCCCAAGGAAGCACTGAGCCTGCGCAGAAGGCTTAAAGACTGACCAATACTAACCCCTAGCTCATTATAATACTAACATCTCCATTCTGGGAGGGACTCGTCCACCAGTTTTTGTTCATAGGATTTCTCACGGCGCTTGCGTACCCTGCGGTGCCCTCCTCCTCCCCTGAACCCGTGAGGATTTTCACTCCCCTTGTGCATTATTCATTTCCACCTCAAGAAAAAAAGCTTGACCCTGTTGGTTAGGGAGGTAGATTTGAGGCAGTCAGTGCCTCCCCGTCCCAGCAGATGCATCTCCTGAAGTCCTTTCTTCCTTGACAATTTTTGCTGTCTCAGTAATTGGCTTCTTGTGCAGTGAGCAACACGAACCTCCCTCGTCGGTTCGCTAACATTCACAAATCAATTATTCTAACCATGGCTTTCTAAACAATCTGGTCCAATAAGTGAAGACTCCTTGAAAGAAACATAAGGGGAATGAACAGCTGACTCTGGTTTGTAACAATCTGAGTCAAAAGTTCAAGTTCATAAATTTGTGTCCCCTCCTTTCAATTCAGAAGAATTTGTGGTTTTCTTTGTTATGAACATATGTGGTTGATAGCAGAAAGGTTAACCTATAAAAACAGAACTCAGACATACTTTCAGCAGAAAATAAGCTTTGGCAAGGCACGGTTAGAATGGAAGAGTATGACCTTTTTCTAGAAAGTCACTAAGGAAAGTTTAATCTTTCCTCATAGATTTCAAGAAAGCATAGCCAGAGCCTTAGGTTCTTCCCCAGCATTTCAGCCGCATGATTCTCTTGCCCCGCGCATGCTTATTCCTCACATTTTCCAATAAAGAATCCCAGGAACTCATGTAAGTAAAAAATTTGTGCTATTTACGGGTTCCCAGGATCTAGCACAAGGCTTGATTATGAATGAGTGTGAGGATGGATTGAAAATAAGAGTCATAGACATCCAGAGTTTCATACTGAAGCCATCTTTCCTTTCCCTGAGTGCAAAGCACTGAGAGCCCCATCTCCTTTCTTATGTAACCATATTTAGTATACAGAAGGCTGTCGAATCCCCACATATTTATGCTAGCCTGTCTTCCTTTCCCAACATCCATCCTTCCTTCCCTCCCTCCTTCCTTCCTTCCTTTTTAAAATTTTTCTCTTCTCTTCATTCCTAAGAGACAATCAGTCTAACCCAAACTGATAACTCTCGTAACACCAGGATACTTGAAGTTTTAGTTCAACAAGTTCTGTAGGTTTAACTAGGGAAGAATGGAGGTACTGACACTCTAAAATGCAGGGAGTGGAAGGAAGCATTTCTTTAGTTGTGTTCAGAACTGTACAGGAAATGCAGATGTGGAGCCTGGATGATAAATCCCCTGGACACAATTTACCAAAGGTTGACATTGTCCACATAAAGCTTATTTTGCAAGGACGGCCATTTCAGATTGTTATTGTTGGTGCGTGACATCCAGAATATGTAGTCACATATTTGATTTGAAAACCTTTAAACACGCTGAATTTTTAATCCTTTCTTCAGAATCCTCATGCAGATATAGAAAATAAAAGAACTAAAAATATAGTTTAGACTTTAACAAAAAACCCGCCACCTTGGATAATGGATTCAGGATTTTTTTTCTTTTTTAATTAGTAGAGCGGTAGACACCACTGACTCACTAATATCTGGTTCTCCTATATTTCTGGGTACATAAAAGATTATATTTGCAAGCTGTCTTACAGTGAAGTGTGACCACATACCTTGTACTGACCAATGAAATATGAGTTGAAGTGCCCCGACACTTTGGGTCAGAAGCCTTTGGGTCAAAAGCTGAGGCATCACTCTTAAGTTCACTCCACTTTTCCACACAATTGTAGAGGCATATGCAAATACAGACGCCATAAGACTGAAGCAGTATGGAATAAAAAGCCCCTCATTTTCAGAAAAGCTGTTTTGCAGAATTTTCCAGATCAACAGTGGACTTTATATGACCGCCAATAAAATTTAGTGTTGGGCTGCTGAAATTTTGAAGTGAATTGCTACCACAGCATAACCTAGCTCCACCTGACTAACGCACAAAACAAATACATATGAAGGAAAATTTGCCCAGCTATATGGTTAGAAGGATCCAATACATTGTTTTCATGTGAAAGTATGGTAAACATGTGAGTATTTTCCACCAAAGAGATTTTCTTGAGTACTTCTTACCAAAAATGTCTTTCAAGATTCTAGTGGGAGTCTTGACGTTGCTTCAGCTTCCATTGCTGAGTAACTTTGGGAAAGTCATAACTTCCACTTAGAATAATAGCATCATTCCCATCATTTCAAATCAACACTATAAGTAAACTTGCACAAATATTTTCAATTCCATTGAAAAAATGTTTATGCAAGTTTTTGTAGATGCCTCTAACTGGGCTAGATAATGACATCCGAATGCCAGATTAGCTTATGTGACTGGGATAATTATTTTCCAAAGAAAGAATTTAACCAGGTGAAACCAGATGTAATTTATAGGAAAAGTTATTTGTGTTAGTTATACAATTCTACGAAATTGGCAAATGTATACAGTCATGTCACCACCCAACAAATTAAGATTTAGAATATTTTGATCTCTCAGAACATTTTCTTATGCCCCTTTATAATCCATCATCCCTCCCACCTCCAAACCCTGGAAATACCTGATCCCTTTCTGTCCCTGTAGTCTTGCTTTTCAAGAATATAATATAAATGTCATCATATGGTATGCAGCCTTTTGGATCTGGCTTCTTTCCACGTAGCATAATGTTTTTCTTATGCAAGCATGTTGCACATGACAATAATTTATTCTTTCTGTTGATGAGGAATGTTCCATTGTATAGCTATGCATTTATGTGTTGATCCACTCACTACTTGAGGTGCATTAGATTGTTTCTCATTTTCGGTAACTATAAATAAAGCTGCTATAAACATTCAAGTATATGTCTTTGTAGTACCATACATTTTCATTTCTCTAAAGTCAATACCTTAGAGTAGGATTGCTGTGTTACATGGTTACTATAAGTTTAATTTTGTAACAATCTATGAAACTGTTTTCCAAAGGGAATTTACCATTTGGCACCCTCAAGAGCAACCCCTGAGAATACCACCGATTCCACATTCTCACCAGAACTTAGCATTGTCAGTTTGTTAAATGTTTTTGCTCATTGTGGTTGTTAACCGTTCTGACAGTTGTATAGGTGTATCTCTCAGTATTATGAAATTGGCATTTATCCGTGACTAATGATGGTGAACATCTGTTCACGTGCTATTTGCCATAATTATCTCTACTTTGGTAAAGTGTTTTAACCTTTGCCCGTATTTTGGGTAATAGCTCTATTGATATATTATGCACATATCATACAGCACGTAATTCAATGATTTTTAGCATATTCAGGATTATGCAACCCTTGCCACAATCAATTTTAAATCATCTTCTTCATCTCAAAAGGAAATCTTTACCATTTTAGCTAATCACTCCAGAATACCCCCTAAGTAAACACCAATCTATTTTCTTTCCCCATATATGTGTATTAGCCTGCTTTGGACATTTAATGTTGCTGGAATGATATACTGCGTGGTCTTTTGTAATTAGCTTCTTTCCTTTAATCTTAAATCCCAAACCTTTTCAAGGTTTATCTACACCATAGCATTCTTTTTTACAGCTGAATAACTTTCCTTTGTATGAATATATCACATTTGATTTATCCGTTCATCAGCTGATGGATATTTGGGTTTACTTCAAGCTATTATGAATAGTGCTGCTATACGCATTCATGTACACATTTTTCTGTAAACAAACAATATTTTTGATTCTCTTGTGTACATAGACAGGAGGTAACTCTATGTTTAACTAATTGAGAAACTGCCAAACTAATTTGCAAAGCAGCTGCACCACTTTCTATCCCCAACAGGAGTGAAAGATGATTTCATTTGTCACCCATTTTTCTTACTTCTTGTTAATCTCTTTAATTTTTTATTATGGTGTATCCAGTTAGATGTGAAACAGTATCTCATTGTAGTTTTTATTTGCATATCCCTGATGACCAATAATGCTAAGCACCTTTTCATGTGTTAACTGGCCTATTTGAATGTCTTTTTTGGAGAAATGCCTATTCAAATCACTTCCCCATTTGTTAGTAGAATTGTGTGCTTTATTATTAAGTTGTAAGAGTTCCTTAGTCTAGATACAAATATCTTATCAAATATGATTTACAAATATTCTCTTCCATTCTGTAGAGTTTTCTTTTTACTTTCTTCATAGTGTCTTTTGAAGCAAAAAAAAGTTTTTAAATGTGATGAAATCCAATTGATCTATTTGTTCTTCTGTTGTTTGTGCTTTTGGTGTCATATCTTAGAAATCATTGAGAAATCCAAGACCATGCAGAATTATTCCTACTATTCTACTAAGAATTATATTTTTCCTTTATCCTTAGGTTTTAGATGCATTCTGAGCTAGTTTTCAACACGATATGAGATAAAGTTCTAAATTTTTCTTGTGCATGTGGATATCTAGATATCTTAGTACCATTTCTTAAAGAGATCATTCTTTCCCCATTGAATGGTCTTAGCACCCTTGACAAAAATCAATTAACTATAGATACATTGTGTGTCAGGTGTTTCCAAGACCACCATAAGGCTGTATGATTTGCTAGAAGTGATCATGGGTCTCAGAAACCCTGTTATACTCATGTTTGCAGTTTATTACAGTAAGAGGATACAGATTAAAATCGGCAAAAAGAAAACATACAGAAGGTGAAGTCTAGGAGAGACCAGAATCAAGCTCCCATATGTTCTAACCCAGTAGAATTGCACAGAAGTATTTAATTATCTCAGCAGTGATATGTGACAATATATGGAAAATGGTGTAAACCAGAAAGCTCACCTGAGCATGAATGACTGGGGATTGGAGATCACTCATGTAGACATACAATACCTTCATGACTGACCTTATCTACTCAGACTCCAGATTCAAGAGCAAGATCAAGCATTCATCACATATCACATTGTTAGCATAATCTGTTCAAATGGGTAGCACACAGCCAAAGACATCAGGCATTCAAAAATACACTTAGCAGGTAGACTATTTTAAGGACTCAGAAGTTATCTTCTAAGAGCCAGTCAAGTGTCAGTCTTGAAGACAGGCAAATTTTGGAACTATTTGGAGTTTGAGTAACCCATGAATTTTGAGTTAACACTTTCAAAATAGTACACTTTCAAGATTGTACACTTTCTTGTACACATGGGATTATTTCTATAGCATAATTTCTATTCCACTCATCTGTGTCTATCCTTTTATTATTACTACCACCCTTTTGAGATTATCATTGCTTTGCAGTAAGTTTTATAATTATGAAATGTGAGTAACTGAAAGTGTCAGCTTTGTTCTTCCATTTTAAGATTTTTTTTTTTTTTTGGCTATTTTGGATCTCTTCAGTTTCTATATGAGTTTTTGAGTAGATTCTCAATTTACACACACTATAAAGCCAGCTGAAACTCTAAAAGAACTACATTGATCTGTGGATCAATTAGGAGAGTGCTATTATCTTAACAATATTAAGTCTTCTGATTCATGAACATAAGATTTCATTCCACTTATTTAGATCTTTAATTTAACTTTCTTTTTAGTTTTCAGAATATAAGATTTGCATTTATTTTGATAATTTTATTATTTTTATGCTATAAAAGTGGAACTCTCTTAATTTCATTTTTGGATTGCTTATTGCTGGTTAATAGAAATACATCTGAGTTTTGAATATTGATCTTGAATCCTGCTGCCTGCATCAAGTTGTTTATTAGATTTAATAGTTCTTTTAATGAAATCCTCAAGACTTTTCTATATTCACATCTGTGAACAGAAACAGTTTTCTTCTTCCTTTACAATCTGGATATGCTTTATTTAATTTGCTTCCCGGATTGCTCCAGCTAGTACCTCCAGTACAATGTTCAATAATTTCCATTTAGTTCTTTTGTGTGTGTGTGTGTAATTTCTTCCTCTTTATCAATGTTCTCTATTGGATGAAATTTTGTCATCATACTTTAATTTTTAAAGCATGGTTTCCTTTTATCTTTGAATATAGCTATAAAGACTACTTTGGTTTCTTTTCTGTTGCTGTTGTTAAATCCAAATCTGTTCAGTTTCACAGGTAATTTCTGTTGCCACTTTTTCCCTCCAACTATGGTCAGACTTTCTTGTTTTTTTGCATACCTCCTAATTTTTTTGTTAGAAATGGAACACTTTAAATAATATAACAGCTCTGGGTACTGTTCTCCCCATCTTTTAGAAGTCTTATTGTCAGTTGCTTGTGTATTGGCTGACTGGAATTATTTTAATAAAGTTTCCTTTTACCCTCCCCTCTCACATTGTTCTCCCATCTCCTAGAAATAGCCTCTGATTTTGCTATTTGGAAGGTGTAGCCTTGAACATGTA
>NW_003852625.1:554145-561661 GCF_000181295.1 Otolemur garnettii
TGTTAGTTGAGAGTGTGCATGAAATTGATTTTCTCATGTTAACTACTATATTGAAATATAGATACATGCACACATATATATTCGTAATTTTTTCTCTCACTCACTCTAGTTTTCTATGTATCTGTATCTTTATTCCTGGATCCAATTAACTATTTATTTGTGAAAGAATTTTTCATCTGTGTTCTAGAGGAATACTTTTCCTTCAGTGGTTTTGGTTTCATGCTTCTATAACCCTATACAATTAGGTCAGGGGTATTCAAGTCTCCCATATGTTCTGGAAGACTTTGCATACACTTGACCTTAATACTTCCATGAAAGTTGCTAGTATTTGTCCAGAGTACTATCTTTGCTTGGGATTTTTATTCTTGTAAGATTTTAAATTGCAAGTTCAATTTATTAAATATGTTTAAAACTATTTAAGAGATCTATTCTTTTTTGAGTGCATTTTGGTAGTTGGCGCCTTCTAAGAAATTGATCCATTAATCTAAATTATCAAATTTATTCACATAAGGGTATTCTGAATGCCCCCATATTATTCTTTTAATACATGTGATCTGTGATATCTATAGTATACATATATATAAATATCTTGATATTTACAATTTGTGTCACTGCTATTTTTCAGCTGTCAGTCTGTGTAAGAATGTATCTTTTTTAATTTTTTTCAAACAAACTTTTTATTTAATTGATTTTATCTATTATTTCTGTTTTCAGCATCATTGATCTCTGCGACCAGTGTTATTATTTCCTTCTTTCTGCTTGATTTATTTTCTTTCTCTCTTCTTTTCCTAGTTTCTTCTGGAAGAATCTCAAAATGTTTATTTAAGACCTATTTTTCTTTCCAATATAAGCCCTGAGTTCTCTCAGTTTCTCTCCAAGTGCTTTAACTGAATCTCACAAATTTTGATATGATGCATTTTCATTTCTATACAATTAAAAGTATTTTCTAGTTATCCTTGCCACTCTCTATTTGACTCATGTGTTTTTTAATTTCTAGATATTTCTGGCTTTCCAGAAAGCTTTCTATTATTGCTATCTAATTTATTTCTATTGTAGCCAGGGAACACATTTTGTATGATCTCAATTCCTTTAAATATGATGAGATTTGCTTTATGACTCAGAAAATGCGATATTCATTAATGTTACCAGTGTACTTTAAAAGAGTCTCTGCTCTGTTATTGGTAAGTATAGTGTTACATAAATGTTAATTAGGTAATGTTGGTTAAAGTGTTTTCCAAACCTACATTCTTCTTCTATCAATTTTTGAGAAATAATACTCAATTTTCCAGCTATAGTTGTCGATTGATCTGTTTTTCCTTTTGGATCTATCAATTTTGGCTTCATGCATTTTGGAATTTTATCATTAGGTACTTACATTTTTAGGATTGCGATTTATTCTAGGAAATAAATCCATTTGTTATTATATAATGTATTTCATTATCCCTGATAGTCACACTGTACAGATTTCTATTTTGTCTGATATTCGAGGAACTATGATAGCTTTTTTTTTTAAACTAGTATCTGCATGTTATATGACCTTTTCTTCTTTTACTTGTAGCTTATTTATGATTTTATATTCTAGGCAAGTTTCATGAAGATAGTATGAACTGAAGTCTTGCTCTTTATCCACCCTTACAATTCCTAACTTTTGAGGCACTTAAGCCATTTATTTTAAGGTAATTATTTATATACTTGGGTTTAAATCTACTTTTCTTCATGTTATTTTATATTGTTGTTAACCATCCTTTGTCTCTTTTTATCTCTTTTTGCCTTTATCTAAGATAGTTTAGCACCTTTTTACAATTCGTTTCTTTCTTTCTTTCTTTTTTTTTGAGACAGAGTTTCACTACGTTGCCCTCAGTAGAGTCCTGTGGCGTCTCAGCTGACAGCAACCTCAAACTCTTGGGCTTAAGCAATTCTCTTGCCTCAGCCTCCTGAGGAGCTGGGACTACAGGCACCTGTCACAACACCCGGCTATTTTTCAGTTGCAGTTGTCTTTGTTGTTTAGCAGGCCCAGGGCAAGGCTCGAATCCTCCAGCTTTGCTGTATGTGGCTGGCACCGTTACTCACTGAGCTACAGACACCAAGCCTACAATTATTTTCTTACCTACACTATTAGTTTATTATTTATGCCTCTTTTATAATTTTTTTAGTTGCCTTGTTGCCTTATTCCTTATAACATATCAATGTCCCATTTCAAATAATACCATGTCACTTCACATAGAGAGTAAGAAGCGTATGACAGGATCCAGTTCTTCCTTTCTGCCTCTTTGTGCTGTCATTGGCATACACTTTACTTCTATATGTAATTAACCCCACAATATATTTTTACTTTTTTGCTTTAGAATATCTATTATCAAAAAAAAATCTATTACCTTTTCAACTGATTAAAAATAAGAAAAAATATCTTTTATATTTGTTTACCATTTTTATCATTTCTACAGCTCTCCATCTCATTGTATAGGTCAGAGTTTCTGTCTGGTATATTCCTCTGTCTAGAAAACTATCATTAGCATTTATTTGGTAGTGAATTGTCTTATAATTTGTTTTATTAGAAATCTGATTTACTTCACCATATGTGAAAGATATTTTTAGTGGGTATGGAATTCTGAGTTGACAGGTGTTTCTTTTTCTTTCAGCACACTGAAAATGTCACTCGATTTTCTTCTGAGATTCATATTTTTGACAAGAAGTCTACTATAATTTTAATCTCTTTTTATTTAAAGTATTTCTTTTTCTCCAGTTACTTTCAAGATGTTTAATTTATTTTCACTTTAAACACTATAACTATTGATATAGTTCAGATATTTGTCCCTTCCAATTTTCATACTGAAATTTGATCTCCAATGTTGTAGGTAGGACCTGATGGGAGGTGCCTGTGTCATGGAGGCAGATCCCTTAGGAAGGGCTTGCTGTTCTCCCTGAGGTAATGAGTGAAATCTTGCTCTGTTAGTTGACATAGGAGCTGGTGGTATAACCTGGCACCTTGTCCTCTCTCTTGCTCCCTCTCCTGCCATGAGACATGCCTGCTTCCCCTTTTCCTTCTAGCATGAGTAAAAGCTTCCTGAGGTCCTCACCAGAAGCAGATCCTAGTGCCAAATTTCCTGTTCAGTCTGCAGAGCCATGAACAAAATAAACTTCTTTTCCTTATAAATTATCTAGTCTCAGTTATTCCTCTGCAGCGATGAGGAATAGTACCTCATATCACAGTACCAAGATAACTGTGATATGTTTAGACGTAGAATTTTGTTGTCACTGTTATTGTGGATTTGGGGGGTTTTGTATCTCGGGTTTGGTATCATTCATAAATTGGGGGCAATTACTTGTCATTATCTCTTTAAATACATTCTACCACATTCCCGCTCTCTTCCTTATGTCATTAATAAAACAGTTGCCATTATCTTATGTTTTTTAGTTGTTTTTGTTATTTTTTTCATTCTTCTTCTTCATTGTGTTTCAGTTGAAGTAACGTCCATTGAACTATCTTCAAGTTCATAGCTTTTTTGTCTTGTTGAGTTTACTTATGAAATTATTTAAACCATTCTTCATCTCTGATACTGTGTCTTTTTTATTTCTAACATTTCCATGTGATATTTTTCTTATAGCTTCTATCTCTCCTAAAAATTTCCATCATGCAATTGTTCACCTTTCCTACACATCCTTCAATATGTTACAATTAATTTAATGTTCCTGTTGCAAAGTTCCAACATTTATGCCTCCTTTGCATCCAGTTCTGTTGATTAATATTTTATTTGTTTTGTTTCAGAAAAATGTTAATGCCCCCGGTCGTGTGTAGAATACAAGAGACTATACTAAATGCTACAATTCCCAGATATAAGCATACCTTTTCGTTTACCAGGCTGTTAGTGTGGGGGATTGAAAAAAATCTTGTCAGTAATATATCTGTGTTTGCTGCTGTACATGCATACTGTTCCTCTGGCAATAGAATGTCTTTGATTCATGCTTAGGCTGGAGGCAGATTTGGCAACGGGTGTTTTTCTCTGTAAGTGCCCAATCTTAAGTTAACAACTATGTCCACACACTTGGTGTACAGAGTGGCTCTCATTTTAGCTCTGTGTAGCTTATTAGTAGGTGCAAGGTTCATTTTGGGGTATCCAGTAGGTGGATGTCTGTTCTCTTGATCTGGCCTCATTCTTAAGCTAGTGCAGTGTCCTGGGCTTCAAAGGAGGGATTCTCTCCATGCTCCTTCTCCTCATTTTCATGTCGGGAAGCCAAACTCTGCATTTTATTTTAGGTGAGTTTAATGTAGGAGAAAATTTCCTTCCCCAGCATCTAATGGTATTGGTATAGGATCCTGGGTCCAGAATTGATTCATGCTTAAAGACCTTTTATTCTTGCACACTTCTCCTAGCCACAACAGAAAAGGTTCCCTGATATTTTTCTATTAGCTTTAAGTTTTCCCTGAAATTAAGAAAAAGTTTGTGAGTGAGATCAGTGAAAATGGCAGAGTAAGGACTTAAGCAAAATTTTTTCTTCTTAAAAAAAAATGCCAAATATTGTCAGAAACAACTCCTTTAGAACTCTGGAAATTAACCAAAGACTATTAGCAGTTTAGGCAGCATCTACTCAACAAGAACAGATTAATCTCAGTAAGAAGTATGGGTTGTGCAGTAAATATAACTTAAATTATTATATTCATTTATTTATTTATTGTATTATCATCACCCTTCATTCCCTCCCCTTCTGCCTTGGATGCTACCAACTACTCCTAATGGGTGATTGGTTTACTATCAGTTGGTATCACCCTTTTTGCTTCTGCCCTGGACTCTACCAACTACCCCTAATGGGTGACCGGGTGTCCTAGTCTCAGTTGGTATCACCCTTATAGCCCCCCACTTCTGCCTTGGACTGTACCAACTACTCTTAGTGGGTGATTGGTTGTCCTACTCTCAGTTGGTATCACCCTTCGTCCCCCTCCCCCCCCCCGCATTTATGCCTTGAACATTACCAATTATGTCCAATCGGTGATTGGTTTAGTCTCAGTTGGCATAACCCTTTTTCCTGGTTTAGTCTCAGTTGGCATGACCCTTTCCCCACCTCCCCCATTTCTACCTTGGATGTTGGTATCACCCTTCTCCTCCCCCCCATCTGCCTTGGATGCTACCAACTACTTTTAATGGGTGATTGGTTTGGTCTCAGTTGATATTACCTTTCTTCCCCCTCCCACACATCCCCCTTTTGCCTTGGATACTACCAACTACACCTAATGGTTGATGGGTTGTCCTAGTCTCTGCTGCTAATTTCCCCCTGCTTTTGCCTTGGCGTCTACCAACTACTATGAATGGGAGATTGGTTGTCCTACTCTCAGGTAGTATCACACTCCTTCCCCTGCCCCCTTCTGCCTTGGATTGTACCAACTATTCTTAATGAGTGATTCACTGTCTTAGTCTCAGTTGGTATCATCCTTTGTTCTTCCCCCTTCTGCCTTGCAATCTACCAACTACTCCTAATGGGTGATTGGTTGTCCTAGCCACAGTTAATACCACCTTTCTTCTGCCAATTACTCTTTATTGGTGCTGGGTTGTCCTAGGCTCCACTGCTAATACCCTTTTCCCTCCCCCTTCTGCCTTGGAGTCTACTCACTACTCCTAATTGCTGATTGGTTATCCTAGTTTCAGTTAGTGTCACCCTTCTTCCCCTGCCCTCTTCTGCCTTGGACTGTACCAACTACTCTAAATGATTGATTGGTTGTTCTAGTCTCAGTTGGCATCACCCTTTGTTCCACCCCCTCCTGCCTTGGAATCCAGCAACTAGTCCTAATGGGTGATTTGTTGTCCTAGTCTCCATTATTACCACCCTTTTTCCTCTTTCTTCTGCCTTGAACTGTATCAACTACTCTTCATGGTTGATTGGCTGTCCTAGTCTCAGTTGGTATCACCCTTGGTCCTCCACCTACCTTGGAATATACCAACTACTCCTAATGGGTGATTGGTTTAGTCTCAGTTGGTATCACCCTTCTTCACTTCTGCCTTACACCCTACCAACTAATCCTAATGGATGATTGTTTGTCCTAGTCTCAATTGGTATCCCCTTTCTTCCCTACAGCTTCTGCCTTGAAGTTTACCTACTACACTTAATAGATGATTGAATGTCCTAATGTCAGTTGGTATCACCCTTCTCGCCCCACCCCCTGCTGTCTGCCTTGGACTCTACTAATTACTCCTAACGGGTAATTATTTGCCCTAGACTCAGATGGTATCACCCTTCTTCCCCCTGCTTCTGCTTTGGATTCTACTAACTACTCCTAATGGGGAATTGGTTGTCCTAGTCTCAGTTGGTATCATGCTTCTTACCCTCCAGTTTGGCCTTTGATTCTACCAAATACTTTTAATAGGTGATAGCATTAGTCTCAGTTGGTATCACCCTTCTTCCCCCGCTTCTGCCCTGGACACTACCAACTACTCGTAGTTGGTGATTGGTTGTCCTAGTTTCCACTGCTAAGACCCTTTTTCCTCCCCCTTGGAGTCTACCAACTACTCTTAATGAGTGATTGGTTGTCCTCATCTCAGTTGGTATCACCCCTTATTCCACCACTTTCTGGTTTGGAATCTAACAAGTACTCCAAATGGGTGATTGGTTATCCTAGTCTCAGTTAATACCACCCTTCTTCTTTCCTCTTCTGCCTTAGACTACCAACTACTCTTCATGGGTGATTGCTTGTCCTAGTCTCAGTTGGTATCACCCTTGGTCCCCCACCTGCCTTGGAATATACCAACTACTCTTAAAGGATGATTGGTTTAGTCTCAGTTGGTATCACCCTTCTTCCCTTTCCGCCTTAGACTCTACCAACTAATCCTAATGGATGATTGTTTGTCCTAGTCTAAATTGGTATCCCCTTTCTTCCCCCCAGCTTCTGCCTTGGACTTTACCTACTATACCTAGTAGATGATTGGTTGTCCTAATGTCAGTTACTATCACCCTTCTCCCTGCCACCTTCTGCCTTGGACTCTACTAACTACTGTGCTTCTTCCATGACTTAGCAATTATGGATTGGGCTGCAATAAACATTCTGGTACAAATATCTTTGTTATAATGTGATTTTTCTCTCTTCTGGATTTATACCTAGTAGAGGAATTGTAGGATCGAATGGCAGGTCTATTTTTAGTTCTCTAAGTGTTCTCCAAACATCTTTCCAAAAGGAACCTATTAGTTTGCATTCCCACCTTTTCTCCACATCCATGCCAACATCTTTTGTTTTGTGATTTCGTGATATGGTACAGTCTTATTGGAGTTAGATGATATCTCAAAGTAGTTTTGATTTGCATTTCTCTGATGATTAAGGACTATGAGCATTTTTTCATATTTCTGTAGGCCGTGTGTCTGTTTTCTTCAGAGAAGTTTCTCTTCAAGTCCCTTGCCCACCCTGAGATGGGATCACTTGTTCTTTTCTTGGTAATATGTTTGAGTTCTCTGTGGATTCTGGTTATTATACCTTTGTCAGAGACATAACCCGCAAATAATTTCTCCCATTCTGAGGGCTGTCTGCTTGTTTTAC
>NW_003852625.1:562211-572252 GCF_000181295.1 Otolemur garnettii
TTTTTGGCTTTGAACACACTAACTCCGGCATATGGAGCTGGTGCCTTATCCCTTTGAGCCCCAGGCGCGGCCCTGAAGTACAATTTTTTTTGAGATCTTTAAAGTATAAGATTGGAGCTTTAACAGGGATTGCATTAAAATTGAATATTGCTTTGGGTAGTATGGACATTTTAACAATGTTGATTCTTCTCAGCCATGAACATGGTATGTTTTTGTATTTGTTAACATTTTTAGCTATTTCTTTTCTTATAGTTTCATAGTTCTCTTTATAGAGAACTTTTGCATCCTTTTTAAGTAAACTTCCAAATATTTCATCTTCTTTATCACTACTGTGAATGGAATAGAATCCTTGACTCTTTTCTCAGCTTGACTATTCTTGGTGTATATAAAGGCTACCAATTTATGATTGTTGATTTTGTAACCTGAGACACTGCTGTATTCCTTGATCATTTCTAAGAGTTTTGTAGTAGAATCCCTCGTGTTTTCCAGATATACAATCATATCATCTGTGAAGAGTGAAAGTGTGATCTCTTCTGACCCTATATGGATACCCTTGATCGCCTTTCCTTCCCTAATTTTGATGGCTAAAACTTCCATTACAATGTTAAAGACCAGTGGAGACAGTGGGCAACCTTGCCTGTTTCCTGATCTGAGTGGAAATGATTTCATCTTAACTCCATTCAATACGATGTTGGCTATGGGTTTGTTGTAGATGGCTTCAATCATTTTAAGAAATGTCTCTTCTATACCAATTTTCTTAAGTGTTCTGATCATGAAGGGATGCTGGATATTACCAAAAGCTTTTTCTGCATTAAGTGAGAGAATCATATGGTCTTTGTTTTTTAATTTGTTTATGTGTTGAATTATATTTATAGATTTATGTATATTGAACCAGCCCTGAGACCCTGGGATAAAACCCACTTGGTCATGGTGTATAATTTGTTTGATGTATTGCTGGATTCTGTTTTTTAGGATATTCTTGAATATTTTTGTATCAATATTTGTTACTGATATTGGTCTATAATTTTCCTTTCTTGTTGAATCTTTTTCTGGTTTCAGAATCAAGGTGATGTTTCCTTCATAGAATGTGTTAGGTAGTATTTCTTTTTTTCTACATTTTGAAAAAGGTTGAGTAATGCTACCAACTACTTTCAATGGGTGATTGGTTTAGTCTCAGTTGGTATCACCCTTCTTCACCGGCTTCTGCCTTGGACACTACCCAGCTACTCCTAATTGATAATTTGTTATCCTAGTCTCCACTGCTAACACCCTTTTTCTTCCCCCTCTTTTTTTTTGACAAGAGAAAGAAAGCTGCTCTTGGCAGATCCCAACACACTTTCTGGGAGATAACAGATGAAATCATGGCACAGTGAACACGTACTGCCCCAAATCAGCCTTGTTGGGGAGTAATCCCAACTGCCACCGCCAAGGCACAGGTCCAGTCCACTTGTCTACAGTCTGAGATGTTCACCAACAAAAACAGTTTAAAGAATCTTGGACATAATGGGCTAGAAGAAAAAGCCTGAGATGATCGGTTCTGTGATTTATTGCAGAGTGATAAAGAGTAAATGGTGAATAAGTGTTGTGTCCAAAATTGGAGACTCCATAGTCAGCAGACAGGAGAGGGAAGGCCAGTCCACTTGCAGGTGCTCGGTAGTCATCCAAAGTTTCAATTTCACCCATATTGAGTTGCTCCGATGATGCATTGACTGAAAATCCTAACAAACTGGGATCTGCTCGGACCATCTTCTGTTTTTTCTTCTTCTTGCCACTTTGCACAGCCTCAAAATTGGATTGTTGGTTGTTGCTTTGATTGGTCTGAAATACTGAATGGAGTGTACTGTGATTCATCCCCCACACAGAGTCCTGCTGCTGCTGCTGTTGGTGGTTAGCTTTCTGTTTGGCACGACGCTCAAGGAACTGCTTGGCAAACTCCTTAGCCTCAGAAGTATCTCCTAAGTAGGCCCTAATATAATCGTGGACGTCATACGGAGATTCTACTTCTTTTAGGAAAGAAACAAATGTGGGAACATCCAGGTTATTTGCCATATTAAGGGCATGAAGCATCTGTTCACACCACTGGGTAAATCTGTCGTGGGCTTTATTTACTCCCTGAAAGAGCTTCAGCAACTTTTCTTCTTCTACTACTTTCTTATTCTGCCGGTTAGACACACCTGTAGATTTACTGAGACTGGCGTTTTTATTTTTATTTGTTGAATTCCTAGGTCTCATCTCTTTCACTGCATCATCCCAGAATCTCATGTTAGAGTTTTTAGTGTCAGCATTACTCCAAATACTACTGACTAGGTCAGATGTCCACTGGTTAGGAGGACCAGTATTTATAGAGCCCCAAACAGAATTCCCAATGCTGGTGTGCAGGTTGGAATGCATATTATTTGGGGCTCTGTTTGGTTGCTGGTGCTGCTGCTGCTGCTGCTTTTGCATCTGCCTGGCCTCCTCCTGCTGGATCTCCAGAAGAGATTTTGTGGTACCTGCAGGCTTGCTGACATTGCCCCAACCTGAGAGTTTTGCTGCTGCTGCTGTTGCTGTTGCTGTAGAGCTTTCATCAACTCCCTCTGCTGGCGCCTTTGCTGTGTATAAGAACAGAAGCTAACTCAGGATTTCTGTTTTTAGATTTCCTCCGCCTTTTGCCTTGGAGACCACCAACTACTACTAATGGGTGATTGGCTGTCCTAGTCTCACTTATTATCATCCTTTTTCCCCTGTCCCCTTTTGCCTTAGACTGTATCAAATACTCTTACTTGGTAATTGGTTGTCTTCTTCTCGGTTGATATCACCCTTTGCTCCACCCCCTTCTTCTTTGGAATCTACCAACTAGTCCTAATGGGTCATTGGTTATCCTACACTCAGTTAATACCACCCTTCTTCCTCCCTCTTCTTCCTTAGACTGCACCAACTACTCTTCATGGGTGATTGCTTGTCCTAGTCTTAGTTGGTATAACCCTTCATCTTCCCCACCTCCCCTAATGGTTGATTGGTTTAGTCGCAGTTGGTATCACCCTTCTTTACTTCTGCCTTAGAGTCTACTAACTAATCCTAGTGGATGATTGTTTGTCATAGTCTCAATTGATATCCCCTTTCTCCGCCTCCCCCCCCTTTCTGCCTTGGACATTACCTACTACACCTAATAGATGATTCATTGTCCTAATGTCAGTTGGTATCACCCTTCTCCCCCCCCACACACACCTTCTGTCTTGGACTCCACTAACTACTCCTAATGGGTGATTGGTTGTCTTAGCCTTAGTTGGTATCGTGCTTCTCCACCCCGAATTGTGCCTTGGGTGCTACCAACTACTTTTAATGGGTGATTGGTTTTATCTCAGTATCACCCTTCTTCCCCTGCTTCTGCCTTGGACACTACCAACTACTCCTAATTGGTGATTGGTAGTCCTAGTCTCCACTGCTAACACCCTTTTTTCCTCCCCCTTCTTCTTTGGAGTCTACCAACTCCTCCCAATTGGTGACTGGTTGTCCTAGTCTCAGTTAATATCACCCCTCTTTCCCTGCCCCCTTCTGCCTTGGACTGTACCAACTACTCTTAACGAGTGATCAGTTTTCCTAGTCTTAGTTGGTATCACACTTTGTTCAATTCCCTTCTGGGTTGGAATCTAACAAGTACTCCTAATGGGTGATTGGTTATCCTAATCTCAGTTAATACCACCCTTTCTCCTGTCTCTTCTGGCTTGGACTGTACCAAGTATTCTTCATGGTTGATTTGGTATCACCCTTGGTCCCCCACCTGCTTTGGAATATACCAACTACTCTTAATGGGTGATTGGTTTAGTCTCAGTTGGTATCTCTTCTTCACTTCTTAGACTCTACCAACTAATCCTAATGGATGATTGTTTGTCCTAGTCTCAGCTGGTATCCCCTTTCTTCCCCCCAGCTGCTGCCTTGGACTTTACCTACTGCACCTAATAGATGATTGGTTGTCCTAATGTCAGTTGGTATCACCCTTCTCCCCCCACCTTCTGCCTTGGACTCTACTAACTACTCCTAATGGGTGATTGGTTGTCCTAGTCTTATTTGGTATCAGCTTCTTTCTCCCCGGTTCTGCCTTGAATGCTACCAACTACTTTTAATGGGTGATTGGTTTTCTCTCAGTTGATATCACCCTTCTTCCCCTGCTTCTGCCTTGGACACTACCAACTACTCCTAATTGGTGATTGGTTATCCTAGTCTCAGTTTGTATCACCCACTTGTTCCACCCCCTTCAGCTTTGGAATCTACCAACTCCTCCTAATGGGTCATTGGTTAATCCTAGTCTCACTTAATAGTGCCCTTCCTTCTTCCTCCATCTTCTGCCTTGGACTGTAGTGACTACTCTTCATGGGTGATTGCTTGTCCTAGTCTCAGTTGGTATCACCCTTTGTCTCCCACCTGTCTTAGAATATACCAACTACTCCTAATGGTTGACTGGTTTAGTTGCAGTTGGTATCACCCTTCTTCACTTCTGCCTTAGACTCTACCAACTAATCCTAATGGGTGATTGTTTCTCCCACTCTTAATTGGAATCCACCTTCTTCCCTCCAGCTTCTGCCTTGGACTTTACCTATTAGTCTTAATCTAAATTTTTAGTAAGGACAGAAAATTCCCATTATCAGGGCTCCATTTACCTCCTCGGAAAAATAAAGTGTTTTCACCAGATTATAGAATCTGTAACAGCAATATTCTATAACCTTTAACTCTATTTGTAGCAGAAAGAATTATAGTACTCATGGCCTTCCAGAGAGAAAGATATTAGGTATCTTTATGTATCATTAATGTCCCATGATAATAGGCATCTATCTGTATACCAGGTAGATCTAAAGCCAGTTTTCTAATTTACTAGAAAAAATATTCATAGCAGAAATGTTGAATTACTAAAATAATTTTCATTCATTCCAATTCTTGATTACTTTGCTTAATTCTTTACAAACTATTTTTTTCCATGATGAAGGAATGTTGTTAACACTTCATAATCTACCATAAACAGACTCATAGATGTGTGACATCTTGTACCTAAATTACTACTGAGATATTGGAAAAGACTTACAGACATAAATTTGCAATATACACTAAGTGTTTGGGATGTAATAAGTGTGTAACAAATATCTTTTTATCACAGGAATGAAAATTCATTTAGAAAATTATAAAATGCATACCAACAAGACTTATATCCCTTATTGTTATCTCCTCCTTTCCTCTTCTGGACTTCATTAATTTGAGAAAGAATCAAAATCATGACTGAATAGGAAAAGGGAACAAATTGGGTTGCCATTGTATTTCATCTGATTCATATTCATTTTAAGAATCAGCATACAAACTTACTTGATGTCTAACTTTAAAACTATAGTCTTCATAAAATTAATGTGAAAATTTAAAACTTCATTGCATAGTAATCACAAAGCAATTCTAATTTTATACAATAACATAAAATAGATGGGATCATCCTAGTTTTTCAGCAAATATGACAGCAGAAACAACCAGGGCATATGTATATAAACTACATACACATAGTATTTGAAAAGGATTTGTTTTAAGTCAAAAACTATATATATAAACTATATGTAATTGAAATGTAAATGCACACATTTTTCTTTTTGCAGTTTTTGGCTGGGGCTGATGCCCTCTCCTTTGAGCCATAGGCACCACCCAATGCACATGATTTTCTAGAGTGGAAAATTACATTTTAGAAGCACTGGGTTCCACTAAACGTCATTAACTGATCCTTTTCTTAGTTAATAGATGCTCTAATAGCTACATATCAGGAAGGAAAACTATGCATATTCTGGCATAGTATCAGTTTTTACCACTGGTATTAGAAGATTATTATTTCAAGGAAAGAAATCCCAGCCCCATCTAGAGGGAAGGAAATCACATGCAGAAAAATAAAAAAAAAAAAAGGACCTCACAAATTAAACAGCCAGAGTTATTGTTTAAAAAACTGCAGCTAAAGGTAAAATAATAATAATAATATTTTAGCCTTTGGAGAGACCTACCCGGGGTTGCCAGATAAAATGCAGATGCTCAATAAAACTTGAATTTCAGATGAAAACAATAGTATAAGCATGTCTCATGTAGTGTTTGGGACATATACTAAA
Source organism: Otolemur garnettii (assembly GCF_000181295.1). Taxonomy (NCBI): domain Eukaryota; kingdom Metazoa; phylum Chordata; class Mammalia; order Primates; family Galagidae; genus Otolemur; species Otolemur garnettii. The sequence goes on from NW_003852625.1 coordinate 568,316, forward strand.
AGGAGGTGGTTTACTGTGAAATTGAAATTTAACTGGTCATTGCACAATTCTATTTGACAAATCCAACAACCCTAACCCTATCCTGTTGGGAGGCCTAAAGTGGGCTTACACACACACTCCCAAAGACAAAAGATGCAAAGAACCTGGTTAGTTCCAAGGACCCTAACTCACCAAAGCCCTCCTGGCAAACGGCAATCTGTAGAATTTTCCCATCTCCTATAGCCTCATATAAAAGGGGTCTGTAACTGCCCCCAGTTACAGTTACCCTCTTTGCATTGCCCAGGCTGGTTACTGTCCCTTTCAATAAACCTGGCCTGAACAACTCCACTCCAGTCTGTTTCTGGGCACCGCTGCTTACACCTCTCATGCCCCAGGCGTATAAATCCCTGAAGAACTGTACCCCTATTTTTACTTGCTAAGATACATGCCCATAATAAAATGCAGTGATGCCAATCTTCCCAATTTGAATAGATCAGGGTCCTTAACCTTTTTAAACAGGGGGCCAATTCACTGTCTCTCAGACCGTTGGAGGGCCAGACTGTGGCCTGGGACAAGTCGGCTGCTAAGCAGGACAGGCAGCAGAGGCAAAAACACCCTGTGGGCTGGATAAATGTCCCTGGCCAGCAGCATGTGACCCCGCTGGCGATAGTTTGAGGATGCCTGGAACAGATTCTGTCAATGAGAACTCATTTATGGAAGAATTATGGGAAGTTACATTTACTTAGCACAAGATTTTCCAAAAGACTTCAGTTTTTCCCTTTATTCTCCAACATTCAGAAAATGGATAATTTTATGAGGGAAAGGTTGGCCACATTGCCATATTGAATTCATAGTAAATTTAGAAGAAAATATTCTAGTTTCTTAGAGAGCAGAGTAATTACACAATTGTGTCCTTGGGTGACCATGTGAATTAAGTACTTTGACATGCAAGTTGTGGCTTTTTGCTTCTTTCCTATGGCAATTAAGCTGATTTGCAAAACAAAAAGAAATCCTACTTAAAGAGTTTAATATGAATATATTAGTCCCTCCTAAGCTGCTTCAAATCCTGTCACATACTTCTATAGATCTACACTGTAGGAGACTCATTTTAATAGTCCTTTAAAATATTGCCAAACTTTCTCAATATTAATTTTAAGATACTTGAAGTTATTTCATTCTCTTTCAGCATTAGCTAGAAGCAGCTATTCTTTTATTTCCAAACAACTTTAAAGTTAATTTTAATTTTTTTTTCTGTTAAATTGTTGAAAAGTTGGCAAGAGTGTAAAAGTAATAAGACAACAGAGATTTGAACTTATATGTTGACCTCTCTAAAACATACTGAGTCTTGTCAGTTATTATTCTGATCTTCGCTCTTGGGAAGACTGGGATGCTCACTAATTCCTTTTTTGAAATAAAATTCTGGACGCTTAAAAGTAGAAAGGATAAGAGGACATTATGGGTCTGGAAGGGCAGTTGCAAGGCTGTACAGTCAGGTTAGCAGAAGGTGAATGTAAGAAATGGCACTACGAAATGTCTAGGCAGGTAATCACCAGGAAAAAAAAATCTAAATGTAAATAAGCCCTTTGTTTCCAACAAGAAAAAAGGAAGAGTTCCCCAACAAGTTAAGGTGCTAAAGACCTGGGAAGTCTGCTTACAAGTAACAGGGAGTATCTATTTTTTCTCTATGCCTCCTCCCACCCATTTTTCCTCCTCTCCTTCTCCTTTTATGCTTTTTGCTGCCTCAATCTTCCTTTGTATCTAATGCCTCGGTTTTTCCTACAGCTTGGCCATAGCTTTACCTTAAAAGAACACTAACACCTTCCTCCAATAATTTTACTTAGCTCCTCCAAGAACCTTTCTTCTGTCAAATGTCTATGGCAAAGCAAATGAGACAGAATTAGATCACATTTGACACACAATAGCTCACTGGATTTAGAACAGAATCTTACAAAATGAACTTTTGAAACCTCAATCTTGATTTACTCACAGTTTGCCAAATTATCTTGAGGTTCACATGCAAAATTATAAAACATAATTTTGGACTCCTAATTTGGGAAATAATTTGGGGACGATAGCAGTTACAAATGGAAATTCCATGAATAAATTCATTTTAAACATTGTCATACATTTTGTGTAAAATAATTTTTTCAGTAGAAAATGCTATTTTCTCCTATTTCCAGAGTTAAAGTGGCAGACCATACTTAGAGAACTAGCTTTTGGGTGATGCGTGATTTACTTTCATCTCCTTTCTCTAGAGCTTTCACCAGATAAAATTAATTAAAATATGCATTAACTGTGTACATGTTAAATGTGTTAAATGTAAATGTTAGAAAGATTGATTAAAGTGTAAGCACACATAGGTAAAGAATTGTTGAGTAGGCTGAAAAAGTAAAGATCAGTTTTGCCCTAAAAATACCAGTGATATTCTATTGTAAACTTTGATGTTTTACTTCTTGGCTAAAATTTAGCTGGAAATTTATCTGTTTCCCTGGTTGCTAGTACTCTTACCTTTCTACTTATTATATATCTTGAAAGTGTTTATGTTATTCCTTCTTAGAGATGATTTCCATCTATGGATAATAAATAACATGCTATGTTATTTGATTCATGCAAGTCAGTCCAATAAATCCATTTCCTATGAGGAAAGGGAGCACAAATCCAACTTTCTACTTGTGTATGTCAAGACAAATGCTAAAAATAGTAAAGCACCTGAACAGTCATTTTGACCCTACATGCCACTTAACCCATGTTTGCCGCTGAGTCTAAATGCTCCCCTTTACCCATTCCTTTGTAAACTAAGACACAGAAGCAAATGCTTGACATAGACTTGCTGTCAGAGATATGTTCACAAGTTACCCATTTACAGGCATTATCATCTCAGTTCCCAAAATCTATTTCAGTAATCCAGTATAGATTTAAGAGACTAAGCTACAGGGAAGGAGAGTGAGTCTTGCTGGAGGGAAAGCAAATATTGGTGTTATAAAATTCCTCTCTCCACCCATCCAAACCTATTACTTCACAATGAAGGCTGATATTCTTCTTGTCAATACTAGTAGTTAAAACCATTAAAACACTGAATATGGTAGTGTGAGTGGCTACCTCTTTCCTCCTGCATGTATAATGACACCAACTTCTTTGCATATTGTTATCCCTCATCAAGCTGCTGCATACTTTCATTTAATATAAATAAAAAAAAATGTACAAAGAAAACAAGGCAACACCAAACTGAATTTGTTCAAAGAAAAGTCATCTAAAAGAGATAGTCTTAAAAATGAAGGCAATGCATGACAAGAAAACCTTATTAGGGGAAATATTTAGCAAGTGCAGTAGGTATATTAATATCGAATCTCCTATTGAAATAACTTGAAGCTTCACATAAGAACTTTTACCCTCAGTAAAGGATAGGTTGAAATATTGTCAGTTGAATCTAGTGGAGAAGATTCTTCCCACTGGAAAGGCAAAGAGATGGCTTTCAAATGATACAGAAAAAAGACGTAGATTCATAAATACAGAGAAAAGAGAAGCAAAGAAAGCAAGTGATCACAAGGTCATAGAGAGCAAGAGAATATTCCTTATTGATTAAAGAAGGAACAAGAACTAGATGAGGGAGATAGGAGTAGAATATGCAGAATTCACTATATCAAATGTTTGCTAAAATACAAAAAATATATATAAAATGCTCGATTTAGTTTAAAAGGTAATATATGGAAAATAACATTAAAAACTGTACATTAAAATAGTTACTTGCCAACTCTCAATTCTACATGACAGTGCTTTTTTTAAAAATCATATCTGTGTGCATTAATGCTATCATGGGGTACAGAGTGCTATTTCTATATACAATTTGAAATACTTTCATAACATAGCCTTTATGTCATTTTCTTAGTTATTGTGTTAAGAGATTTATATTCTACATTTAGAGAGATTCACATGTACCCTTATAGGATAAACCATAGGC
>NW_003852625.1:573285-602038 GCF_000181295.1 Otolemur garnettii
TACACTGATTGTGGTTGTTAGGTAAAGTCCCTCTTGTAATTGTGTCCTGACCCTAAGAAGTGTGCCATACACTGTGACCCCATCTCCCTTCCTCCTTCCCCTATCCCCAATCCCTCATCCCCCTACCCCACCCTTTGAATTAGAAATTGATGAATGACAAATTCCTTCATATTAGAAATGAGTACATTGTATTCTTGTTTCTCCATTCTTGTGATACTTTACTAAGAAGAATGTCTTCCACTTCCAGCAATGTTAATACAAAAGATGTAAAGTCTCCATCTTTCTAATGGCTAAATAGTATGTCATGGTATACATAGCTTGTTAATCCATTCCTGGGTTAGTGGTCATTTAGGTTGCTTCCATATTTTGGTGATTATAAATAGATCTGCAATAAACAATCTAGGACAAATGTCCTTATGATAAAATGATTTTTTTTCTTCTGAGTAGATGCTTAGTAGTGGGATTGCAGTATCAAATGGGATGTCTAATTTGAGTTCTTTGAGGATTCTCCATACTTCTTTTCAAAATGGTTGTATTAGAGGCTTAACACATTTAAAAGTAAAACTATTCTGCAAGGAAGAGACAAGATAAGATATAAAAGCTACATCAAGCCATGTCCCTCCTAAAACCCTACAGTGGCTTACCTCACAGGTCCGTGCATAACTTGGTCCTCACCTACCTTTCTAAATTTCATGTCTTCCTGGTCTTCCTTTTCCCTGTCAACACTCTAGCCTCAATATCTCTGCACAAATTGCTATCTCCTTTCCCTCCTCCCTTTTCCAAATTAAATCTGGTGAACATTTATTTGTTCTTTAAGTTTCAATAAACCACATGGTGGAATAGATTTGCTCCCCATTACACCATCAGGATAGATGATATGTAGATAAACATTACTCTGGTATCAGGCATACATTTACAAATATGCCAATTTCTCAAATAGAAAACTTACTTTTGAAGAAACAATTTGTTATCTTGCTGTCTGACCGAATGATGGGACAGTACAGCTAGGAAGATGATATATATAAAACAAAATAAGTATTTCATTGTTGTTCTCTTATGGGAAGTTGTCATTGAATAATCTCACCATTGCCATAAAAATTACTAGACCAGTTGAGGGGTTCTTGGGGCACAAGTGTAGTCTCATATTGAAGCTCCTATACAAAGTACATGATACTGAGGTGAATGACTGAAGTGCTTTGAACATTGCCATCGTTGAATAGGTAGCAAAAGAATATATGCAGTGCAACCTTTTTTTCATAGATACTTCTATGTTCTGCAAAGAAATAACCCAGGGATCCCTGCCACTGGTTGGGTGAGACTTTATTATTGAGTACTTAATGCAAACAGACCATTTTAATAGCTTTACACAAAACTGGCTCTGAAGGTTTACAACTTTCAAGCAGAAGATAGTTTAATAAGAATAAAATGACTTTTGCAGCAAAATACTTTTTGTGGTCTATCTAGAATATTTTTTAAAGATATCCAGCACTGATATAGGTAGGATATGAGCAGTGTCGTTCCTATCATTCCTCCTTCCTTTCTTCAGCAAACATTGTGAAGATACCTTTGTTTCCAAATAACTCAAGCCCTCATGAAAAGGCACAAAATAGCTCTCACAACATACAGGTGTCCCAAAAGTTGTCCCTAAAGTCGCCACACATAGGGAAAGTAGGAAACTGTAGCTGACTATGTCTTTATTTACAAAACATTCACTGCAAACTCTTACAAAATATTCGCTACATCGTGGTCACTTCTTTGTAAAATTTTGCAGTGGATATTTTGTAAATAAAGGTACATTTAACTACAATTTCCCCTTTTCCTTATGTATGGCAAATTTGGGATCGACTTTTGGGCCACACTGTAAGTATCAGACACTATAGGTATATTTTCTTCAGTATGTGTCAGAGTGTAACTAAGCTGTTTGTTATTTGTTAAATGAATGATGAAGAATGATTGTCATTTTAGAGAAATCAGAAACCTATGGACTTAGTAACTTACGCAAGATTACACAGCTATCAAGTGGTGAACTAGAGTCATGTTTGACTCAAAATGTTCCCCTTTATTTCCAAAATGCTTCCCTGTACTGCCTCCCTATTATGCAATCATTAGGTGACAGATTATAAAAAATCAGTTTATTGTCTTAATTATATAAAATTCCTTTCATTTAAGGTATATTAGGTATCTTAAAATTATCAAATCTGCTTTGTGTATCATGATTATCACTTCATTGTAATTATTTCTTAGACATTTTACCCAGCCAGCATATAATCCATTATATTAATAATTGACCATTCAGGAGACAGGTCAAATGAGTCACATTATAAAAACACTTTTACTGACACCAAAATAGGTTTATGTGCTTATGATTGGAGTTAATGGTCCTGTGTAAACAGGAATATGACTGTTTGTGTCCTCATACCCTCTACATAAGGAAAAATAATTAAATACACAGCCAATCCCATATAAAATTCAATAAATCAGATAGTTATTATTTTCACTTGAAGTACTTATTAACGTTGTATAAAGGTTAAATAGCTACAGTGACTACATTGATTTCAGCAACAAAATCACATTCAGCAAACAACTAACGGATGATTTTTGTGTATGTGCCAGACACTGACACTACTTTGCTTACTCAGCTTTTTAATTTTTATAGCAATTCTAAAGAAGTAGGTACTAATATTATCTCTATTTTACGGATTAGCAGATTCAGACTCAGAGAGGTTAAGTGATTTGCTCATGATCAAACAATTAAATTAGAGAATCAAATCAGAATCGAGTAAAATCCTTTGGCTACATAAAAACAATTAAAAGGAAAAAAATTACACTATTTACATCAGAATCTGAGTTCAGGTTTAGAAGTCAGTAAAAGAAAAAAATGATAAAGTTGGCTTTGATACTTCAATATTATTTGCTGAATTTTATTTCTTTTTTAATTTGTTTTTTATTGCAGATTAACATGAGGGTACAAATTTTAATGTTACACTGTTTTCACTTCTAGGGTAAAGTTCCATTTTTAAAAGAGCCCCTCATTCAGGGGAGCGTGTTTTACACCCTCACAGTGTGCACATTAGGTGAGATCCTGCCTCATGCCCTCTCTCCTTCTGCCAATAGTCCTCCCCCCCAATCCCTCTACCCTCGGCCTAGACTATATTTTTGTTTTATTGTTCATAAGAGCATGTAATTGTTTATACATTGGTTTCATATTAGTATGGACTATACTGGATATTTGTTTTTCCATTCTTGCAATATTTTTACCAAGAATAATGTATTTCAATTCCATCCAGGTAAGTGTAAAAGATGTAAAGTCTCCATCTTTTCAATGGCTGATAGTATTCCATGGTATACATATTTATTGATCGATTCACGAGATGATGGGGACTTAGGTTGACTCCACTATTATGAATTGAGCCACAGTAAACATTCTGGTGCAAGTGTCTTTATGGTAAAATGATTTTTGTTCTTCTGGATAGATACCTAATAATGGAATTGCAGAATCAAATGGAAGGTCTACTTTTATATCTTTGAGGATTCTCCATACTTCTCTCCAAAAAGGCTGTATTGGTTTTCAATCCCACCTATTTGCTGATATTTTTTTTCAGTTCCCCAAACCAATAAACACACCTTTATTGCTAATTACCATTTTCTCTTTGTGCTACTGTTTGCCAAATGTCTTTGAAAGCTGAAGCGCAGATGCTCGTTAACATCCTTCTTGATTTACTGATAATTCAGGACTAACAGTTTAATAAACTTAGGATTCAACTCAGAGATTATGTGTCACCACATTTGGGGGCAATGCCTCTACTCACCTCCTAAACCAAACAACCTGTCCAGTTTTGTAATAACTGTGCAAAGAATATAAGTGCTTTGAATTTATATTTGTAATAAAAGGCTTAAAACATGTCTCCCCCATTCTTCACTTTATCTTCACAATAATATCTTATTTCATAAACCTCCTTTCCCATAAAGAGAAAGGAGAAATATGCCTAAATGGTATTTAATCTTATTTGATCTATCTATAGCTACACATAGAGAGCAAAATATGATAACGTCATTTTCTGAGGGATAACAGAGTTCTTAAAAATGTGTTTTTCCTCCTCATGGATGCCCTTGGTGGAGAAATATCAGATGTGATAGAATAAATTATTCTATTTTTCTTTATTAAATCATAACTGTGTACATTAATGCATTTACAGGGTACAGTGTGCTGATTTGATATACAATGTGGAATGCTTACATCAAACTTATTAACATAACCATCTCCTTGCTTACTCATTTGTTGTGGTAAGACATTTATACTCTATTCACAATAGTTTTGAAATATACCATTGCATTTTGAACAGAAGCTTCTCTGAAGAAGATAGGAGTATGGCCTACAAACACATGAAAAAATGCTCATCATCTTTAATCATCAGAGAAATGCAAATCAAAATCTCTTTGAGATATCATCTAACTCCAGTAAGATTAGCCTACATCACAAAATCCCAAAACTACAGATGAGATGTTGGCGTGGATCTGGAGAGAAGGGAACACTTCTACACTGCTGGTGGGAATGCAAGCTAATATGGCCTTTTTGGAAAGAAGTTTGGAGAGCACTCAAGGAACTTAAAGTAGAACTACCATTTGATTCTGCAAGTCCTCTACTAGGTATATACCCAGATGATCAAAAATCATTTTACAACAAAGACCTTTGCATCCGAATGTTTATTGCAGACCAATTCATAATTGCCAAGTCATGGAAATAGCCCAAGTACCCAAAGACCCATGAATGGGTTAACAAATTGTGGTATAAGTGTACCTTGGAATACTATGCATCCATAAAAAGATGGAGACTCCATATCTTTTATGGTTACCTGGATGGAGCTGGAGCATAGTCTTCTTAGTAAAAGTATCACAAGAATGGAAGAAAAAGTATCCAATGTACTCAATACTACTATGAAATCAATATATAATCACCTACACATTCATACGAATGGTAAAACATAACTATAGTCCAGAAAGAAGGAGGGAACAGGAGGGAGAGGGTAGTGGAAGAGTAAGGCCAGGAGGAGAGAGGGTATTTGGTGGGACCTCCCCTAATGTGTGTATTTGCTGAATTTTCATACTCAGTTATTTTAACTATTTAAATCTGATTCTAATCAAGGGCTAAAGAGTTAAATTGCCTTAATATATTTATTCTTATTGCTAATTAGAAGTATTTCTATTTGTTTGTTTCCTAAAGAAAGGGTGACCAAACTAACTGGGAGGTATTGTCTGACATTTTTTATTTAGCTAAGAAATAAAATACACAAATATACAAATTATAGATATATGAATAGCATAATTATCATATGCTTTTAAAGTATAACAGTGAAATTATACTAAGGTATCATACACAAATCGAAATTAACTTACCATTTTACTTACAGTAGAAGACAAGATCAGATTTTGACACAGATGCTAAAAAGCTCTTCTATTGGAGATGTCCAGTGAAAATGTATTCAGTTTTCACTAATGCCCAAGATTTACTCTAGAAAGTAGAAAATGTTTTGACTGGCTTTGTTTTAGTGGGAATTTTATTTCCATCAATATGTTTAAAAATACTATTAACTTAAGAGACACCTTAAAAATTATGCTTGAAAGAAATAAAATGATTACACTGTACTGAGAAATGTTATCTGACTTTTCAGATATCTACAGTGTGTCTGGTCATTCAGACTTTCACATATTACTGGGTATATCTCCAAAAGAAATGAAACCAGTATGTCAAAGAGATAGTTGCACTTCCACATTTATTAAAGCATTATTCACAATAACCAAGATATGGAATTGTCCTAAATGTCCATCAATGGATGAATGGATAAAGCAAATGTGGTATATGTACTGTTCAACCATAAAAAAGGAAATCCTGTCATTTGTGACAACATAGATGAGTCTGGATGACATAATGTTAAGTGAAATAAAACAGGCACAGAAAGAAAAAAATGTCTAATAATCTTCCTCATATATGGGATCTAAAAGAGTTCATCTCATAGAAGTAGAGAACAGAATGGTGGTTACAAGAGCCTGATGTGGTTGACAGGGAGGATAGGGGATATGCTGGTTAAAGAGTGCATTACATTACTGGGATCTGATCAAACTAAAAAGTTTCTGCACCACCAAGAACACAGTAAGTAAAGCAAGTAGACAGCTCTCAGAATGGGAGAGGGTTTTTGCAGGTTATATTTCCAACAAAGATCTAATAACCAGACTCCACAAAGAACTCAGACTTATTAATAAGAAAAGAACAAGTGATCTTTGATCATTTCATTGTGGGCAAGAGATATGAACAGAAGCTTCTCTGAAGAAGACAAGCGCATGGTCTACAGACATATGAGAAAATGCTCATCATCTTTAATCATCAGAGAAATGTAAACCAAAACTACTTTGAGATACCATCTAACTCCAGTAAGAGTAGCCCACAAAATCCAAAAACTACAAATGTGGAAAAAAGGGAACACTTCTGTACTGCTGGTGGAATGCAAGCTAGTACATTCTTTTGGGAAACAAGTTTGGAGAACACTCAGGGATCTAAATGTAGACCTGCCATTTGATCCTGCAACTCTTCTACTAGGTATATATCCAAAAGACCGAAAACACTTGGCAACAAAGGTATTTGCACCAGATTGTTCATTGCCGCTCAATTCATAATTGCCAAGTCATGGAAGAAGCCCAAGTACTCATCGACCCATGAATGGATTAATAAATTATAGTATATGTATACCATGGAATACTATGCAGCATTTAAAAAGATGGAGACTTTAATTCCTTTATGTTTACATGGATGGAACTGGAAAATATTCTTCTTAGTAAAGTATCTCAGGAATGGGAAAAAATATCCAATGTATTCAGTACTACTATGAAACCAATTTATAATCACTCACACTTTCATATGAAAGATGAATCATAACTATAGGCCAGGATGAAAGAAGGAAATAGAGGAGAGTGGGAAGGGAGGGGGTGGTTCGATAGAGAGACGGTTAATGGTGGGACCACACCTATGGAGCATATTGCAAGGGTACAAGTCAAATCTATCAAGTATTGAACACAAATGCCTTAACACTGTGCTTAAGTAAATGAGGTGAAAGCTATGTTAATTAATAGGATGTAAGCACTCCAATTTGTACAAATAATCAACACATTGAATTCCACAAGGACATAAATATATTCATGATCTATGCATATATGACTTAATAAAAAAAGAATGCATAATTAGAGCTAGATAGGAAGACTACGTTCTAGAGCTCTGCTGTACAGCATGGTGAATACAGTGAATGACAAAATATGCAATTTTCTCACCACAAAAATGATAGCTCTGTAAAGCAATGCAATTGTTAATTAGCTAGATTTAACCATTCTACAATGTACATGTTCTTCCAAACATCAACCCATGTATGATATGTACATAGTATTTTATATTTCAATTAAAAATAATTTTCAAAACAAAGATATTTAGAGGTAGATCCAGCTATGATACTTTGCATCTGTACAACCTTGGACAAGTTAGTTCTACTCGCTAAGCCTCAGTTTCCTTATCTGAAACAAAATGTGGATAAACAAAAATGTACATTACTCATTATTTTTAAGGATTAGTGACTATAGAATGAAGCTTCACTCAGTACTTGACTCACAGTAAAAAGTTCATAAATTGTAACTATTCTTATTATGAGATAGTAGGTGGTTTACAAACACCCTTTAGTTCCTTTTCATATGTGTGTATAATTTTTGACAGATACTGTACATTGGAATTTCTTCTACTTTAGGTGACTATTTTTTTGTCTTTTTTATTAAGTCAAATACACATAGATCATGAATACATTCATGCATATGTGGGGTACAATGTGCTGAATTTTTTTTTATACAATCTGATGTGGTTACATCAAACCAATCAACATAGCCTTCACCTCATTTACTTGATTGTTGGTGACTATTTAATCACATAATACCGTGTCAGTTAGCTTTTGCTGTGTAACAAACAACCACAGGATCTCAGTGGCAGTAAGCATTCATTGTTCACTTGTCTGAGACATGACGCAGTTCCGTTTATCTTGCTGGGCTTGCTCATATGTCTTTGAGTTAGCTCGCTATTCTCCTATATCAACTGGGGTACATAGGTTGACTCAGCTCTGTTCCACGAATCTTCTCCTGCATTATAGAGGTCAGCAAACTCAATTGAGCCCACTACCTTTTTTGGTAACTAGCATTTTATTGGAACATAGACCTACCCACTTGTTTACATATCATGCATGGTTGTTTTTGCACCCCAATAGCAGAGTAAAGTAGTTAGAACAGACACCATATGGTCCACAAAGGCAAAGAAATTTATTACCTAGCCCTTTATAGGAAAAATTCGCCCACCCTTGCACTAAAAGGCTAGCCTGGGTATTTTCTCCTCGTGATGACAAAGAAAAGAACAGACATCAACCCATCCATCCTTTTTGACCCTCTGTTTGTGTCAGATCTGTTAATATCCAATTGCCCAAAGAAAATCACATGCTTGCAACCAGAGTCAAGGGTCAAGGCACTGCAGGGTTATGTGCTAAAGGAGTGGCACAGAAGGGTCAAGTAATTGGGGCAAATAATGAAATCTACATAACTCATTTTTATAATGTTTCTTTTTGAGGAATATTCACATTTACTTGTTTAGAACTTGCTACTTTATCCTACTTCCAGCAACACTTTGGCTACCTAACAAAGCAATGTTTTCTTCCAGTAATTTGCAATGTTTTCTCATAAAGGGCCAGATGTTAAATCTTTCAGGCTTTGTCGGTCATGTGACCTCTTTAACGACTACTCAAAGCTGTTGTTGCAGCATGGAACATAGACCATATTAAACAGTTTGTTATTATTCACAAAATAAATAGGCCATGTTTTCTTGCCCTTAATCTACCTTATATAGAAAATAATAAAATTGGGGCACAATGATCTTAGAGAACTGGTCCCAGATCACACTATGAATTTATTAAACACAATCACGAACTGTAGTCACATAATGGCCAACCCATCAGGTGAATTTTCTTTGGTCGACATAAAGTTCTAAAAAGATTTGTATTGTTTTTAACATATAAAAATTAGGAGAATTCCTATAAGTAGCTGGATATCTACGTTTTCTTAAAAATTGGAGCATATGGGGTGCACCCGTGGCTCAAAGGAGTAGGGTGCCAGCCCCATATGCCAGAGGTGGTAGGTTCAAATCCAGCCCCGGCCAAAAACTGCAGAAGAAAAAAAAAATAGAGTATATGAAGTACTGCACTCCTATTCCCACAATGCAACAATTGGTTAGAGCCAAGTAAGTGCCATCCCATTAGATGTACTCTCAGCTCCACCAATTTTTATGATGCCATGTACTTGACCCAGCTCATTCATTTACATGATATTGCTGGCCCTATGGGCATAAGAGTTTACCACCATGAACTTAGAGCCCAGGCCTCTGAAATTCCCAGTCTCAGGTTTTTTCCATTTGACTACTTTATCTCATCAGGCCACTCTGGCGTGGTAAGTTTGGGGGCTTTAGAACTTGGTTTTAACTTTTAAGAATTCCTTTGTCTATTAAGAAGTATTTTTCTCCTCTATGGATTTCTGGAGATGATGAGACTTTCTGATTTAATTAGTTTGGAATCCATAAAAAGGTGTTTCAGAGAAGTAATTTGTGACCAAATCTCTCCTTTATTACAATCGGAGGTATAATTTGCAATACCTACTGAGGTGATTTTAAACTGTGGACTATTTTTAATAAATATTTCTTAACACCTGAGTTAGAAATATTGGAAAAGAAAGTGGGGAAAATGATTTAAGGACATGTACTTTATGCACACACTTCTGCACCCATCTTATTAAAGTTTTATGGTCATTAAATGAATGCCAGGTTTGAATATTATTTAGTGCCATGAGAGTTGATAGATTTGCACTCACAGAGAGTCTTTGTTTTCGTTTGAGACTAGGTGAAAGCGAGGACATTCTTAGCAAATTTCACTTCATGCACTGAGGTTTGTACATGACACGCATCTTTCTGGTAATTAGCTTCCTTTGTTCAGGTATTCGAAACAGCCACTTGATTATGATTAAAGATACTTCACCATACAAATCTACATCATACAACAAATACCTGTAACAAACACCGCCAGCAAAGACTTGTAACAGATCTCATATTAAAGACTAAAGATCATGCCTGTGGAAAGAGGAAAAGAACACGGAAGGAAGCTAACGTTAATTAGCTTTTACTACAATGCCAATCAACATGGTACACGATTTCTAGACATTTAGCTTCATTTAGCCCACAAAAATCTCATTGGAATAGGTACTTTTATTATTTCTATCTCGCAGTTGTGGGAACTGAGATTCAGAGTGTACAAGTTATCATCACAAAACCATACTAAGTGGCAGAAGCTAGATTTTTAATGTAGGTTCTCAGACTCCTGTGTAGTGAGTTGCTTGAGGTAGAATAAGAATAACAAATGCAGCTGGTAGATGGGAAAACTAGAAAATATAGTAGTGGCTTTTTGTTTAGTAAGCCTGCTAGACTAGGTCCGAACAAGGCCCAATCAGGGCTAAAGGCAATGATCAAAGATAAAATAAGCAAAGCTACTCTCCAGCTTCCAGATTACGAAAAGGTATCTCTTTGTGATTCCACACAGAATGAGGCTGGTGCTGTTGTGCTTACTCTGGCAGTCAAATGAAAAATTTTTGCTTTGGGAGGTTTGCTCATAGAAGTGTTTCCAATTTGCAGAATTCTAATAAAAGGCTTTCAAACATTCATCAATCTGTTCTGAGCTATTGTGGCATTCTTTTTTTGTCAAGGATTTTGAGTGAGATTATTTGCCTGTGGTTATTAAGGCTCTTGCAGAGGCATATAAAGCAAGCTTTCTTGAAGTAGGATTTAACTCATTAAGTTCAGTCCTGCCTAAGCTACACACTTGCATTGTTCTGTCCTCCCCTCAGAGCAAACTGATGCGTATTCCCCTTGTCCTGCAAAACTAATTGCAATTGTGCTAACAGAAAATTTCTAAGAATGCCTCTTGGCGTGATATAAGGTGAGGTCTTACACAAAAATAAATGGAAATGGCTTTCAAAAGAGCTAAGTAAGCAGTTGAGTGCAAGTTGCAACAGCTTTTTGTACACACTGTTGCATGCCTAATTGAGCATGAAGATGCATGTGCAGAACATCAGATGTTCAAAAGAGATTTTGTGTAGATTGACATTCTGATTACCGCCCATTTTATCATTGGCATGAATGACCAAAAGGTATGCATATAGCTTTAGGTACACTTCGTGTTGCGTCAATCAAACTCTTTTTCAATACTGTAAAGTATTGCTTTTAAAAAATACAATTATCTTCAAGGGAGACTGGAAATGTTAAAAAAAAAAAAAAAAGGAGGAGGGAAGGTCACTTGAAAGGCTAGTGGAGATTTTTCAGTCATTTATTTTTGTTTGGCTTACTTAGTTCTATCTCCTTCATTGTATACTGGTTATGTTTAATATTTTTGTAACTCATTTTCTATTTTTCCTGATCTTTTCTAGGGTACTTTTATTGCATCAATAATATTGGAATAGTCAAAGTGAAACAAGGCAAGGGAATTTAAGAAAAGTAGATTTACAGATGTAAGTCCTCTTACTACCTGTTTCAGGCCATCCTAGTTAACTGGTATGTGCATGTAGCTGGCTTATGCAGCTTGAAATAGAAGAAAAACTCAAATCTTAATAATACACTAAACTCAGAATGCTTGCTTATTTTTACGTAAATGTGTGACTAAATTAATGATATAGGACTTCAGAAAGTTGGTTATGGGAAGTATGCATATGGTACGCATAAGGCTAACCACAAAAAGAGATTTTCTATCTTTTTGTTGTTGTTGTTGTTGTTGCAGTTTTGGGCCAGGGCCAGATTTGAACCTGCCGCCTCCAGCATATGGAGCCGGTGCCCTACTCCTTGAGCCGCAGCTGCCACCAAAAAAGGAGATTTTCAATATAGGACATTTTGTGCTTGCTTACAAGATCATTGGAGGAGATAGGGGAGCAAGATTTGGGCTGTAAACCAGGAAAAAAAAGTCCCAGAACAGAACTGTCCCTTCATAGGAGCTGCTCTCCATTCCACAACCGACGATCAGGGAAGTTAGAGGAAAACATGCTGCACAAAAGTATCACATTGCCTGAGCTACAATCTGGAACTCAGAGAGCCACTGATAGGGCTGCTAGATGCAGAACCATACTAAGCTCATTAGATCCGTACCAGCAAAATAAATGTTTTCTATGTTAGTGTCTCTCCTGATAGTAAATGCGGGTTATGAATGCAAGGGTTGGCTGAACGTCTCTGACTGGTGGACACTGGGAACCTTAGCTACACGGGAGATGGCAATGTAACTTTCGATTTTCCAGCATTTGCTGTTCAAGAGGATACTCTAAGATGGGGTGGGGAACCTATGGCTTTAAGGCCACGTGAGGCTTTCTAGTTCTATAAGTGTGGCCTTTTGACCAAATCAAAATTTTATAGAACCGATCTTATTATTTTTATTAATACATTTTTGTTCATTTCTAACATTGTTATTTTACTTTTTACATGAGTGCATTTAAAACACAAGGTATAAAATAAATTTTGATGTACTTATCCTTTCAGAGTGACCAGTACAATTACAACATCAGTATGCCATTAGGCCTAAATGGACAGCTCTATGTTAATGATTTAGTTCTAACTTACCCCAGCTTACTGGCACCTCTGCCACAAGAGCCTGGTTGGTGAGAGTTTATGGGGTCGAGTACACCAGTCTGTTATCAGCTTTTGATAACAGTGTACTGTATTTCTGTCTGAAGTGGAATATGTGAAAAGTTTGCACAGCTCAACAGTATTTTTTTATATTTATTTATTTATTTTGCAGTTTTTTGCTGGGACTAGGTTTGAACCCACCACTTCCAGGATATGGGGCCAGCACCCTACTCCTTCAGCCACAGGTGCCACCCTCTCAACAGTATTTTTTAATTCTATCTGCTTAACAGCCTGTTCTTCTTCCATGTCAAAGAAGACCAAGAGAACACTAAAGGAAGAAAACTTTTTTTTTTTTGAAGTTTTGGCTGGGGCTGGGCTTGAACCCACCACCTCCAGTATATGGGGCCAGCGCCCTACTCCTGGAGCCACAGGTACCACCCAGAAAACAGATTTTTAATGAAGATTGGGAATTGCATTATTATTTTGTTTCTGCTAAAGGTAAGACAGTTTGCTTGCACTGTGATACTGCAATATCAACTTTAAAGAAATTCAATGCTCACCAGTGTTATAATATTCATAAAGAACACAAATATTTTAAATCAGAGGGAGAGGCACAAAAAGTTGTACTGCAGAAAAGATGAAAAGCAAAAACAAAGACAATTTTTTTTCAGGCAGCAGTAAGACCTAGAAATAATGCCACTGAAGCAACTCATAAAGTATTACAGCTTATATATTCAGAAAAAAGGGGAAGCTATTCAGTGGCATAGAAATGGTGAAAGAATGCACTGTGGGAGTTGTAGGATGTTTAGACCCTGATAGTATTACAAAGTACAAATAACTGCCTCTTTCATGGAGAACTATAACCAATCACCAGCATGACTTAACCATCATCTTAATAGTACAACTTAGTACAAAATATTAAAAGGAAAATATATATCATTCAATCACTTTGGGTGAATCAACTGATACTGCTGACTCAGTGCAGGTTTTAGACTTCATTTGGGTCACACCAGAAGATTTCTTTGCTACGAAGAGTTACTCACCTTGGGCACCCTTGTGAACAGAACACAGGAAATAGATATCTTCAACAACTTTCAAGATAAATGTTGTGAAGTTGGACTGAATTTAGGGAATTTAGTGAGTACCTGTATAGATGGTACATATTCCAAGATTGGAAAACATGAAGGGTTTATTGCACAGATTTTTTTAAAAAGTATTAACAGATCCAGATGCTTTCATTTTTTTTATCATTCTATATTTTGTCAAAATACTTCTTCTTCAAAAAGAAATTTCAGATGAACATTTTCTCCAGTTAGCAAAGGTCATTTTTGAGCAGAGTTATGGATGAAAATCATTTGAAGAACACACAGCTGCTATAGACTCGTTAATTGGAGACTATAATAAAAGGTTCATTGACTTTGAGAATCATGATATCACACTAAAATTAGCATTTCAGCCTCACCTAGTTGATATCACCAAGTCATCTAAAGAACTACAGATGGAATTGATTGAGCTTGCTGGAGATGATGTTTTAAAGTCACTGTTTGATCCTAAGAAAGAGCCAATGGAAAAAAAATGCAGTAGAATACCCACACTTTCAGCAACTTGCCTCAAAAATGCTTTCTTGCTTTTCAATTACTTATTTCTGCAAATATATATTCTCCTACCCAACCCAAATCAAGACACTCTTAAGGTCACAAATGACTGATAACCTCTCTAGAGGATCAACTGATGGTGTAACCAAATATTCAAATACTATCTAACAAAAAGCAGACACAATAAAATCATTAAAAGCTTACTTTAAAAGTAACAAATAGTTTTCAGTTTTTGAAATTATCAAGTACATAATAGCTATATTTTATAAAATAATGTGAATTTGTAAGTATATCTAATTGAAGTTCCTTGAATGTGGCCTTATTTGATTATAGTTAAATTCAGCCTTCCAACACGAAAAGGTTCCCCACTCCTGCGCTAAGAGTTGAAATAGATATTGAATAAATTGGTCTATGCCATCTGCTATCCTAAAGGATTGGAAAAAACTTTATTACAAATTCTAGTTTTAAGAAATTGAGAAACTAAAGTAACTTTATGAAAGGACTTAATATTTAGTGCTTATAAATAATTAAGTATAACACTGAGTGATCTAATAAATCACTATTGAATTGCTCATACATTTTAGGAATACCCCTCATTGCTATATTTGAGAACTCAGTATTTTAGATAATGTTTATTGAGCACCTACGCTATAGAAGGAATTGTGTGAGAGGAGTCAGAAATGGCAACTGTCCTTGAGAAATCCACATCACATTCTCACTAGGAATATGAGCGCCAGGGGCAATTAGCAATACAAAGTAAAATGAAGTAAGTACTGCTGAAGTTTTGACTGTATTAATGAGGTTTAAAGAAAGGTTTCAGTAAGGATGTGCCTTTTGAACTTGGCCTTAAAAAAAATTAGTACTGAAAAGCAAAAGCAAACTAATACTTACAACTTTATGGCATTTTTCAATTACAGAATACATTTACATATATTTTCTTATTTTATCTTTACAGCAATAATTTCATATAACTAATGTTTTTCCTATTTCACAGATAACAAGATTGTTGTTGAGACCACACACCTGGGAAATGTCAGAGATGGAAAATGAACTCATGTTCTGTTTCACTCCAGTCCTATTGATGGCACTCCCACAGAGACTTAGACACATAGGAATATAGGAATAGGCATTTCAGGCCAAGAAAGCAGTATGAAGAAAATTACATTGGAATAAAAGTTGTTATACATTAGAGACGGCAAACCATTTAGTTTGATTGGATTGGAAAGAATTCAAAGAAAGTACAGAGACTAGAAAGCAAAGGTGAGTTAAAACCAGACAGTAAATAATTTTGAATATCAAAGTAGAGCATCTGTAGGCAATAAACATCTAATTAAATTTTAGAAAGACATGATTACTGCAATGATTTATAAAAAATCATGCATCAATTTGTGGGATTTACAAGCGGTATGAAAAAGACCGGCGAATGGAATAGGAGGAAATAAGGATCCCATAATTTTCCTAGGTAAAAGCAATGAAGATGTAAATTAGCCTGATAGAATTAAGAATCAAGACTTCTCTCTGTAGCAATAGGATTAACTAGATGTTTTGACACACAGCTCAACAGTCTCCAAAATGCAGAGGTGATGGGTGAAATCTAATAAATATCTTTTCAAATGAATACATAGTTTAGTTCATAAAAGGTAAGAAAAATTTCCAAAGATGAAAACTGAAGAGGGAGATGCAAAACAAAATGGTGCACTGAAGCTAAATCTACAGGAGCCTTGGGAAGTGTTTGCTAATCTCATTAACGAAGAGCCTTGTGTCTATACAAGGTAGGGATTTGGAATAGTTACCCCCCAAATTTCTGAAACAACCCATGAATGGGAAGATTTTAAAAAATCCCACCTGATGGCAAAGGAAAACAATAAGAAAAAGAGATTTAGCTCCAAGTAAAAGCTTCCTGCAAGGAATATTTTATCAACAGGTCTGGCTATATGTATTTTGAAGGGTTTAATTGGTAACAGCTGCACGATCCCAGGAAAACATAAGCTGAGAAAGTAATTTAGCTTTGTCCTTGGTTGGTAGTAAACTAAGGTATAGATCAGAATCAAGCATTTACTTATGGAGGTATAGACCATCAAGCCAGGCTTCTCATTTCCACACATAAAATCACATTGATCATAAATTCATAATCCAAAATTATCATACATATTATAACCAGGCAGGATATCTCAAGGGTGGTGGCAGTGGTGAAGGCAGTAATGGCACAGTCATTTTTGTTTCTGGCTAATTTCCCTCACACACACACACACACACACACACACACACACACACACGCACATTCACACAAATACATACCACTCAGCTAAAGTAGGCTCTCAACAACAGTAACCCATAGACAGTAAATCTAGGTGGTAAGGTATCACCATAAAGTCCAGAAAATGAGTGAGTGGAGCCAAATAATTTTAGAATAGCAGATGTGTGAAACATAAATGTACAAAGTTGTATGGGAGACATTAAAGCCAACATTTGGCAATCCCAAGATCTGGGAAACGCAGAAATCATCAAATAATGCTCACTCTCAAAAGAATGCTCCTCTCTTGTAAGTGGAGCATCCTGGAGGAAGCTTTGAGAACAACAGTTGAAACTGAGAGGATTGAGCCTTGTACAAAGACATAATAAGAACAGAATAATAATGATCCAAATAACACAGTACAGAAAATGATGGTACATGAGAAAAAATGCGTTTGGCTACCAACCCAATGCAAATGTGAACCTACTATTTCACGCTAAATGAAATTATTAAATCAATACTAATTGGACCAGAACAACACACATCAGAACTAGAGCAGCTAATAAATGAGATAGCAGGGCTACTGTAGCTGAAGGAGCTCAGATAAGAATTAATTACACATAGGAACAAACTTTAATTAAGAAAAACCTAAATGATCACAAGAATGGAAAAGCAAGCACCCAATGTACTCAATACTAATATGAAACTAGTAGATGAACAACTACCTGCCCACATGAGAGAAAATACAATTAAACCCGAGGAAGGAAGGGCAAGAGTAAGAGGAAAGAGGGGAAGAGATGGGGGTTAGGTAAGCTCTCACCTAATGGGCACAGTGTAGGGGTATATGGCACATCTCCTGGGTAAAGGGCTCTATTACAACTTGGACTTTACCTAACACACGCAAAAAAATGTAACCTAATCATAGATATCCTCATATTAATCTGATATTTAGAAAAAAGAAAAACCACAAGGAACACAGATGTGAATAGATGGACTGAAATGCAAAGGTAAGTCATCTATATATGAAGAAAAGTTTTCTTTAGTTTATGGATGTGACTGGATATATATAAATCATTTTGGCTCTTCCAATGAAGATATAGCACAACTTTAAAAAAATGGTAAGGGGAAGGATATTGAATGGTGAGACTATAGGGATATACCTTTAATGAAATAAAAAAACTGGACTAAGCATACTTTAAAAAGGAACAATATAATGGCAATTATTAGAACGAAAAATACAAACTTCCTAAATACCAACATTAATACCAAAGAAAAGGAGAGAAAGAGAGACAAGGGAGAGAAAGTAAGTGACCCTCTAGAAAAAAACTTTGGATAAAGAATAGAATGGGGACTAAATATATCACAAATATTAATAAACAAATAGTCGACAATTATGAATTAGAAGAAAAAAATTTTTAGATTGACTAAAGAGCAAAAATACATACCTGCACTTTGTACAAAACCACATCTAATATAAAGAAATTCAAAAGGTTAGGAAAAAGAAGTACCCATTGTCATACCAAACAAAAGCAAAGAAAATGAGAGTAAGAGTCAGGAAGCTGATCTATAACAAGGTACAATTCAGACTACGAACAACAGAAAAAGAAACATTTTAAGTCACTAAGTTTACAGTTTCAAATGATGAGATATTAATATCCCTACACCTAAGATGAAAGCAAAATTTTCTATAAACAGAAGCTACAGTTGGTTCCAAGAGAAATAAACATGAACACACTAATAATAGAAGATATGTTTATATCCAATACACATGAAGTTGACAAAAATTTAGAAAGTATATAGAAGATGTAAACAATATAATCAATATCTTTTAGGTAAATATTAACCCTGCTGCCTTGGATTACAGAGAATACAAATTACTGGAGTGCTCACAAAACATTTGCTAAAACTAACTGCATATTACAGAACTGTGAAAATATCAGTAATTCAAAAAATGGAGTTTGCAAACAGAATCCCTTGCTATGAAAAAATAGGGATGAATAACAAAATAACTTTTAAAAGATCTTTTTATTGAATTCTTTTTTAAAAAAAAAAGTTAGCAAACAACACTTAGGTCAAGGTGGGAAAACAAAACAAAAATTGGAGAATCTCTTGGAAATAGCAATAGCAGAATAGAGCAAAAGCAGCTATTAGAGGAAAATTATGCAATTAAATAACCTATATTAATTGGACTGAAAAATCAAAATAAGTGAATTAACTACTCAAATTGTAAAACTACAGGAAAAGAATGAGAATAAAAAAAAGGAAAAAGTAACAAAATGAGCTATTAATGAGTTAGGAGAAGGAAAGCTATAGAAATCACAAATAAATATGCAAGCAGCAAGCTGGTTTGGCAAAAAATCCAAAAACTGTATAAATCATTAGGTAACCTAATAAAATGGAGAAAGGAACCACAAGTGCATATAATTAGAAGTGTCAAGGCGGAAATAACTATCAATTGTTTTAAATGAGACTATTTTGCCCAAATCTATGCAATTTCATTTTAAAATCTAGAAGAATAATTTCCTAAAAAAAATATATATATATAGTTTACAAACTTTGAGTGCAGTCGAAATTAAACTATTAGGCAGACCATTTCCCATAGAAAAATTGATACAATTCTAACAAATTCATCTATCAAAAGCACTATACCCATAGGGCCTCCCAGGGCAATTCTACAAAACCTTTCCAGTTTTGTTATTCCCAATGCTTCTGAAACTATTGCAGAGCATAGAAACAGGGAAAGTATTCAAAAATCTTTTTAAATAGCAAGTATAGCATTGATATCCAAATGAAAACCATGGTCTGGCATCACTTAGACATATTTCATTCAAAAATCTTAAATAAAACAGCAAGCAGAATCCAGCAGCACATTAAAAAATAACATATTACTTGGGATTACATAACGAACTGGGGTTTACTTAAGAATGCAGCAGTGATTCAACATGAAGAGAACACAATTATCATATTAATAGAACTAAGAAGAAAAAATACATTACCATCTTTATAAGATGCCTAAAAGCCATTTCACTAAACTCAAGCAACCTTTAATTTTCTTAAATATTAAGCTAATGGGAATTGATGGATACTTTCATACCTAGAAGCACCAGCCCCCAAATAAGAATATTTCTCAACTGATAAACATCAGAGAGTTCCCCACTAAAGTATGCTGTCTCCACTGCTACTTACTTTGCATTAGATGCACTAGCCAGTGTAGTTGTATAAGAGAAAGCAATTGGAAATGTTAATCCAGAAAAAGTAAAACTCCGGGTATCTTTACTTGCAGATGATATGATTCTATAACTGACAACCATAAAAAAAAGCAATGGAAAATACTATAAATATTAAAAGAATTTAGCAAAATAGCAATATGTGGTAAAATTAACATACTGAACACAGCAGGCCTCAAACATAAACCCAGTCGGCTAGAAGATATAATGGAAAAACAGACAGTATTTTCAATACCACTAAAATAAAATATTTTGTATCCCAAATTTGACAAGATGTGCATTAAAGTATAGGCTTTACTTCTTTATGAGGATGTCTATGAAACAATCCTGAAAACTAAGTAAACTTGAACAAATTGACGACTTTACCTTATGAATATATTAATTCTTCCCAAATTAACTTATAAATTAATACTTTCTCAAAAAAATTACCATCAAGTGTTTTTGTGTGCTGGAAAAGTTATTTGTAACATTGGTTTAGAAAAATTGCTAAAAAGAAGAGCTGAGAGAAGTGGTGGACGAAAGTGGTCAGCCATTCCAAAACACAAAACATATTATAAGTGGGTCATTAAGAAAGTTTTGAGATACACAAAAATCAAGAAACATAAAATCTGCATGGAGGGAAACGAAGAAAGCCCTCCCAGAAACACTGATAAACTGAGAAAGTGGAAACTTGCACAGATGACTCAGAAAGGTCACTGTCAACTGTGTTTCTTGGAAGTGAAGTAATGGACCATACATACGTGTAACAACACATGCTGTCTCAAAACTTTCATAATGACTCACATAATGCCTCTCTACTGAAAACAGAGACTAAGCAAATGAAAACATCCAGAAGGAGATTCGATGCCTTAGGAAATGTAATACATGCTGAGGCTGATATCTCAAATCAGTGTGAAAGAATTTTTAATAAGTGATGTTGGAGCACTGGATAGTCATATGGAAAATGATAGCATTGGATCCATTTTATGACACTTTAGACCAGGAAAATTCCAAATGAATCTGATGTCTAATTGTAGAAAATGAAAACATGAGTATAAGACATTAGTAAATTCCAGTATGGTCTGAGAGTCCAGAACTCTTTTAATAAAAATCCCCAAATAATATAATAGTGAAAAATATTAAAATAAAAAAAAATTTGCACATCATCAACCAAAATCCCACAACTCAAAACTTAAAATATACAGGAGAGACAGATAAATATATTCTTAACATAGCTAACGTACAATGAGTTAATATGTCTATTATGCAAAAAGCTTTTAGATATTGTGAAAAAATATGAATCAATGAATAGGAGAAGGAGCAAAGATATAAATAGAAAGTACACAGAAGAATAAATATAAAAAGCTCTAAGACATGAAAAGTTGCTCAATCTTGTTTATAATAAAAGAACAGCAATATAGAACTATCCTTAGATATCATTTTTTCAACTTATATACTGGCAAAGCCCCTAAAGTTTTATAATAATATTTATTGGTGACATCATTACTCTCAAATACTGTCTGTATTAATTCATCATGGTACAAAGTAAGTGAAGAAGAGTTTGCAATAGAAAGAGAAGAAAGAAAGAAGGGAGGGAAGGAAGGAAGGAAATAGGGATAGAGAGAAAGAGAGAGAAAGGAAGGATGGATGGAGGGAGGGAAGGAAGGAAGGAAGGAAAAACTGGAGGAAGGGATAGAGAGAAGGAAGTATGGAAATGAAGGATGGAAAAAGGAGGGGGATATTGGTATGTTGCATTTTGAGAAAGAGGCTAGTGGATATAGATAATAGATGCATTAGAAACAGATTAATGAGAGATAGATGATATAGAGAAAGATAGCAAAATTCACATTTTTTTTTTTTTTTTTGAGACAGAGCCTCAAGCTGTCCCCCTGGGTAGAGTGCCGTGGCATTACAGCTCACAGCAACCTCCAACTCCTGGGCTCAAGCGAGTCTCCTGCCTCCGCCTCCCAAGTAGCTGGGACCACAGGCGCCCGCCACAACGCCCGGCTATTTTTTGGTTGCAGCCGTCATTGTTGTTTGGCGGGTCCAGGCTGGGGATTCGAACCCGCCACCTTAGGTGTACGTGGCTGGCGCCTTAGCCGGTTGAGCTATAGACGCCGAGCCATTCACATTTATTTTTAAAGAGCTCAGATATGAAAGTTAAATCTCTCAGAATGTACTCTCATTTAGAGTTTTGATTTTGGAGCCATAGAATTGTTTTGTTTTGTTTTTTTTTTCATCATTCTTTTAAAAAGAATTAAACCAAAATTTATAAAAGAAAATTCTTATAAGTCAACAATGAACCTCATTATATATCAAAGGGATACCATAATCTACATAAGGAAAGATAATTAGAAATGACTTTACCAAAAAACAGTATTTTTTTTTGTAAATCCCTTTATATGTATAGGGAATTATATCCCTATATATGTAGGGGAATAAAGAATTCCTCTAATCTTAAATGGCTTTTACCTTTTGGTTCTAGTCCTTATCTTGAACATTCTTATTGTTATTAAATGTTAAGCCTTTTTAATTTTGTGAAGGCAAAAAGTAGAAACCAAATAAACACATGTATATGTATAGAGAAAATTTAAAAAAAAAACCTGCTTTTAACTGTCTATTGGTGATGATTATATTTGCATTGCAGGTTTGAATCTCTTGTATATTATTGTATAAAGCAAATAAGCAATTCTGTTAGTACTGGGAACGTTGATTTTCATCATAACAGGAGAGATAAAAATCAAACAAGTAAATGCCTTTCAACATTACCTTTGAATTAGAAATATCAGTATGAGCTCATTATTTGTTTCTTTCTCTTTCTAAAAATATGTACTTTCTAGTACTTTTCACTGAAAAAGACCATAAAGCAATCCCACCACAGTAGTAATGAACACCCCTAGTTTCCAGATTGTGGTATTTCAAGGCCATCTTTTATTAAATGTGTTCCTGGGAGAAAAGATGTTTCAAGATGTGAATGAAATGTACAAAATAAACCCAACTAACTTATCCAGCCAGAAAGGTGGGAAGTTTTCAAAGATTACTAACGCTATATCAAAAAGACACTGCCCTATGATAATGTGTTTATTCCAAGAGACAAACAAGTAGTTAAAACATAGCAAATAAATAAATGTCTATGGGTTCACATTGATACTTTTTTTTAAAGTCACCAGTGGTCACATAGAAGATGTATGAATAACGGGCTTATTATTTTGAAATAGTAAGGACAAACTAGGATGAACCTACATTGATGTATTATACTCAACAAAAGTTCATAGTTTACCTTAGGGTTCATATTGGACAAGTGTATCCACAAATGGCATGTATCTATCATGATATGAATAGTACCATACAAATTATCTGTACTGTCATAAAAATCCTCTGTGCTCAACCTATTCATCATTCCATGTCCCAACCCCTGGCAACTACTGATCTTCTTACTGCCTCCATACTTTTGACTTCTTTAGAATGTCATATAGTTGGAGTCATACAGTGGGTAGCCTTTTTAGTTTGTCTTCTTTCACTTAGTAATGTTCATTAACATTACATCACATCTTTTCATGGCTTAATAGCTCATTTGTTTGTCAGCGTTACATAATGAATTCTGCCAACCACTCAAGAGATAGATAATTTCAATTTATGTACATTATTCTAGGTTGGAGAAAAAGAAATTCTCATTTTACAAGGTTAATACTGTATAATTTCATACCAAAACTAGAATACAGGGACTCCAGAGAAAAGGGAAATTACAGGTGACTCACATCAAACAAAGATGTAAATATCTAAATAAAATATTGATAAGCTCAACATAGGTATATTTATGTATATGCACATATCTGTCTATCTATATATTATTACAAGTCCAGTTAATTCCAGGAATAATAATAAATGACATTTGAAAACAACCAAATATACTATACCACAGGAACACATTAAAGAATCCTTATGACCAGGAGAAAACTCATTGGATATAATTCATTTAACATGAATATGACAAATATTAGCAAAGCATAGATTTGAAATCAAAAAATGTGAATGGAATATTACAAACAAAAATATTTTAGGGCGTGGGGGAAATGAAGAGATGTTAGTCAAAGGGTACATACACACTTTCAGTTATGAGTAAGTTCTGAGTATCTAGCATACAGTGTGTTGACTATAGCTAATAATATTGTATGGTTTACTTGAAATTTGCTAAGAGAGCAGTTTTAATGCCCCAACACAAACACACACGAAATGGTAACTATTGGTGATATTGGATGTGCTAACTAATTTGAATGTGATAATCAGTACATAACGTATACATATATAAATTACCATATTGTACACCTGAAAGAAGTACAATTTTTATCTGCAATTAAATATTTTTAAAGAAAGAAAATTAACTGATCACAGATTTGTGCAAAACAATACAGATTTCAAAAGGTCTGGCTCTCAGAAAACAAAACAATAAACAGGTATTTTAAGAAACACAAAATTAATAAAGTTATAGCCAGGCTTTTCACACTGCAATGACGAGTGTTCTCACAATGCCATGAGAAGCTTTCATAATTCAATACTGTAAATTTTGGAATGAAGACCTGTATAAGAGTGTTCATAACCACATTGCTTTAAATTTTAAAACTAAGAAAAAACAAACCTAAATACCCATTAGTAGGAGAAAGAAAGAAATTATGATAGCATTCTTATAATGGAATACTATGCAGCAATATAAATGAATATTATGCAACTACAGTCATCAACACAGATGAATGCTAAAAACGTAAAAATCAAACTGCATAAAAATGTATATGGAAGATGAGTTCATTTAAAATAAGGTGTTTGGGGGATTTTTTTTTTTTTTTGAGATAGAGTCTTGTTCTGTCTCCCGGGCTAGAGTGCAGAGTGCAGTGGCATCATCATAGGTCACTGCAACCTCAAACTCTTGGGCTTAAGCCATCCTTCTGCCATGGCTTTCCAAGTATCTGGGGCTATCGGCATGAGTTCCATGTCTGGCATAAATTAAGTTTTAAAACATTTGGAATAATATTAGAATATTATTTAGATATATATATATGTGTGTGTGTGTAAAAATGAATATCAAAAATAAATAGAAAACTTGGATAGTGGTTTCTTGGGGGAGCAATTGAGGGTGATAAATGAGAATGTGACCCAGAGAGTAGAGTGGTACACAGGAATTTTTTTAGTATTTATATTATATAATATTTTAAGCCACTTAGTTGGAATTCAGATGTTCATTCCATACCTTTTGTATGTATGAAATATACATATTTGCTTAATGAAGTATAAATCACGTGACTGAGATATATGGGATAGAATTAAGGATAGCCTGTTGAATTTGGTCAGGTCGTTGGTGATCTTTCAGAAAGAAACTTCCACAGAATGATAGTGAAAGATCAAAGAAATGTCATCAAAGCAAAGAATCCTTGAGTGCATTTTAGCTTTTCTGGAAGTTTCTATAGAAGCATCTGTATAATTAGAATGTAGGAAGGTCAAGGAAGGGATTTTTTTTTTTTTTTGCAGTTTTTGGCTGGGCCCGGGCTTAAACCCGCCACCCCAGTATATGGGGCTTGTGCCCTACTCCTTGAGCCACAGGTGCCACCCAAGGAAGGGATCTTTAAAACAGTAGATTGTGGATCTACGCCAAGGAAAACAAACAAAAAATCTTTGCATACAGGGGTGGTGCTTGTGGCTCAAGGAGTAGGGCGCCAGCCCCATATATCGGAGGTGGTGGGTTCAAACCCAGCCCCAGCCAAAAACTGCAACAACAACAAGAACAACAACAACAACAACAACAAAAAACCTTTGCATACAAAAAAGTTCAAGTCCTAAGAATGACATTTGGTGTGCTCAGATGGTGGATCAATTCCATATGGAGGCAGATTTGTCTAGGGGAAAACTAGAGTTTCTTCTCTGAAACTCTAATAGCAAAAAGGAGAGGACAATAAAGAGACAGATACAGCACTGATATAGAGATTACAGTTGCCAAGTATTGTGTATTTAAAAACTTCTAAAGAGTGAAGGGACCAATTTTCAAAGCAATAAATTAAGAACATTGATCAAACCATTGTAAATATGACTACGGCACACATGGACATATGCACAAAACAGGCTATGTCATGGGTCCACCTGTTTCTTTAAATGAGTACACCCAACCAATAATATGAGTACAATTCTTTCCCTTAACACAAGTATAAAAATTATTTCCCTTTTGGATAACTTAATTCAGGCAAAGATACATGTTAGTGTTTAAGTAATGTTATGGTATCTGTGTCACTGGCCAACATGATTGAATCAACTGCATGCATCCTATCAGGGTTAGGGTTTGGGGAATGGTCTGTATTCTTTTGGGGATTTTTGCCACTAGATGCTGATGCCAAGGAGCAAGGCTTTCAGTAAAATCTCTGATAACAACCGCTTGCCATCAAGGGATTTTTATCAAATTGTAAATTGTTTATTCCCATCATAATAAATATTATTTTGACTTAAATAGGCAATGGTTAAGCAGCAAAGTCTAGGAAGGGAATTATAACATGCCGCCCCAAAATGTATCACTTTGGCATTAAGATTATTTTGAGTTGAATGAAATTAAGAAGCAACAAACACAGAGCAATATAAACTTCCCTTTGTGAGTAAGAAAACAACTGTTATCACTGATGCAGAAAGCCAGCACTGAGATAAGTCTGCATAAACAAACCTTATTAAAATCATTTTTATCTTCCTTTAGTTTCGTCCATTGACTGGCCTTCACAAAACTTACCACCCCTAGTAGCTCAAATCCCTTTTCCTTTATCTTGTTAATTCTCCACAATTTATTGCCCTTTGTTAAAATCACATAAGCCCCTAGGTCTAACCACTTCTTTGGGTCTTCACTTCTTTTCTATGAAGGCCACCATGTATGCAAAAATTAAAATATTAACATCAAATAAAAATTTGTATGCCTTTTCTCTTGTTAAGCTGCGTTTTTTTTTTTTTTTTCAGGTTAATGTATAGGCCCTAGAGAATAAGAGGAAAGAAAAAAAGATACTTTCTTCCCCTACAATTCCCGCAACTGTGAGTGGTTGGGACACCCTACCTGCTCCAGAGGCTATAGCTGAGTTTGAGGAACATCTGACAAAACTGGGAAAAGGGAAAAATGTATTACTAAGTCAGCCTCCCAGATTTCTACCTGCAGGGTCCAATTGAATAAGGGGGATAAGATTCTCTCTGTCCTTTCCTTTCCAAATTTAGATAGCAGGAGAAAAGATACATAAAAATTAGTTCTTTGGTTATTGTGACTCTTGCAAATTTTGAGTATTCATTGGTTTATTGATCCATTTTCTGCCAGTAGTAGCATAATTTTCATTTATCTCTGCCCTTTGTATCATTTACCATAAGAAAGAGAATCCTGAGAAGGAAGAGCGGCATAGGTCCTAAGCCTGTTTACCAAACTGGCAGCACAGATAGAGAGTTTATGGTTCTCACTGGACCAATGTCCACTTGGACAAACTTCGTTGTGAGTCACCAACTAAAAAATGAATGAGATTCTTTTTCTGTCTTGTTTTATGTCCTAAGAGCTAGGCTTAGATCCAGTAAGATCTCTCTCTGTTTTTTGTTTTCCCCTGCTGGTGGGTAAAGGCTGCATCTGCAGGTGGCCCACCATTAGGCAAGGGACCTATGACCCTTGCCTCCTGACTGTGCCAGCTCTCAAGGTGCTTATCTACACAAAGGATCTCAGGGTTTAAGGGCCCTTTGTGAAATCTTTCCTCATTTTCTTATTAGCCCAACAAAAGTCCCATTTCAGTACTGTCTACCCAGTATCACAGATTACTGGGTCCGTGATTGGAAGCATATCATTTTTGTGGGAGAATGGAGACATGACTTTTCACAAATATATCAAAGTTTTCAGACATATAAAAATTGAGAAACAAAAAAATCCACTCAGACAGAAATAAATGAAACCCTCCCAGCAACATTGATAAGCAGATCATGTTGAAATTTGTACAGGTGAAGGATGCTGGTGTTGACTGTGTTTCTTGGAAGTGAAATAATGGACCATAACACATTCAGTCCCAAAACTTTTGTAGTGACCTACATACCCTTCATACTGCCAGTGGCGACTGCAGTCTTGCCTTTCTTTCTCTTTGGGGTAACTTTGGATTATGGGGAGCATCTTTTGCATCCTCTTTGAGGACCCCTCTTACATCCATGGTTAAGCCATAAAGGGCTTATTGGTTTTGTTTCAGAGTCATATTGAAATAGGTATATCTTTGAAAAAAAAAGAGAGAGAGAGAGAAAAGGGACAGAATAATGTCATGGCCATCTTGAAAAACTCCCTTAACAAGCTTAGGAGGCAGAGATCAGACTTTGAACAAAACTTGAAAATTATAAAAAAAAAATTGTGTCTTTCAGGGTGTGCAAGTTACTTATATAAATACTTATAGGCAAGAAATAACTTTGGCTTAGGCAGGTAAATCCTAGAAAAGTTTGCTAAAAGAGGATGAATGAACTCTCAACATTCAAATATAATCCCAAAGAATGACTTCTCCTGTAAGGTATTTGGTATTGATGGAATATTTAGAATAGTCAACATTCATAATAATTAATAACCATATGAAGGTTCAATACTGACAGAAAGCAAATAAAAACTAGATGACAGTTCAAATTCTTTTTCAGTAATTATGCTTAATGCTTCTACGAAGCTTTCTGCTCACAAACCTCAGAGAAGGCAAGTAGACCTTCCATTTGATCCGGTAATATTTTATTACTAGGTAACTACCCAGAAGAAAAAATATTTTACCATATAGACATTTCTACTGGAATGTTTATTGTACAGCTCAATTCACAATAACCAGGATATGGAATAAACTCAAGTGCCCACCAACACATGAATGGATTAATCAACTGTGGCATATGTATATCGTAGAATCCTATTCAGCCATAAAAAACATGGTGACTTTACATCTTTTGTATTAACCTGGATGGGATTGAAGAACATTTTCCTTAAGAAAGTATCACAAGAATGGAA
>NW_003852625.1:602212-677975 GCF_000181295.1 Otolemur garnettii
TGAACCCAGGAGTTGGAGGTTGTTGTGAGCGTGATGCCATGGCACTCTACCCAGGGGGACAGCTTGAGGCTCCGTCTCAAAAAAAAAAAAAATAAGAATGGAAAGGAAAGTATGCAATGTACTCAATACTAATATGAAACCGATAGAAAAACAAGTACGCTCCCACATGAGAGAAAAACGCAATTAAATTCAAGTTTAGGAGAGAGTAGGAGGGAGAGGGGAGAGGAAAGTAGAGAGCTGGAATGGTAAGCTCTCACCTAATGAGCACAATGTGAGAGTATACTGCACACCCCCTGGGTGAAGGGTCCAACTACAACTTGAACTTTGCCTGACAAAGGAAACCATTATACCCTAGTTATCTGTACCCTCGTATTACTCTGAAATAAAAAAAGTATTGGAAAATGTATATTCAATTAAAAAATATTACTAAAAACTTTTAAAATTTCATGACTTCGGGCAAAAATGTTGAGAATTAAATCAAACTGTGGCTGCCTATAAAGAAAAGCCTTTTTTGATAATCTTGCAATTCATTTTCATCCTCCACAACTCTGTGGTCCATTAACTGCTATTTCCTAACATAACTAGAGATGCCATTATCTTTACACAATTTCCACGTACTCAGTGAGCCTTTTCTAAATGCAACACACAGAATTTGGAATATCTGTTAAAATAACGTTGCAAAGTTCCAGAAAATGGTTCTCCCAAATCGACAGTCTACCTCTATGATTGAAAATTTCGGTCTGTGTCCTGGTATTTCCCCTGAAGCTTTATCAGAATCTGGCTTGGAAAGAGAAGGCTTCGTCGATGTTTGTTTCCATAATTATGACTATAATTTCTGCCTTTTTAAAAGAAATGCAAATTTTCTCAGCCATAAACAAGTCGAGTGAGATTTCCTTCACTCAATTGGATTGAATTTTAAAGGCAAGCCCAATAGAGATTACTAATTTTGCCAGAGTCACAATGTGATGATGGTGTTGGAGAGCGTAATAATAATGACGGCAAAAATAACTTTCATTCATTACGTGTATTATTAATACAGCAGACACAGTGCAAGATGCTTCTGTGGAAAAACTTTCCTTTGGTCCTCTGAAGGTTCTCTAAAAAATCAACTGACAGAGGGCAAATTAATTGGAGATAAGGCATACAAATTAATTAATGTGCCTTCAAAGAACCTCAGAGTGATCTCTTCAACTCTCCAAGGGAGTTTAGAACCTTATGCCATCTTCAGGCTACAGAAATCATGACAAAACATGTTATGGTGGCAATTCAGACTGTGGGGTGAGGGAGGAGATACTTAGATAGCAAAGGTAGTCTTCATTTTCTTCACTTTACTCTTGGGGTCTCATGTCTGTGTGTGCTCTGTCTCACACCCCAACAGGACCCCTGTCCGCATGTTGTCTCACATTTGGTGGGAAGCTTATAACGTACTTCCCTTCCCACCTATTCACTTTAGCATTGTTAATACAAGGTCTGTCACATTCTATGCAAACTGATTATTTCATAAGAAGATTTAGACTCAAACAGGCCTTTTGTCATCATCCAGAATTCATCCCTTTAAAAAAAAAAAACCACCTTATAATTTACATGCCATAAAATCCATCCACTTAATGTATACCATTCAATGGTTTTAATAACAATAATAATAGCAGAGCCAATCTCACTCACCACAATCTATTTTTTAATATAAAAACTACCCGCACCAGTCACTCACCATTTCCCCCAACCACCCCTCAACCTGAGGCAACCATTCATCGATTTTCCCTCTCTATTAAGTTTGCTTCTTCTGGACGTTTCATATAAACTAAATCATATATCTTGGGATCTTTTGTGATCAGTTTCTTCCACGTAGCATATTATTTTCACCATTCACGTGTGTTGGAGAATTTATTAGTGCCTCATGCTTTTCATTGCTGGAAAATATTCCGTTGTATTGATATCCCATAGTTTTGTTTCATTTGTCAACATTCTTCCCCAAATGAGTCCATGTGACTTTCTGAACTTCAACTGAAAGAGGAATAATGTTTTCAAAACACATAGACCAAAAAAAAATTCATGTCAAAACGAGGACTGTTGATGTTAGTTAATATATTGGGTACTTTTATAGGTGTAACAAATAGTACAACTAGAAGATTAGGCGGGATTAAGAAATTTAAAGTTGTTAATCAATCCACTCATCTTCTAATTTCCTTTTCCTTTCTAGATGCATAGGACTGACATTACCAAATACATTTGTTTAGTATTATATTTGATATTAATATCTATAAACCAATATGCATTTGGTACACATATTTAACATTAACTTATTTGTATATTTGGCAATATCAATACCATTGTATATGTACATGTATATATAATGATTTTTAAAGACCACTGCACAAATCACAAATAAAAATGTAAATTCATTAGAATGCTTCACATGTACATGGCTTCTATTTTGAAACTTAAAAATTAAGTTTTGATTTTCTAGCGGCGATTAAACATGGTGTTAAAGAAAGGTTTTCCTAGGTGATGATATCATATAAAGCATCTTCTAATCTTTATGGAGTGGCTAACATTTTAATTTCAAACGAAATCATATATAAATGATATAGATATATAACAGGTGCAAAACTTGCAGCATAAATTGAAACATAAGTGCTGTTATTTTCTGCTTAGACTGTAGGGTCCTAAAAAGAGATAGTGAGAGCATGCAGAGGTACGTTTAAAAAAATTAATTAAAGTTTGTGTTTTCTAAACATTTTAGTTGTTTTTTAAGGATATTTTGATCATCAGAGCCTTCACCAAGTTTTAATCTTTTTGCTGAAGAAGAGTCTTGCCTGGAAGTTGATGACTATTGATTGTTGAGGGTGGTGGTTACTCAAGGTTGGAGTGGCTATGACAATATCTTAAAATAAGGCAACAATGAAGTTTATCACATTAAATGGACTCTTCATTAAACATTTTTCTGTTGCATGGGATGCTATGTCATACCATTTTTCCCCCAGTAGAACCCTTTTTTAAAAAAAAAAAAATCTTACAAGGGCACATGTAAATCTTTCTAAATGGAGAATATAAATGTCTTAACACAATAACTAAGAAAATGACATGATGGCTATATTAACCAGTTTGATGAAAATATTTCAAATTGTGTAAAAAAACAGCACACTGTACCCCATGACTGTATCAATGTACACAGCTATGATTTCATTTAAAAGAACATTGCATCTACTTAGAAACATTCGGAATGTCAAGAAAACAGCTGCAACTTTTTTTACAATTACAACAGAATTTGCAATAGAACAATTATTTCGTATAAGCTACACCAGAGACAACTGAAGATGAAAAGCTACCATCCCCATATATAACTAACTTGTGCTGTGCACCCACAAGAACCTCCTTTAAATTTCCATGCCAATGTACAACCCCCAGACTGTACCAGGCAAAGTTAGTGGCTACTGAAAATACCACCAGGACAGGGCTCCCTAAAGTCCCATTCAGTATTGTGTTAACTATATGGATAAAAAGACACTGTACAGTTTAAAAACAAATCTTTCACAGCCTTACATTTCAACTTTTTTCTTTAAAAAGAGTGAGTTGTGTACAGGGCATTAAATGCTTTATAGACAAGGAAAAAAGCTGCCCTAGAACCAACTTATTCATCATCATCATCTTCAATTCATCCTCCTCATCCATCTTCATCTTCTTCCTTCTATTATTCCTCTTCATCTTCCTCCTCTTCCTCCTCTTCTTTCTTTTCCTTGCTTTTCTCAGCTTTGACAACACCCTGTTTTGCTACATCAGGCTTTCCTTGAGCTCGGTCTGCAGCAATATCCTTTTCCTATTTTTCCTTCAGCTTTGCAGCCTTCTTTTCATAAGGCTGCTTGTCATCCGCAGCAGTGTTATTCCGCATCTCTCCCAGCTTCTTTACAACCTCACCACTGGATGGGCCAGGATGTTCTCCTTTGATATTTGAGTGATACTCAGAACAGAACAAGAAAAAGGCCGAAGGAGGCCTCTTGGGTGCATTGGGATCCTTGAATTTCTTAATTTCTTTTTTGTTTCCCCTTTATGGGTGATACAGGTTTTCATTTCTCTTTCATAATGGGCCTTGTCTGCCCTTGCTGTATCTTCAGATTTTCCTTTCT
The DNA here is from genome assembly GCF_000181295.1 of Otolemur garnettii. Classification (NCBI taxonomy): domain Eukaryota; kingdom Metazoa; phylum Chordata; class Mammalia; order Primates; family Galagidae; genus Otolemur; species Otolemur garnettii. The sequence continues at coordinate 606,337 of NW_003852625.1, forward strand.
TTTTAGCAGATAGGGTCTTCCACCTTTCTGAGAACTTCTTAGAAAACTCTGAGGGGTTGACTGAAGCATCTGGGCGCTTCTTCTTGTGCTCCTCCTGACAAGTTTGCACAAAGAAGGCATGTAATGACCTTTTGCCTCTCGGCTTCTCAGGATCTTCTTTGCCCATGTTTAGTTATTTCCTCAGAGAGGCACAGAGTTGCCCAGTGCCCATCAGGCTCTCACGCTCTCACTTGCCCCAGTGCTATCTTTATCAGAAGAACCTTCTGAAATTCTAGTTAATCCTCTCAAACCATGCCACTGTTATATGTGCTAAGTTTATGGAATACTTTAAATCCTTTGTTTTCATTTCAATGATATTCACAGTCTCTTCACCAGGAACAGATTCCACCTCAGTAAATCACTTTCTTTGCTCATCCAGAAGGAACTCAACTGTTTTATCATGAGATTGCAGCAATTCAGTCACATCTTCAGACTCCACTTTTAATTCCAGTTCTCAGGCTATTTCCACTAGGTCTGCACTTACTTTCTCTGCTGAAGTCATCCAGGAGGGTTGTGATCAACTTTTTCCAAACTTCTATTAATGCCGATATTTTGACCTCTTGCCATAAATCATGAATCTTCTTAATGGCATCTAAAATGGTGAGTCATTTCCATAAGGTTTTCAATTTACTTTGCCCAGCTCCAATAAGAGGAATCACTATCAATGGTAGCTACAGCTTTATGAAATGTATATATTTTTTAATTTTCAGATTAATGAAGGATACTAACAATTAGGTTACATTGTGTTTGTTAGGAAAAGTCCAGGTTGTATTTCTTTTTTCTTTTCTCTTTTTTTCTTTTTATTTATTTATTTATTTATTTTTGCAGCTTTTGGCTGGGGCTGGGCTTGAACCGCCAACTCCAGCATATGGGGCTGGCGCCCCACTCCTTTGAGCCACAGGTGCCACCCCCAAGCTGTATTTCTTAAGTAATAGACTTGAAAGTTGAAATCACTCCTCAATCCTTAGGTTGCCAAATGGATGCTCAGTTAGAAGGCATGAAAACACTAATCCTCCTGTACATCTCCATCAGAACTCTTGGGAGAGTAGCTACATTGTCAACTTGCAGCAATTTTTTGAAAGAAATCCTTTTTCTGAGTAGCATGTCTTAGTCATGGGCTCAAAATACTTGCTAAACCATGCTGTGTACAGATGTGCTAGCACCCAGACTTCGTTGTGCCATTTCTAGAGCACAGGCAGAGTAGTATATTTAATATAATTCTTACGGGCTCTAGGATTTTCAGAATGGTTAGTAAGCATTGGCTTTAACTTAAATTCAGCAGGTGCATTAGCCCCTAACAAGCAGGTCAGTTTGTCCTTGAAGCTTTTAAAGTAGGCATTGACTTCTCCCCAGCTATGAAATTCCTAGATGGTTTCTTATTCAAATAGAAGGCTATCTGGTTATATTGAAAATCTCTTGCTTAGTGTAGCCCCTTCATTCATGATCTTACATAGATCTTCTGGATAACTTGCTACAGCATCTAGGTTAACATTTATTCTTAACCTTTCACTTTGTGTCCTAGAGACATCTTCTTTCCTTAAACCTCATCAAGCTTCAAACTCTTCTTCAACCTCTGCAAGCTTCAAACTTTTCTTCTCAAGCTTCTTTACCTCTCAGACTTCATAGAACTGAAGAGAATTAGAGCCTTGTTTTGGATTAGGCTTTGACTTAATGGAATCTGGTGGCTGGTTCAATCTTCAATCCAGATGGCTAATGCCTCCTCTACATCAGAAAAAAAGCTGTTTCACTTTCTTATCAATCATGTGTTCGTGGGAGTAGCACTTCTAATTTCCTTCAAGAATTTTTTCCTTTGCATTCACAACTTGGCTAACTGTTTGGCACAAGAGGCCTGGCTTTCAACCTGTCTTGGCTTTTTACATGCCTTCCTTACTAAGCTTAATGGTTTCTAGTTTTTGATTTGAAGTTTGAGATGTACAACTACCTCTTCCTTTCCCTGAATTCTTAGAAGCCGCTGCTGAGTTGTTTATTAGCCTAAGTTCAATATCATTGTGTTTCAGGGAACATGTAGGCATCAAGACAGGAAGAGAGAGAGGAAGGAACAGTGAGTTGATGAAGCAGTCAGAACACACATAACATTTGCTGATTAGTTTGCTGTCTTGTAGGGGCCCAATTTGCCATGCCCAGAAAGAATTACAATAGTAACTTCAAAGATCACTAACCGCAGATACCCGAATCAGATATAATACTCAATAAAAAGTTTGAAATATTGTGAGGTTTACCAAAATGTGACAGAGATGTAAAGTGAGCTTATGCTGTTGGAAAAATGATGCGAATAGACTAGCTTGGTGCAGAGTTGCCACAAACCTTCCAGTTGTAAAAAAGATAGTATCTGTGAATTCCAGTAAAGCAATGCACAATAAAGGAGGTGTGCCTGTATTAGAAAAGAACACACAGATTTTAAATAACAACAAAGAAAAATAAAGTAAAATTCTTTGAAATTATGAAAACTTTAAGCCAAAAGATACATACAAAGTAATATGTGAACAACAACAAAAAAATTGAGTGGGATAGATTAACACTATATTAGTGCCGGGAGAAAACATACGAATAATCCGTTTTTCTCTGATTATTTTCTTATGTGTTGAAAAAGCTTGTACTCAATATAAGAACTTTTATTAGGTCTTCAAGAAACCTTTCAATGAAAGAAAGGTTTATACATATACGTATATTGTACACGAATTGTATCAGCTATATAATATATGTGAGAGAAATTGCATCTTTAGCTATATTGTTTCTTAGGATCAGATAACTAACATTGCTTTCAAAGTAGGATTAGATCTAACTCATATTAAAGGCATAGTTTTGTTTTTTTGTTTGCAGTTTTTGGCCAGGCCTGGGTTTGAACCCACCACCTCTAGCATATGGGGTCAGCACCCTACTCCTTTGAGCCACAGGTGCCACCCTTAAAGGCGTATTTACTTTATTTTATATTTCAATATATGACCAAAGTATAACAGTCTTCTTAATTTTCTATTTATTCTAATTCTCAAAATTATGACCTAGTTATTTCCAATATATTTTTCATATTTTTTCAATTCTTCAAAATACGTTATCCCTACAGATATACAGTTCCAGGTTAAATAAATGCAATCTTGTAGGAAGTGCTTCTCAAACTTAGCCAACGTCTGGAAAGCTTTAAAATTTCAGACGCTTTAACCACACTCCTAGAGTTCTATATAATTCATGTGGGGTGTGTTTGGCATCAGGATTTTTTTTTTTTTTTTTGCAGTTTTTGGCCACAGCCAGGTTTGAACCCGTCACCTCCAGTATATTGGGCCAGAGCCCTACTCCTTTGAGCCACAGGCGCAGCCCTGGCATCAGGATTTTTTTTTTCTCTTGCCTCAGCCTCCCAAGTAGCTGGGACTATGGGCGCCTGCCACGATGCCCGACTATTTGTTGTTGTTGTTGTTGTTGCTGCTGTCATTGTTGTTTAGCAGGCCCAGGCTGGGTTTCAACCTGTCAGCCTCAGTGTAGGTGGCTGGCGCCATAACCACTGTGCTAGGAGCGCCGAGCCACAAAAATTTAATTATTGAATAAGCGTTTAACCAGAATGTGATGTGCTTCACAGGCAACCTGTTACAGGGACTTACAAAGTCAGAAAAAAATCTCACTCTTTTATATAGTTAAGGAATACAATCTACTTAATATTAGGCAGGTTTTGCAATTTGGAATTATATAATAGCAGAAATTATGGTCATCTCTTCCTATGAAACTCAGAGAAAGTTATTTCAAAGAGATAGCTCTAGGGTCCTCAAGGAAGCATTCCTCAGTTGGAAAGATTTGACCTTACAAAGGTTAAATCGTGGTGAGGCAAGAGAATTGTGTTCCCCTGATAAAAAAACAAAACTAATTTGTTTTGTTTTGGTTAAGAGATAGCCAAGTGAAAATTTAAGAAACAATTTTCTCATTTTTTTCCCAAGCAAAGTTTTGCCACTAATCATAATCTTCCTTGATTTAATATTTTGCATGTGTTTAAACGTACACCATTCTATTAAGTTTTTGTTTGTTTGTTTAGAGACAGAGTCTCACTTTATGGCACTAGTGCTGTGGCGTCTCAGCTCCCAGCAACCTCCCACTCCTGGGCTTAGACCATTCTCTTGCCTCAGCCTCCCGAGTCCTGGGACTACAGGCGCCCGCCACAACGCCCGGCTTGGGTTGGGTTCGAATCTGCCACCCTCGGTCTATGGGGCTGGCGCCCTACCCATTGAGCCACAGGCGCTGCCCGTCTATTAAGTTTCAAAATACATAAATCTTATGTTTTCTCCCTGTATGCAGTTGCTGCTTCAGTTCATAAATCTTCTGTATCTTGTTTTCCCCAACACCCACATTTTCAACTTTTGGCTTTGGGATTTTGTTTGTTTCCTTGCTTGTTTTTTGCAGTTTTTGGCCGGGGCTGGGTTTGAACCTGCCACCTCCGGCATATGGGGTGGGTACCTTACTCCTTTGAGCCACAGGCGCCACCTGAGATATTTTTTTTCTAACTTCTAAGGCCTCCTAAGGAAGGCCTTCCAGTTTAGAACCGGGTTAATGTCCTCTCGTTTAAGCCCTTTCCTCTGCGTACCAAGAGTCACTTTTTTTTTGAGACAGAGTCTCACTAATGCCGCCCTCGGTAGAGTGCTGTGTCCTCACAGCTCACAGCAACCTCAAACTCTTGGGCTTTAGCAATTGTCTTGCCTAAGCCTCCCAAGTGGCTGAGACTACAGCTGCCTGCCACAACACCTGGCTATTTTTTGTTGCAGTTGTCACTGTTGTTTAGCTGGCCCAGGCCAAGCTTGAACCCACCAGCCTTAACCATTGTGGCCGGCGCCATAACCAATATGGCTGACACCGTAATCACTGTGCTACAGGCGCCGAGCCCCCAAAGGTCACTTTTTAATAGTCTTGCTGGGTTGAAGGGTTACCTTATAAATATTTCATCCTGTAGAACGTTTCAGCAATGCGACTTCTTTTCCCTTATAGTTAAAAGCCTTTCAATAGTATTCTATCCTCACCTATTCTCACTGTTTGGTGGGAAATTACCTGTGTAGTTATTTTCTAAGTATTCTACAATCCTTCCAGACTCAGTGTGCTAATTAGAACCAGAATAAGGAGCCAAGGACATCTCAACAAAGCTCACCAATTAACATAGAAAAGCACCAGGTCTTGATGTCATCAACAGGCACCCAAATCTTAAAGTCCCTTGTATATTAAATACTCCATGTGTCATTAACTACCTAAGCGAGAAGAGTACTGTCCTTTGCTTTTTATAGCATACACAGGCTCACTAGTCTTCACAGAGAGGTCGTTTGATGCTGTTTTAACTCTAGTCCACCCTTAATACCTTAATTGTGGCCTAGGACACAATTGCTTTACTGTGGATAGTGCTAAGGATTTACAGTACTTTAACAGTAGTATATTAACCTTTTGCTGGACCATAATTAGCCCATCAGGGGAGGTGCCTGTGGCTCAAAGTAGGGTGCCAGCCCCATATGCCGGAGGTGGTGGGTTCAAACCCAGCCCCAGCCAAAAATTGTGAAACAAAACAAAACAAAACATAATTAGCCCATCAATCTTCTATTTATTTATTTATTTTTATTTATTTATTTATTTATTTATTTATTTTGAGACAGAGCCTGGGTAGAGTGCTATGGCATCACAGCTCACAGCAACCTCCAACTCCTGGGCTCAAGCAAGTCTCCTGCCTCCACCTCCCAAGTACCTGGGACTACAGAAACCTGCCAGGATGCCCAGCTATTTTTTGGTTGCAGCCATCATTGTTGTTTACCGGGCGGGGCTGGATTCATTCTAACCCTCCAGCTCGGGTGTATGTGGCTGGCGCCTTAGCCGCTTGAGCCACAGGCACCGAGCAGTAAACCCACATTTTTTTTTTTATTAAATGATAACTGTGTACATTAATTCCATCATGGAGTACAGTGTGATGTTTTCATATACAATTTGAAGTATCTTCATGAAACTGGTTAACATAGCCTTCATGTCATTTTCTTTAAGATTCACTTGTACCCTTGAAAGATAATCCACAGAGGTGATCCCTTCAGTCACCCTCCCTCCACCGTAGCCCATCAATCTTTACCTAGCTTGTCGCTACACACACACACACACACACACACACACACACACACCCCAACGGCGGCTTGAATGGCGCAGACGCGAAAGAACGAGTAAAACCAGAAAGTAGGTTAGGTAATAAGTGTAATGGCTCATTCAGGGAAAAGATGGGGGGTGCTGGAAAGGGTCTTTGGGTGAGGAACAGGAACAGGAGTATAGTTAGCCGCTGAACCCGTACAAAGTATGGCCCTGGTGTTTCAGAGCATATATAATATCCATCGCAGTGACGGTCCTCCTTTTCGCATGATCGGTATAGGTCACCGCATCAGTTATTATGTTCTCCAGGTACAGTTTCAGCGCGGCGCGGACTTCTTCGTAAACGGTGGTGGAAAGACGTTTGACCCCGCCTCTGCGGGCCAGCCGCCGGATGTCGGGTTTGGTTATGCCTTGGACACTATCGCGGAGAATTTTTCTATGACGCTTGGCTCCTCCTTTCCCAAGGCCAGGCAAGCCGAGGCCGCGTCCAGACGTGTTCAGAAACGCTCTCAGCATCACGATTCCTGGTAGCACCTCGAGTGATACTAAGGTAGAACTAAGGCTCAAAACCACTGTTGTAGAAGTTTACATACGACAGAGGCAAGTTGTTATGGCAACTTCATGACTGACAAGATACGTCATAATGATACTGACCTACTAGGGCTTACATGTGGGTGACCCCCACCCAAGACGGAAATTGACGTTGAGAAAGTAGATCTTATTTGCATGAGATCTACTTGTTTTGCTAGAATGCCCACAATTTCAATCTAATGATGATACTAAGTAGAAATCCAGTTTTTTGTTTCTGTTGTTTGATTAGCCATAATTAAATTGCTTTTAAAAGACAGAAAATTCTGCATCATTATTCAGTAATGTGAAGCTGTTTATAAGCACGTTCTCCGTTTGCATTTATAGGGCAAAAATTCAGAGGCTTATTACTTCCTATGTGCCATCTGGATAAGTGCCACCAGATGGCATGTGGGTGGCAATGATCATATGGCCTAAATAGAAAATCTCAACTGGGTTTTTAGGTAACTAAATGAAAGAGATTATATTATACTTTCCCAGAGATTTCTGATTTATTCATTGACATAGAATTATATCAACTGAAATTTAATAGTAAGATCAATCCTAATAATTATATATTAGATAACACAATACAGTTTTGATTAAGAATAATTTCATTTATTTTTATTTTCAAAATATTTTCTCAAGGCAGTGCCTGTGGCTCAAAGGATTAGGGCGCCGGCCCCATATACCAGAGGTGGCAGGTTCAAACCCTGCCGAGGCCAAAAACTGCAAAAGAAAAAAAAAATTCTCAAAGTATTTAATAAATTTTCTCACATTTAAAAGGCTTATAATAAAAAGCAACATATTTTTATTCATCATTGGAAAGCACCTCAACTGTTCCTTTGGTAACTTACATGTTTCTTAATTGATCCAGTTGATGAGGATTTAGAGTATTTTTTTATTATTTTATTATTTTTTTTTTTTTTGGATTTAGAGTATTTTGAAAGGAAAGCAAACTTTCATCCAGAAGTTAGTGACAATTCCAAAATGACTGCTTAAATGTAACACTAACCCTTTCCTAAACTAGGAAGACATCCCGATTTTATGTTGAAGTTATATGACATAACTTACTCCTGTACATCTGCCTGCATCTTTTTGAAGTCAAAAGCACTACATTTCTTCTGCTCTTGACAGAAGTCTTTTTGTCTACCACAGGCTTTCTTTTTTCTGCTAACTGGTGCTTAACTCTTATCTTATGATTAACTATCCTATAATGTACAGCATATTGACTGTAATTAATAGTACAGTTTCATTGAAAATTGTTATATAGTATTAAGCATCTTCACCTTCCCCCCCACACGTACACAATAGTAACTATGTATGGTGATGGATGCATTTATTAATTCAGGTGGTAATCATTACAAAATGTATGCATACAGCAAATCGTCACGTTGTACACCTTGAATACACTATGTAGACAATTTTTACCTGTCAATAATACCTAAATAAATCTGGGGGAAAGTATTTATCCTCTGTTTATTTACATAATGTAGAAACTGATTTACTCCATACAGCTTACCAAAATCCAGTGATGAAATATTGGTGGGCTCTCTTTGCATATGACTACCAGTTTTCCCGACTAAGGGATAATCTTTCCCCCTAAGGGAGCAGTGTTTATTCTCCTCCAACAAGATATTACTAGTAGATGTTTCCTGATTAATTATAGAATGTATGCACAGTCTAGAAAGATTTATACTACTTTCCAATTTTCCCTTTAGCATACTCTTTATTTATTTTTTATTTCAAATTAATATGAGGGTACAAATTTTTAGGTTACATTGTTCTCACTTCCAAGGTAAAGTTCAAGTTGTAAAAGAGCACTTCACCTAGGGGGAGTGCAGAACACCTTCACATTGTGCACATTAAGTGAGATCCCACCAAATGCCCTCCTTCCTCCTGCCAATCACCCTCCCTGCTCCCCACTCCCTACTCAGTCCTCCACCTTGCTAGACTATATTTGTGTTTTATCATTTCTATCAGCAGGTAATTGTTTATATTGGTTTCATATTAGTATTGAGTACATTGGATATTTTTTTTCCATTCTTGAGATACTTTACTAAGAAGTATGGGTTCCAGCTCCATCCAGATAAACATAAGATAAGAGATGGAAAATCTCCATCTTTTTTATGACTGAATACTACTCCATGGTATACATAGGCCACAGTTTGCAAATCCATTCGTGGCTTGATGGTCATTTGGGTTGCTTCACGAATTGGTAATTGTGAATTGAGCGTCAGTAAACATTCTGGTGCAAATGTCTTCGTGGTAAAATGATTTTTGTTCTTCTGGATAGAAACCTCACAATGGAATTGCAGGAGCAAATAGAAGGTCTATGTTTAGCTCTTTGAGAATTCTCCATACTTCTTTCCAAAAAGGCTGCATTAATTTGCAATCCCACCAGCAGTAAGAGTGTCCTCTTTTCTCCACCTCCACCCCAGCATCTGTGGTGTGGGCAATCTCACTGGGGGTTGATGATATCTCAGAGTGGTTTTGATTTGCATTTCTCTGATTATTAAAGACCAGGAGCATTTTTTCCTGTGTTTGCTGGCAATTCATCGGTCATGTTCAGATAAGTTTCTGTTCAAGTCTCTTGCCCACATAGAAATGGGATTGTTTTCTCTTTCCTTGTAGTCTAATTTGAGTTCTCTGTAAATTCTAGTTATCAGGCCTTTGTGAGATTCATAACACAGTATACTCCTTTTAAAAAGTTTTCAAATTGTGAATACTGACCTATTATGCTTTTTGGTGTCATGACTTGCACAGTCTTTTTTGTTTCACAAGAATGCACACACACACGTCATTTTTGTTTCACAAGCATGCACACACACACGTATATATTTGCATATGTAAATTCAGTAAAAATCAACTCATTTTAAAATCCAATATTCTAGAACGTGGATATTTTTAAAAACAGATTTAAACAAGGGATCACAATTTTTCTACTGAGTTATCAAAAATTTTGTTTCCTAGATTCAATCATGAAAATTTGTCAGAAAGACAAGGAAGAGCATTGTATGATCATAAAAGATTCAATTCACCAGGGAGATACAACAATTAGAAACATACATGTGGCAAATATTGAAGCACTTAAATATATAATGTAAAAATTGACAGAGCTAAAGTTAGAAATACACAGCAACACAATAGTAGTATATTTTAGTACTCCAATTTCAATAATAGATAGAGCATCCAGACAGAAAATCAATAAAGAAATGAATGGTATGAAAAATTCTGTGGGCTAGATAGACTGAGCAGACATATACAAAACTCTGCACCAAACAGCAGCACAATATACATTCTTCTCAAGCATACATAGAATGTTCTCCAGGCTAGGTCACCAAACAAATATTAAAAACTCTAAGAAGAAAAAAAATAAAATAAAAACTCTAAGAAGGTTGAAATTGTATCACATACTAGAGCTACATCAACAGAAGAGAAACTGGAAAAATTACAGATATGTGGAAAGGAGTATAAAGGCTTCAAAGTGTCAATTATTCAGAATGAATAAGCTCTAGACATCTACTAGTGCCTTTACTTAACAATACTGTCTTGTGCACTTAAAATTTTGCTAAACAGGTAGATTCCAAGTTAGGTGTTCATATCACAAAAGAAAGGTTCTGGGAGGAGGAGGAAAGATCTGGAAGTGATGGATACATTTATTACTTTAATTGTGGTGATGGTTTCATGGGTGTTTAGATATGTTCAAACTTATCAAATCGTGTACATTAAACATGAACAGTTTTTGTATAATTATACCTCAATAAAGTAGTTAAAAATAGATATTCCATAACCATGTCCTTAACGTTTTAGTATTCTTAAGATAGAAATAGAATTCATTGAACTAAAGAGTCAATACAATCCCTATCAAAAGAAGATTCAGTGCAATCCCCATCAAAGTTGTTCTGCCTTATTTGCAGAAACAGATAAGGTGATCTTAAAAATCATATAAATACATGTGACCCCCAAATAACCAAAACAGTATTGAAAAAGAACAATGAGGACTAATATGTTTAGGTCTCAGAACTTACTACAAAGTTACAGCAATCAAGACTGTGGTGCTGGCATAAGGATAGGCATATACAAGTAGTTAATAAGCACTCAAAACAGTACTCAATGTTATTATTCACTAGAGAAATGCAAATTAAAACCACAATGAAATACCACTTCCCACCCACTAGAATAGGTATAATTTTCAAACAAAGAAACCAGCAAGTGTTGGAGAGAATGTGGCAAGAACAGACTCCTCCTACAGTGGTGTTAGTGATGTGTAGTAGAATGATGCGGTTGCTTTAAAAAACGGTTTGACAGTTCCTTAATAAGTTAAAAATAATGTTACATTCCTCGCTATAGCCACAGGAGAAATGAAAATCTATGTCTATATGAAAACTTGTATGTGAATGTTCTTAGCAGCATTATTCATAATAGTCAAAAAGTTAGAACAACTCAAGGGTCCATCAAATGAAGAATGCATTAACAAAATGTAGTTTACACAATGGAATATTATTCAGTAATAAAAAGGAATGAAGTGCTTATATGTGCTACAATATAGCTGAACCTTGAAAATATGCTAAATGCAAGAAGGCAGACACAAAAGATACAGATTGTCTGTATCCATTTATATGAAATATCTAAAATAGGCAAATAGAGACACAAAGTAGATAAGTAGTTTTCAGAGGCTGGGAGGAAGGATGAATAGGAATGGCTGCTAATGGGTAGAGGCTTTCTTTTTGAACTAATAAAAATGTTCTGGAATTAATAGTGATGGTAGAACATTGTTATCAGTTTATTAAAAGCTATTGTACTATATATTTTAAAAGGGGGAGTTTTATATTATGCAAATTGAATCTCAATAAATATACTGTGAGATAAGATTTTAATAAAACTCTCTTAGAAAATGAAATATCGAAAAATAAAAATATATTACTTTAGACTGAAATAATAAAGTCAATAATAACCGAACAAATAATATTAACTTTGACCTACCAATCATACTGTATAAAAAAGTAAATTCAAAATTAAATATAGACTTAAAAGTAAAATGGAAAAAGTAGAATTTTTAGGAAAAAAATAAGAGAAAATATTCAGCATCATAGACCATGCGTAAATTTCTTAGACTTGACCCCAAATGTATGATTCATAAAAGGGATATTTGTACTTCGTGAAAATTCAAAACTCTTGGTCTCCAAAAGAGGTAAAGATGGAAAACAAAGTAAAGACTGGACAAATATTTCCAAACCACCTACCTAACCAAGGACTAATATTCAGAATATAAAAAAAGTTCTCAAAATTCAACAGTTTAAAAAAATATTCAATAAGGAAGAGAGTAAAAACATGGAGACATTTTGCCTAAAAACAAATACATAGAATCAATAAGCTCATGAACATTACTATAGCCATTAAGATGGTAAAAATTGAGACCACAGTGAGATACACTACACACCTATCAGAATGGCTAAAACAAAAATAGTGACAAAGATCTCAAAAAAAATACTTCATTTTATATGGAATCAGAAAAAACCTTGAATAGCCAAGACATTACTCAGAAACAAAAACAAAGCAGGAGGAATCACGCTACCAGACATCAGACTATACTATAAATCCATTGTGATCAAAACAGCATGGTACTGGCACAAAAACAGAGAGGTAGATGCATGGAACAGAATAGAGAACCGAGAGATGAACTCAGCTACTTATCGTTATTTGATCTTTGACAAGCCAATTCAAAACATTCAGTGGGGAAAAGATTCCCTATATAACAAACGGTGCACGGTGAACTAGCTGGCGACCTGTAGAAGACTGAAACTGGACCCACACCTTTCACCATTAACTAAGGTAGACTCTCACTGGATTAAAGATTTAAGCTTAGGACATTAAGCTATAAAAATATTAGAAGAAAATGAAAGGAAAACTCTTGAAGAAATTGGCCTGGGCGAATATTTTATGAGGAGGACCCCACAGGCAATTGAAGCAACATCAAAAATATACTACTGGGACCTCCTCAAATTAAAAAGCTTCTGCACAGCCAAGAACACAGTAAGAAAAGCAAGCAAACAGCCCTCAGAATGGGAAAAGATATTTGATGATTATGCTTCCAACAAAGGTCTAATAACCAGAATCTACAGAGAATTCAAACGTATTAGCAAGAAGAGAACAAGTGATTCCATCTCAGGGTGAACAAGAGACTTAAAGAGAAGCTTCTCTGAAGAAGACAGACGCATGGCCTACAGATAAATGAAAAAATGCTCATCATCCCTAATCATCAGAGAAATGCAAATCAAAACTATGTTGAGATATCATCTAACCCCAGTAAGATTAGCTCATATCACAGAATCCCAAAATCACAGATGCTGGTGGGGTTGTGGAGAAAAGGGAGCACTTCTACACTGCTGGTGGGAATGCAAACTAATACGTCCCTTTTGGAAAGTCATATGGAGAACACTTAGAGAACTAAATATAGATCTGCCATTTGATCCTATAATTCCTCTGCTAGGTATATATCGAGAAGACCAAAAATCATGCTACAATACAGATATCTGTACCCGAATGTTCATTGCAGTCCAATTCACAATTGCTAGATCATGGAAGAAGCCCAAGTGCCCATCGACCAATGAATGGGTCAATAAATGGTGGCATATGTACACCATGGAATACTATGCAGCCATAAAGAAAGATGGAGACTTTACCTCCTGCATGTTTACATGGATGCAACTTGAAAATATTCTTCTCAGCAAAGTATCTCAAGAATGGAAGAAAAAGTATCCAATGTACTCAACCCTATTATGAAATTAATTGTTAACTATCATAGGAAAGCTATAATCCAATTGTAGTTCAAGAATACGAGGAAAGGGGAGAGGAAGGAAAGGGGGGGAGGATGGGTGAAGGGAGGGTGATTGTGGGGATCATGCCTATGATTTATCCTATAAGGGTACATGTGAATCTTTCTAAATGTCGAATATAAATGTCTTAACACAACAATTAAGAGAATGACATGATGGCTACGTTGGCCAATTGGATGAAAGTATTTCAAATTGTATATGGAAACAACACACTGTATCCCATGATAGTATTAATGTGCACAAATATGATTTAATAAAAAAAAAAGTGACAACACGAAATGCCAGTGAAGATGTAAAGAAATTGGTACATCTGCTGGTAGGAATATAAAATGGTACAGCTACTCTGGAAAATAATTTAGCTGCTTTTTAAAGAAACAAAACTTGCAACTACTATGTGACCCAACAAATGCACTCCTGGGCATTTATCCCAGAGAAATGAAAACTTGTGTTCACATTAAAATCCGAACATAAATATTTATATCAGCTTTATATATAATAGCCCCAAACTGGAAATAACCCAGATGTCCTTCAATGGTGAATGAATAAATAAACTTTTTACATTCATACCTTGGAATAAGTATTACTGAATAATAACAATGAATGAACTATTGGGACAGTCACCATTTTGGATGGGTCTCCAAAAAATTACAGAGTAATGGAAAACAGCCAATTCCAAAAGCTTACTCACTGTGTAATTCAATTTTCATAACATTCTTAAAATGACAAAAATATAGGAGTGTAGAACAAGTTAGGAGTTGTCAACAATAAAGAGGAGGTTGGGGAACTTAGGGAGGCTAAGGTGGGAGGATTGCCTGAGCCCAAGATTTAGAGACCCCATTGCACAACCCCCACACTAAAAATTATACACAGGTACTCTTGAATTATTCATTATTTATTACAACTGCATGTAAATCTAATATTTCCCCAAAATAAAATATATAATATTTTTTAAAAGTCTTAAAAGACATTTTTTCAATCATATTGACAAATACTTTTTTATCCTTTTTTTATCTCACAGCACACTTGAACTAATAGTTAAACTTCTGTAGCACACTTAAATTATGTTGATAAAAAAAGAGTAAAAAAATATATTTACTGTGCTTTGGACTTCTTTTGAAAATAATTTAATTAATAATATTTTAACTTTTAAATTTTTTTTTCAGCACATCTACTACCCTTTCATGGCATACCACTATGCTGTGGCACATTGGTTGAAAATCGCTGGATTAGACATTTGATTGGGTATTAAATAATTATTTAAAAATGTTTAGTTGTCTTCTTTTCATATTGAAAAATGTTTTTCTTTTCAGATCCATACTGAATAAACATAAAGTCTGGTATTTGCTTGAAAATGTGCTACGTAAGGGAAAGGGTGGGAGAAGAAACAAAGTTTATGATGTCTTAATGATTGCTGAAGCAATATAATGGGTCCTTGAGGGGTCAATACGCTATTCTCACTACTTGAGTGTTTGTTGAAACATTTCCATAATAAAGGGATGCTGTTTTTAATGAGCCAAGCAAAGCATTTAATTGCTAAAAATTGAGAAACTTTCAAGAAGCAATCATTGGTTAGGCTTTGTTTTACCTCCAATGAGTCTTCTATTGTGCAGAGTTAAGCACACAGGAGACAAAAATTGTAGAAGAATGTTGCTTATAAAAGACAATCGCCCTGTTCCTTGTAGGTACTATACCAGCCCCAACTTTACAAAATTTATTTTCCCATCCTTTCATATCATCCTGCTTACCAAGTCTCTCCAAATTAGCAAAACGTCAACCTTTTTCTGCATTCATCTAAATAAATAAGAACTGATACATCCATTGATAAACTTCTTTTTTTTTTTTCTTATGGAAACAGAGTCTCACTTTGTGTCCTTTTGAGAGAGGATACTGGAGAAGGGCGAGGTCCGGGAAACAAGTCTTCTCAGGGAGACCAGGAGGATGCACCTGCAGGGGCCCTCTCCATGGTGACTCAGCTCTTGGGAATTTATAGACTTAACTTCCCGGAACCAGGAAATTTGCAAGTTCTGTGAAATCCTGTAGTTCTGTAGGGGCTGGAGTAGCATCTCCCACTTGATTCAAAGTGGCCAATGGGAAGGGTACTTTTTGACTGTCAATAAAAAGGGAAAGACCAAGCCAGTCGGCAGTGCGGCTATTTGGAAATCTTCTATGCCATGTACTCTGGGCCAATGAATAAAGCCTTTCCTCTTATGACCATGGTGTTTGGGTAGGGTGACCAGACATCCCGATTTTGGTGGGACAGTCCTGCTTTTCAACAATTTGTCCCACTTCCCGCGGCATTTTAAAAAAGTCCCGATTTTTGGAAAGAATGTACGAACGGGCTGGAGAACAAGAAGGGAATATATGGTTTTCGGCCACCATATGGCTATTTCACCAGAATATGAGTTTTATATTATTTTTGTTAATTTTATAATGTTAAACTGTAATAAATAATTGCTGAGAAGTGATTATCCAGAACTGCTTATCAAAGTTTGCCTTGTTGTCAGGCCCTGCCCTGCGCCCTCCCCTGCCCCGCGCCCCGCTCTGCCCCGCTCCACGCCCCCGCTCCGCCCCACTCCCCCCCCCATGTTGTCCTGCCTTACAGATGTTAGAATCTGGTCACCCTATGTTTGGGTGCTCTTTCTCTCCGTTGGGCCTCATCTTCCTGCAACACTTTAGTAGAGTACCGTGGAATCATAGCTCACAGGAACCTCTGCCAATCCCTGGGTCCCTGGGTTTAAGTGATTCTTTAGCCTCAGCCTCCCAAGTAGCTGGGATTACAGGCGCCTGCCAGAATGCCCGGCAATTTTTGGTAGAGATGGGGTCTCACTCTGGCTCTCACTCTGGCTCATGCTGGTCTCCAACCTCTGAGCACAGGTGATCCACTCACCTCGGCCTCCCACGGCACTGGGACAACAGGCCTGAGCCACCACGCCCGGCCTCCATTGATAAACTTCATGACTAGTTTAGTATTAGATTATTAAGAAAAAAAGCTATAGTGGTACTTTTTCCTTGAAGAGCACAGTGGCTTGAAAGCAGTTTCCCTGTTGCTAGGGTTGTGCAGTCACCCAGACCCAACCTACTCTGAATCACTCAGATATTATTCTTTTTCAGAGGCTCAGGAAAACTATGCCGACCTATCACACTGAGAGAGTTAACTAAATTAGCTATTCTGAGGAGATAAACCTACAAACAAAATAAGGGGAATAAGGCAATCAAAGGTTACTTGTAGTGAAAATGCCAAGGTGGCATTTTTATTACAGAGACAAATTCAACTGAATCCTATTTTAAATCCTTAGTGGAGAAATGCATAATTTTATTCTAATGAAGTTTGTTCACTTGCCTAAGAACAGTTATGAAGATGTGACTCCTCTATAGCTTTAATATGACAACACAATCTCCATATTTGGGGTTAGTGATTCCACCAGAATAGTTGGAACTTTTCAAAATTTTGAGAAACTCTAGTCATATTTCTCTACAATATTTAATTTCTAGAAATTTTCTGCATTGTGCTACAATAATCAATGAAGTCCTTTAAATATTTTTCATTCTAAGTAACACCTCCTTAGTCAGAGATTTAGAAATGAGTGCCAAGGAATGTCAAAATCTATGGCACAAATTCTATGAAGAAAAGTCCAAAAAGAGTACCTTGGAAAATAAAGGGTAAAAGGCCATGGTGTTTCCCAAGTGAAAGATGGACCCAGAGACAATTAGTGACTTCTGCTAGGGTAAGGAAATCCATGTTATTAACTAACTACAGAGAGTTAGTTAAAGAATCATCACCAGTTGTAGAAATTAGCTGATTCTTTATAGGACAGACAAAAGATAGACACCGAGTTTGTGAAAAGAAATCAAAAAAGATCAGCAAAGAAGATGAGAAATCTCTTTCTCTCAAAGGATAATGTAGACTTCTACATATGTCACACTTTGAGGATTCTCTAGAAGACAGTCTTCATAACTCATTTATTATCTGTATTCACATTCTTTCAATGTGTTTGGACATCTTTATTCAATGCTCTACTACTATTGCCTTATTGCATGAGGTAGTATAAAAGATGTATCAAATTATAAAGAAAAGTTTGAAAAGATACTTAGCAACAATACGTGTATTTTGGTTCCACTCTGCACAGAAGCATATCCATCCAAGGGTTTCACATTGGCCTATTCTGCTGTAAGTTCTGCAGAGGTGTCTCCCTCAGCCCTTGTGCCTCATAATAATCCACTAACTATAGTAAAAAATGCATAATTTGTTTAAAACTCCTCCTTTCCACAGGGCAATAAATTTTGTGTCATCCCATGCAACATTATCAAAGCAAAATCATTTCTCATCAATTAACACATCAGTTTCTTGTACCTGTGATCCTGTCAATCCCTTTGTACCCTAGTGTGAAAGACTTTTTTATAAAAAAGATTGTGTAAACTTGTAGATATGTTTGAAATCATCTACCTAAACACGACGAAGGTTAATCCATGGATTAAGGGAAAAATCTCTTTCCAGCACATCGTCCATTTCCTTCTGATTAATTTCCATAGTAATAGATATTCTGGCCTGCAGCTTTTTGTAGCAGTGAATATCAACTATAATTTTGCTACTCAGCATTTTCTTGTATCGATGTGGCTCTGTCAATGAATAAGGCAAGAAACACATAAATATCATTTAACATAGTCCATGTGGTATAATCACATGAGATCTATCTCAGCTCCTGAAAGACGTAGCACAGGCTGATGAGCACTGGTTTCAGCACCAGCATCTCAGAGTTCGACCCCTGGGTCTTTACCAACTAGCTTTATAACCCTGAGTCAGTGACCTCTCCTTTCAAAACCTGAGGCTCTGCATTTGGAAAATAAGAAAGCTTGATGTTCAAATCCTAGCACTCTATAAGTTTGAAAAATATTATATTTTGACAGTTTCTGATCTTGTAATTCTAACATAAAATAAAACAACTTCTTTACAGTTTTGGCCAGGGCCGGGCTTGAACCCACCATCCCTAGTATATGGGGCCAGTGCCCTACTCCTTGAGCCACAGGCACCATCCATAAAACAACTTTTCAAAAACAGTATAAGGTACTATAACTTGTATCATCCATGTGTTTGAACATTTTAACCTGAAAATCCTTCTTAAAGTCTACTGTATGCTTGGCTGTGTGACAGACATTAAAGAGAAAATAAAAAGAAACCCCTTCTCTCAGAGAAGGTTATTTCATGGAATATAGTGGGGGAATATATATATGCATACATATAAATATATGTATATGTTCTACATGTATATACATATACACAAATGCATTTCTAATACAAGATATAAGAAGATAAACATCATAAGACAAGTCAAAATAAAATGCTATGGAAACCGATACAAGGAAGACATTGCTTTCAAGTAGGAAGATGATAAGTGGATTTGGGGAAAAGGTAGTATTTGAGCTGGACCTTAAATGCTTTTATATCTGGCAAAAATGGGGAAGGCAGAGGAAACTGGATAAACAGAGGGCGAGCAGTAGTAAATTGAGGCCTGACTTCAGGTATCCTTTAGTGTGCTGACATAGCAAAGTATCACAGGAATGGAAGAAAAAATATCCAATGTACACAGCCCTTCTATGAAACGAATATATACTTCTCAAATGAAAGAAACAACTTAATTCTAGCCCAAGAATATGGGGAGGGGGTGGGGAAGGGGAGGGGACAAGGGTGGCTGGGTGGTGGGAGGGCGACCGGAAAGATCACCTATATTTCTGTCTAACAAGGGTACAAGTGAACTTTTCTAGAACTAGAATGTAAATGTTTTGACACAATGACTATGCAAATGACATGAAATTTATGTCAACCATCTTGATGAAAGTATTTCAAAATGTATATGAAAACTCTACACTGTACCCCATGTTTGCATTAATGTATACAGCTATCATTTAAATAAAAAAAAAGAAAAAGAAACTAATGGTAGGGAGATTTTTTCTTTTTTTTTTGCAAGCAGCAGAAGCTTTTTGCCTTGTGGATTTTAACTTGGAGCATCTCTACACAGCACACGCAATTATATCCTGGATACTCCCATGTTAGTTTTCCCTTCATTTGTATCTATTTCTCTACGCTTTTTACAATAAACTCTGCTGGAGATGTGTACATTCATTCTCATTAAAACAAATAGGAATTGGGCAGCACCTGTGGCTCAAAGGAGTAAGGCACTGGCCCCATATGCCGGAGGTGGTGGGTTCAAACCCAGCCCCTGCCAAAAACTGAAGAAAAAAAAAAGAGGAATTTTTGAATAAATAACCTGTTTCTAGTTTAGTCCTTCAACAACAAAGGAGTGTGCATAAAATGTGATGAATACATGAAGGCAATTTGAAAAGCAGAAATGGTTGCTCTAAATTAAGTTTGTTTTCTATGACAAAGCTTTTCTTTCTACGTGAAGTCCTGGGGAGAATTAGTTAGTCAAGAATATGTGGTTAAAACAGCATTTTCTGTTGTTTACATTTTTTAAATTTGTTAGCCCTCTTAAGTTATTTGGCACGTAGTGGCACAGACTTTCCAAAGCGCTTTGCACCCTAAAAGCCTTTCTCTTCTGCCCCCTAGCATATAAAAAAGTTTTCTTCGCTTGAGTGAAGTTAGACACCCCAGATATTAGAAGAAAGCAATCACCTGACTGAAATGGAAACGATATTCCACACATGACTAATTAAGCATTGTCTTGCATTCTCTTCGAGCTAGACATTAAAGAGATCGTCTCCCTTCCCCTTTCCCCTATTACCCACAGTTTTCTTGGAGAACTATCTTTCTACAAATATTCACAAAGAATGAGCCTATCCTAAAATGTGTGCTTTTACCCCACTCTCTTTGAAAGTGAATTAATATTGCTTACTTTATTCTGGTTCCTAGGTCAAAGATTTTTGTAGAAGTGTATGACAACTGCCATTTTCTCAAATGTTTATGCCCTTAACTATAAGTCTATGTCTCTAAGAGTGTGCATGGGAGGTACATACGTAGTCCTCTTGGATCATCTTCTTTCTTTCATTTAACTCCAGAATCTTAAAAAAAAAAAAAAAAAATCTCTTTTCAAACAGTCTAACTTGAAAATTTTGAATAGGTTGATTTGCATGGAAAAGCAGTACATTCATCAAAAAAGGAAAAAAGAGGGTCAGAAGGGAGGTTTTATCTATACAGAATGGATATTAATTTTGAGCTTTCCAGAAGAAACCTG
The DNA here is from genome assembly GCF_000181295.1 of Otolemur garnettii. NCBI lineage: Eukaryota > Metazoa > Chordata > Mammalia > Primates > Galagidae > Otolemur > Otolemur garnettii. The sequence continues at coordinate 627,071 of NW_003852625.1, forward strand.
TTTAGTGGTTATCAGTTTTGACTTCCATGAGCACCCAGGCTTTTGAGAATAAATGTCCTAAATTTTGAATGTCTCTTAGCATTTGGAAGCTCATAAGTTCCAGGATGGTCTGAATTTAGATCAGGGCCTTTTTTGTGAGAGAATACATCGTCTACATCTCCTTTGTACTGTTTTGTCAGAATTTGAACTACTAAAGTCCCTAGCATTTAAAGAGACAAATGTTACAGGGTTCTGAGAAACTTAGGTACTGTGTTTCCCCAAAAATAAGACACTGTCTTATATTTATTTTTTCTCAAGAAGACACACTAGGGCTTATTTTTAGGGGATGTCTCTGCACCGAAATGCATGGCATGGCTATGCAGTGTATCTGCATAGCCACGCCCATCACTAGGTCTTATTATCGGGGGTAGGGCTTATATTTAACAAATGCATAGAAATGCTGCTATGGCTTATTTGGGGGGGGGTAGGTCTTATTTTCAGGGAAACATGGTATTTTCTTCAAAATTGCTGCCTCTTCCAGCTTAGGTGGTGTTCATCATACTAACATGAATTCTTCCAGCTCTATGGATTTATTGGAAGAGTTCCAGAGTGCTATCTTAGTAACACTTTAAAAATGATAGAATTCCTGGGCAGAGCCTGTGGCTCAAAGGAGTAGGGCGCCAGCCCCATATACTGAAGGTGGTGGGTTCAAACCCAGCCCCGGCCAAAAACTGCCAAAAAAAAAAAAGAAAGAAAAGAAATGATAGAATTCCAGATCAGCCTTCTTCTCAGGTCCTTGTGGCATATTTTTAAGGCCTTAGCCACAGAAACAGGTGCGCACCAAATATCTGCTAAGTGATCCAAGTCGTCCAAGATGAACTTGACATGCAGTCTGTTTTCCAAGAGCTTTACACTCTGGGTGAGATAATGAACTCTAAAACGAGCATTGTAGCGATTATAAAGACTATGGATAAAAAAAAAAAAAGACCATGGACAGAAGGAGGGATGATCCTTGGTGGAGGAGAATTGACATAGGCCCCCCAATAAGCCCCACCTTCTGGTAGTCACACTCTTAATGTTCTATCTTCTCTCTCACTCTCTCTTTCCCTATCTCTCTATCATCTCTACTTCTCTTTCTGTTTCTCTCTCTCTCACTTTCTTTCAAAATCTTGCTGTGTGGAAATTTACCTTTCTTATCATGAGAAGACCCACAAGGCTTGATATCTCCAGCCAACAGCCAGTGAGTACCTAAGGCCTGCTAACAGCCACTTAAGTAAACTTGAAGCAGATCCTCTCTCAGTCAAGCCTGGCCAACAACTGGATTACAACCTCCTGAGAGACCCTGAGCCAGAAGCACCCAACTAAACCATCTTAGATTCTTGACCCATAAAAATTAAAATAATAAACATTTGTTGTTTTAAGTTCTACATTTTGGGATAATTTTGTTATATAGAAATAGATAATAAATATAGGTTGGGCTTGCAGTGGTTTAAACCAAGGATCAGAGATTTAAGGAAAAAGAAGAAAAAGAAAACTAACCTTCACAGTGCGGCTTGGCATAGTTTTGTGCTATTTTCTTTGGCTTTTTCATATTGAGTTCTTTTTTAATTGGGTAAGTCCATATAAGAGAATAATATAAAGTGGAAATGATTCCCTTTGTCCTGAGGATTGAGATAAAGAAGTGGATTGGCAACTTAAGTGGTTCAGAAGTTGTGAATTTGAAAAAGTAGAGTAGAACACAATTTAACGAGCACCCAAATAAGTAATGGCATCACATTTGCAGGGGCCCTGGGTTTAGGATGATTACAAGACATAGATAAGTTTAAAATAGCTTGGTTAATCTGTGTTGTTAAGGAAGAACTGAATTCTCTTCTCTTTTTATGAAAAAAAAGTAAGCCATAGCTCATTTCACATGGAGAATTATGTTTTCCAGCATCCACACGTGAACAGGAAAATGAAATGTTTCACATTTTCTTCATACTGTGTCTTTAAAGAAATTAAATAACCAGGCCCAGGAAAAGAATAAAATGTAAAAGAAGGCTTTTTGTCTGGGCTAACACGTTTAACAAAGTCATTTAGTCAAGAAGTCAATGCTCTCACATCTTGAGATATTCCTCTAGTATATGCCCAACATCATAGCACAAGATGCAGATTCTGCCTAGTTGGCAAAATATGGAGTTAGCAAAGGTGTGCCCATTAAAATTCCCAGTGTATTTGCCAATATTTAGGCTAAGTCATTCCTAGGAGAAGTCCAGGGCAGGCAAGTATTTACTAAAGCCTATTTTTGTGTTTCACTGCTTGTTGATGGTCTCATGTTTTCCCAACTTCAGTTATGGTACATTGATTTTTGTGTTTTGAACTATCTAATCTTCACAGACAGAAGAGCGAGACAGAAATTCAATTGCATTGCAAATTGATATATACTTAGGGCCAAAGCTATGGAGTCATGTCTTATTTGTCTCAGAAGCAGCACATCACTGGGAATGTAGAAGTGTTAAGAAAGGGTTCTCCGTGTTGAGAGAATATGTGCCACTAGGTTAGAGATTTCTTGGCCTTATTTAAGTTTCAGACTGGAACAAGATTGGTGTCTTTTTTAGTGCATGTAGTGCTGCTGTTTTAATGCTTTTTTTATTAAAGTTTAGCACACTCATCTCTAAATATATGGTCAACTAATGGACTCACCTATTGCTAAACACCCCTTGTCAGTGTTAAATATTATTCCTACTGGTGCCCTGAACCGTATTATTCTCAGTTCTAACTTCAAGTCCAGGTACATATCTTTCCTCAGTCTCCAGATACAGCAAACATCCCAAACACAAAGGAAACGTTGTTAAAAATATAGTGTTCCCCTTTCTTCACTTTTTATTTTTTTTTTTTTTAGATGGAGCCTCAAGCTATCCCCCTGGGTAGAGTGCCATGGCATCATGCTCACAGCAACCTCCAACTCCTGGGCTCAAGCGAGTCTCCTGCCTCAGCCTCCCAAGTAGCTGGGACCACAGGCGCCCGCCACAACGCCCGGCCATTTTTTAGTTGCAGCCATCATTGTTGTTTGGCAGGCCCGGGCTGGGGATTTGAACCCGCCACCTTGGGTGTATGTGGCTGGCACCTTAGCCGCTTGAGCCACAGGTGCCGAGCCTCTTCACTTTTTCTCATAAAAATAACTTCCTAAATGCTTAGCCATGGATACTACATCTTTTATGAAATCTAGAACACACTCTGGATGTTAAGAGTGGTTATTGGGTTAAAATTGAATGTGTAAAATGTCTGACTTATCTAATAGGTGAGTATTAAATCACTACTCACCTCAACCCTTGACAATGAACAAAAAGAGTAAAAAGTCTCTATCCTTGTATTTATATACCTATTATCACCATGGCATATAAGTAATGATAATTCCCCTCTTATTAATGTGATGAAACACGTGATATAGTAGAAAGTTAAAGTTTTGAGGTCTTATTGTCCAGCACCGTCTTTTAAAAGAGGACAAGTGACCTGTCTACGGTTATAGAGAGAAAAACTGAGATATTTGTCTCCCAGTCCAGGGTTCATTTAATTATATTATTTTCCATTACAACATATTTAGCAGTTAACTAATTTAAAATTCATGAAAATTTCAGGGTACATATTATTTCATCAACAACTCTCAGTATGACTCCCCTCAGGCTACTTAGTAAAGGAAAACCCTTGCTAGGTTTTTTTTTTTTCATCTATTCATGCACTCATGCTACAAATACTCATTAAACCACAATCTGTGATATAGACATTATGTTTGTGATATGGAGGGAGTTAGGCATATTCCCCTGCTCTGTGTACTTTTGATAATAAATTAAATGATTCCTTCATTCAATTTTTTCCTACTAGCTTTTTTAAGTGATTAAGAAAAATCATGTTCTGTAAGTTCCTTTGTTAAGGTGTTTGGCTTCTTGTTTTTAGAGTAGCTAACTAATATCAAACTAAAAACTAACCCAGAAGTACTATGTGGATGGAATAAAAATATGGACAGCTGCTTGAAGGCCTCAAAAAAAAAAAAAGATAACGCTAGGACTTGGGTGGGATCACACTATGCAGGAGTGTCCAAGCTTTTGACTTCTCTGTGCCACACTGAAAGAGTAGTAAGAGTTGTTTTTAGCTACATATTAAATACACAAACACTAATGAAAGCTGGTGACCAAAAAAAGAGAAAAGGTCTGTGCATAATTTTCATGATATCTGCCACCTGAGATAGGCAAAAAATGTCCTTGCATAATCTGCATACAGCCTGCAGGCCACAGGTTGGGCACCCCTGCTAGAGAGAAGAAAAACATGATAAGGCGATTTCTTCATTTTCACTATTTTTTTTCCTCAAAGTATTTCCTAATAAACAGTGTGATATATACAGAGGCTTTTAAAAAACACTGGATTATGTGGCACTACTACTACTGATATATGAGACTATGTTAACAGTGTCAAGTAAGGAGAAGATAGAGGATGGAGACTGAAAAAGATCTCCAAAAACCAAGGGTTTAGAACTTTCCAAATTTGACAAGAGACATAAACCTACAGATTCTGGAGCCGGATTGAACCCTAAATAGAATAAATGCAAAGAAATATACACAAATACCATACTGTCTGAAAACTAGATACATGTACAAATAAAAATGTTAAAAAGCAATGGAAGAGAAACAATATCTTACCTACTAGACTAGAGGGGAAGCAGTTTGAAAGACAGCATACTTTTCATCAAAAATAATGAAGACAATAATGGTGGTGACAAGAGGCTGGGGTGGGGAGCACAATTGCGGAATCCAGCAGGTTTTTGCATTGAGGAATTGAGCAGCATTTGTTTCTGAGGAAACCGACTTCCAGCACAGCAGCAATGGAACCCTTGTGGCTTTCAGTGCCAAGGATCTCAATCCAGCAGCCTTCACATTCTCCAGGTGCCTAAGCCACCACCTCTCTTTTCCAACGCCACCACCTCTGCTGCATCCATGGACACTTTGGCCCAAGGACAAAACAGAGCCATAGTACACATACCTGTAAATTGTCCCGAGGCACCTCACCACAGGCTCCTACTCCACTGCCATTTGCACCTGAGGCTGACCCCTATAACCTGGCTACTACACACTGTCAGCCTTAACTGCCACAGCTGTACATGCATGCACATTTGCAATTTAACCTTGCAGCCGCCACTACACACACAGACAGCCTAACTCCTGTTGCCACCACATAGCTAGCTCCTACAATTGTTCATGTGAAAGCTGCTAGTCCCCAGTGCCATGTTTGCATATATAGCGAGCCACAGCCCCTGCCTCTGACCCCAGACTTTACTTCACGTGTCAGACTGCAGCTTTCCTCTGCTGCCATGGACATGCTTGCAGATGGCTTCTGCAATGAAACATGTGCACACAACTGGCTCTGGCCTCCACTACCACCAGCCCTGGACCCGATCACTAGACACAGAGGCACAGATGAAGACCCCAATAGTCTTCCCAACTACTGCATATCTCCCACATTTATGTCCAGTTTATGCAGGTACCAGCATCAGCAGACCCTAGTTGCTGGAGACAATGAGACTGGCATGTCCCCTTCCCCCAACTGTCCCTCAGATGATAGGCCTTCTCAAGCAAAACTAGTCCATAAAGTCTGGGAGGTAACTCCTTCTTCAAATTCATAAACACCTTCACAAATGTTCAAGGATCCTGAAGAATCAGGTAAACATAACACCACCAAAGGAACACAATAAACTTCTAGTAATTGGCCCCCAAAATTAGAGGTACACAAATTGATAAAAATTCAAAATAATTGTTCTACATAAGATCAGAAAATTATATGACAACACAGATAAACAACTTAATAAAAGTAAGATAACAATATGAGAAAACATGAGAAGCTAGAAATTTACAATATTTTAAAAAATGGAATTGTAAAATACAATAACTGAACTAAAAAATGCAGAGGAGAACTTCAATAGTACATTAGATAAAAAAGAAAAAGAATTAGTAAACTTGAAAACAGATCATTTGCAATCATCTATTTATAGGAGAAAAGAGAATTAAAAAAAGAAGAAATCCTATGACATATATAGGACAAGATGAAGAGAACTAACTTTTGCATAGTAGAAGTTACAGAAGAAGAAGACAAAGAGAAAAGGACAGAAAGTTTATTTAAAGAAATAATGGTTGAGAACTTCTTAAATCTGAGAAAAGATACATTCAGTTACATGAAGCTTAAAGGTCTCCAGTCAAATTCAACACAAAGACAAGCTGACCAAGACAAATTATAATAAAACTAAAAAATATCAAAAACAAAAACATTCAAAGGAGCAAGAGAAAAAAGCATATTATATATAAGGGAGACTTATGTGGCTATCAGAGGATTTCCTAGTAGCAATCTTGCAGGTCAGTATAAACTGGGACAATTTGTTAAAAGTGCTGAAAGAAAAAAAAGCCTACCCACCAGGAGAACTTTATCCAGCAAATCTGTCCTTCAGAAATAAGAGAGAAATAAGGACTTCCCCAGACAAACAGAAGGTGAAGGAGTTCATCACCACTAGATCTGTCTTCCAGATGACACTAAATAAAGGGAGTTCTCAAAGGTGAAAAGAAAAGGATGCTAATCAGTAAGATGTAAAAATATAAAAGTATAAATATCATTGCAAAAATTAAATACAAAGCACAAGCAACTAAAGCAAAAATAGATAAGTTGGGGGGTACAAACTAAAAACCTTCTTGATAGAAAAAGGCATAATTAAAAGAGTGAAATTTCAACCTATGAAATGGAAGAATATATTTACAAACCATATACTTGGTAAGAGATTAATATTAAAATTATATAAGTAACCTCTACAAATAAGTAGCAATAAAACATAGCCCAATTTTTAAATATGGACAAAGGGCTAGAAAAGACATGTAAATGGCCAACAGGTATTAAGAAAGGATGCTCAACATCATTTATCATCATGGATATCAAAACTATAGGATGGGCTGGGTGCAGTGGCTCCCATCTGTAATCCTAGAACTCTGGGAAGCCAAAGCAGATGGATTGCCTGAGCTCACAGGTTTGAGACCAGTCTGAGCCAGAGGGAGACCTCGCCTCTAAAAATAGCTGGGCATTGTTGTGGGCACTTGTAGTCCCAGCTACTCAAGAGGCTGAGGCAAGAGAACTGCTTGAGACCAAAAGTTTGAGGTTGCTATGAGCTATGACACCATGCACACTTCTGAGAGTGACAAAGTGAGACTCTGTCTCAAAAAAAAAAAAAAAAACCAAAAAGTAGGATGTATCACCTCACATTTGCTAGGATGGCCAGTATCTCCACTCCCAAGCAAAAAAAAGAAAACCCAGAAAACAACAACTGTTGATAAGGATGTGAAGAAATTGAAACCCTAGTGTACTGTTGGGTTATGAAAGTATGAAAGTTCCTCAAAATATTGGAAATAGAGATACCATGTGTTCCAGAAATCCCACCTTGTGGCATACTTCTAAAATAAGTGAAATCAGGATCTCAAGGAAATATTTGCACTGCCATGTTCATTGCAGCACTATATATAATAACTAAAATATAAAAACAACAAAAATGTCCCTTAAGAAAACATGGCATATACATACAATAGAAAGTCATGCAGCTTTAAAAAAGGAAGTCCTGTTGCATGCTACAACACGGGCATTGAAGATATCATACTACATGAAATAAGCCAGTTGCAGAAGGACAAATACTGCATGAGCCCACTTTTATGTGGTATCCAGTTTAGTCAAACTCGTAGAAACATACACATACACACATACGCAATAAATAAATAAATAAAGCCAGAAAGTAGAATGGTTGCCAAGGGATAGTGGAAGAGGGAAATGAAGAGTTTCTGTTTAATGGATATATAGTTTTAGTTCTGAAAAATTAAAAAAAGTTTTAAACATCTGCTGTACAATATTGTACTTATAGTTAACATTACTGTACCATACACTCAACATTTATTAAGGGTAGATTGTATATTATGTGTTGTTTTACTACAATAAAAATATACGTGTCACTTATTAAGCCATCATAAATCCTAAAGAGCCAAAATTTTTTCATTGAATGCTTATAGTACCTTAAAGTCCTTTAAAGAGATTTGAACCTTTTTTCTACTCATATTTAAGAATATTTAAGTATCTCTGAGTTGGATTTAAATTAATTTTTAACTTTAAAAATATCATGACACTTACACTGTTAAAAAGTAATTATTTTCTACCCATAACACATTTTTGAGTTTAGTTCACCCAAGTTAATCGGAATTTATGTCTTCAAGAGTTTAGTAGGTAATCTGCAAAGGCATCTTGTTATGGCAACACGAAAAAGAGGATTATTACTTCCCAAGAGATGCTTAAAACATTTTTGGCTCCACTAAATGGAATTTATATCTGGAATCTCCATTGCCCTTAATTGAAAACTCCAGTTTATTAGAATGGTTTTAATATGCTAAATCCCAAGCATGGTTAGTCCTGATACATTCATTTCCTGAGAATATAGGATTAAAGAATTTTCTCGCTCTTTTCCACTTAAATCTCAATTTATTTGGTTTGGCTGCAATGGTCTGAAACAATAGCTACTTCATTAACTTTGTTCTTCATTTATTCCAATCTATAATATCCTTAACTTCTGATATTTTATCACATTGTCCTGTTCAGTTGGAAGTGATCTTTTGGAAAAGCTGTGACAAGATGAGCCTGCATCAAAGTAGTAAATAAGAGATTGGAGCTAAGTTTTAATTGAGGTAACTACTTCATTCCACTGGGAATAGTTCACTTTGGATTATTCTCAGAATTTCTGTATTTGAATACCTTATGCAGCTAAATGGATTTCCTATCCCTGAATAAGTTATATTAGTAACTCATATATATAATTAAAAAATTGATGTAACTATTCTAGGAAGCTTCCAATGAGGCAAATTAAGGCACAAAGAAGGGATTTGGAAGAAATAAGAGAAAGAAAAAAAAAAAACAAGATCAGATTACAAAGAAATTCTACACTCTACATACAATGATAAATAGATACCATTGCTCCTTGGCTTTTCAAATTAAGTATATTTTTATATTTAATCAAATCTAATTGATTCTATAATATAATAGTCCTCCTAGGAAGACCTTTCAAATTGTAGTCATTCTCAAATGGTAGTCTTTGAAGCAATCTTTCATCTATTCATGGTAATTGTTTCAAAAAGTTAACACCACAACATTTATTAATAATAATTCTCTGAATTAGACAACTGGAGAAGCTGAAGCCAACTGACAACAGTTTATGTGCGCAAAATATGTGGCCCCTGAGTTAAGTCTTTTGGTGCCTAGATTCCTACAAAAAATGTATACTTCTATTGTTGTCAAAAAGTTACATACAGCCCATTAACTTGAGTAATTGTCCCTAATTATAGCTGTATATTGCCTATGATGTGAAAATAATGAAAAATTATTTTCCAGGACTATAATTATTTCTTTCAAAAAGAGGGATATATCATTCACTTCAAAAATTCAAGACATATTGATTAAATTGGATAGGCTTGAAATATGATTAATCAGAAAGCATTAAAAGTAATCCATAGAAATTAGTTGGGGAGAGTTCATGCAAATCCATTGAACTCCATTTTGTCTCTGCTTTAAACATTTTCATAGATTGAATTGTGAGTTTATGTTAATTTATTGGCAGACTACAAATTCTTCCCTAGGAAAGGCTGCATACCACCCATGCTGAATTTTGAAATGTGAGCAGATTGGTTCTTCATTTCATTTTGAGTAAATAGAAAGCTAAGTCAATTAACAGCATCACTCACAGGAAATATAGGCGGCAAGGTTGACTAGCTGTGAGAGAGCCAAAATTATCCAAATGGAATGTATTTTAACAGAGAGATTGGCTAAGGAAGAAAAAAGTAATGCCATTTTTTTTTTAAAAATTATTATATGGATTGGAAGAGAGCACTATCATGCATTGCTAGGCAAATAGCACAGAATTCAACATTCCCAGGTGTTGCCAATTGCAGCTTTTTAAAATTGGATATTGTTTTTTGTTGGATTGATAATGGCAGCTTCTGACTAGTTGACATTGACATTGAAATAACTTTCTCCTGAATCTCCTTACTGGGGGTGTATGTCTTCATAAATGCCAGTGTTATGCATAGTGATGATAGTAATTTCACTAATAAAAGATTAAAATTGGATAAAAAGAAAACTTAACTGATGTGTACACAGGAGTGCTCTATGGACCAGTAGTTCTCAGAAGATCCTTATTTAATGTAACTGAATAGATTCAACCTTGCAACTGGAAATATCAAGTGTATAATGAGAACATGTTCATTCATTCCAAGTGAACCAGAATTTAAAATCAACAAGAGCTTTCCTGTAAAATAGTGCTATGAAATAAGATTATTGATTTTATAAACTTATTAACAAAACTGTTTTTTTTAATTCTCCCAGTTAATAAGCTGGATAAAGTAACATCAAAATATAGTGGATCACAACAATTAGACTGATTTTGAAATGTGTCCAAGATTGTGCGGTAGCAGAACAAATTGCATCTCTATTCGTTCCTAGCCTGGCACACAAAATAAAAAATATGTTACAAATGAAATTAACATAAAGGAAAAAAATTGGGGTTGCATATGCCATGTGGTTTAAAGTACACATTGTTGAATAATAAGCCTGAGCCACACATGACCTTGTTTTGAAAAACAGTGACCTGATACTGCCAAAGTCATCATTTATTACTTTGAAGCAGTTACTTGCATCATGGTTATACTTGAATTGAATAGATTTTCTTTCTTTCTTTTCTTTTTCTTTTTTCTTTTTTTTTTTTTTTTTTTTTGTGAGACAGAGTCTCACTATGTCACCCTTGGTAGAGTGCTGTAGCATCACAGCTCACCGCAAACTCAAACTCTTGGGCTTAAGCAATTCCCTTGCCTTAGCCTCCCAAGTAGCTGGGACTACAGGTGTCCACCACAACGTCCAGCTATTTTTTTTTTTTTTTTGGTTGTGGTTGACATTGTTGCTTGCTAAGCCTGGGCTGGATTCGAATCCACCAGCTCCAGTGTATGTGGCTGGCACCCTAGCTGTTGAGCTACAGGCGCCAAGCCTCTTTTAGTTGTTGTTGTTGTTAACATATGTGGAAAACGTGGCTACATAAAATAGCCAGAGTTTGCAAATGTCTCACAGTTAAATAAAACAAATAGCATTGGTCTCTCTCTCTTTTCTCTGTCTCTGTCTCTATCTTCATTTCTGTCTTTCTTGCTTTTCTGTGTATCTCTCTCTCTCACAGACACACAAACATATGCACACAAACACCCACAGACGCCACTCACGATTACACTCATGGAACAATGAATTTAAAACTCTCATACTTATGGGTATTTACAGGTAAAGAAATAATAATGATAAAATTAGATTATCCAGATAAAACAACTTTGTTAGGAAATTCATACTCCAATACTTATTCTATGAATTAACTCTTTTTTTTTATTAGACCATCACTGTGTACATTACTGTGTTTATAGGGTACAATGTGCTGACTCCATATACAAGCTAGAATAATTAACTCCTGTTTCAAATATTACTAGTTGGACTCAAAATGTCTTGGTTTTTTAATTCAAGGTGGGGTACAAGAGAAGAAGAGGGAAGGTGATGGGGGATTATGGTGTATGGATGTGGGGCACACCTCTTGGGGTCAGGATACAATTGTAAGAGGGACTCTACGTAACAAATGCAATCACTGTAACCTGATTCTTTGTACCCTCAACGGAACCCAAACAGTAAAAAGATTATCGATTTTTAAAATCTCATTTGGGATTATTACACTAATGGCTAACATAGGTGAAAGCAAGGGAAGATGCCTTGAGAGAAGAAATGTCCTGGGGCTTTTCCTCTGAACAGGTCACTCGTTTCTTTTGAAGTGTCTAACTTTGTTCGGATAACAAAATATTAGTGCATAGGGGAAACAATCATCCAAGGAAGAAGTCATATACAGGTGGGGGAGGGGGACAGAAAACAGAAATCAAACATAGGTTTCCTGTTTGTCTCCAGCTAGTGTATTAATAGTTAATATAGACAGCCACAGAATCCATACAGATTCAGAGATCTCTATCGTTCTTACGAAAACATAGCTAATAGAAGTATATTTCGATATATTTTAAAAAACAACACAAGTTTTCTAACCAGAGACTCCATTTTTCCCAAGTGTTATTTTCCATCTGTTTGCAACAGCTTCAGGGCTAGGATGGCTAACCATGGTTGGCACTGTTTCTGACAAAGTGTTTATTTGTGGTGCATTTGTATATGTGTGTGTGTTGTTATGTTTTTTTGTTTGTTTTGTCTCCAGAATCATTCAGTGAATTCTCCCTTGGCTGCCGCAGAACCAAATTATCTTTCAATGAAATGCTGCCAAGTGAATTACGTTTATAGTAAGCCTGAACTTATGTTCCAAGCTGACTGGGGCTTTCAAACACCTTCACATAGTTTTAAAAATCACCAATCTGCAATTGCTTCATACTATTCATTAATGTAGGGGTTCAAACAAAGTACAATGTATGTAAACGTTAAAATTACCGGAATCCCCTTGTACGTAATAGCAGTACAGGGAGTACCTCTCACCAGGGTTTCTAAGTATACATTTAAAAGTTGATAATGTGGAGTTGTAACTAACAACAGGAAGAAGTAAAATACTGGGTTGGGTGCTGAAACCAGTTGCAGTGGGTGATTAACATTTATGAAAGGAGATTCATTTCTAGTTCTCAGCAGCATGAGAGAGGACAGGCTTTCTATTTTTATTGCTAGTCTGAGCTTTAACTTTAAATATCCTCTATGGGCTCTTGATCAGAAATCACCCTTCTTACTGAAGTTGATATGGCTGCATTCATTGCTACCCACAAGCATGACAGTTTCCTCTGATAACATTAGAAATGTCGTATAAACTATGTGTTTGTCTTTTTGAATTTATTAAATGAAGACAGAGACAGATCTATGGAGAATCAAGATCTGTCAGGTGGCAAAGAACAACTTGAAAATTTGCATGTATAAAATGACCTTTCAAATAAGAATGGTGAATAAATTATATTTCACCTTTGTGTAGAAGGTATTTCTGGCAAGCATTTATTTTGTGGGAGAAAAAATAAGAGTTAAAAATTTATTATAAACGAATTTGATTCTGCTTTGCATACTAGAATTGAGCTTCAGGTGTCCTGAACTTGATAGATTCCATTTTTCAATGCATGCTCAAACCACAAAAGTGAGCAAAACTGGTTTATTCAAGGTTCGGCTTCATATATGCAGACCACAAGTTCTTTGTTTATCATATTGCCTAAAATTCTACTGTTGGTATCAGTTCAGTACTGTGAAAGTATAACTGGATTTAACAACTGGATTTAGGCCCATATTTATAATTTGTGAGTCATATTTAAAATATTTAATGTCTTTAAAATTAAATTTTCTTAGCTATTGTGAGAATCAAAGGAATATACCACATGTAATTACTTTTGCAAAATGTAAAATGCAAAAACATGCAAGCTGTTACCATTCTTTTCGGTTGAGATATTTTAACTCTTACAGTTTTTAATTTTACGAAGAGGGTCATAGTTTACTATTATAAGTCATTAATCATTGTCTGCCTTTATTAACGACTCATTTTTGTACCAGAGACAGAACATACATTATTACATTGAATCTACTTCATTCTCACCACAACTGCATGAGGTGATACTATTATTATTGCAATTTAAACATAAGGAAACCAAGACATTGAAACATCTGGCCAGATATAACCTACATTTAAATTGCTTCTTCAGGTTCAAACCCGGTCCAGTCCAGGTAAACAACAATGACAGCTGCAACAAAAAAATAACTGGGCATTGTGGCAGGTGCCTGTAGTCCCAGATATTTGGGAGGCTGAGGCAATTGAATCGCTTAAGCCCAAGAGTTTGAAGTTGCTGTGAGCTGTGATGCCACAGCAATCTACTGAGGGTGACATAGTGAGATTCTGTCTCCAATAAATAAATAAATAAATATAAATTGCATCTTCATAGCCAGGCACAGGGATGGTGTGCCCCTGTAATCCTAGCTACTTGGGACACTGAGGCAGAAGGCTTGGTTGAACCCAGGAGTTTAAGACTGCAGTGCAGTATGTCACTGCTGCATACTGCATTGTAGCCTGGCCAACACAGCAAGACTGTGTCTCTTATAAAAAAAAAAAAAAAACAACTAAATTTCAGCTTTGTGAGAATTGTTTGATGCTAAACGGTTGTTCAATTTTCTTCCACTTTTAAAATACATTTAGAAGTACCAGCATTATAGTGGTTTTAGAAGAATTGGAAATAAAGGTATCTAATGGTTAAGAGCTCTCATAAGAATTCTCTTATGAGAATAATGGTAGTTGGTAACATAAGCAGTAATTAACTGGGTAAGGCCAGCGCTGCAATTCCCTTCTTCATCTCCCAACAAAGGGTCTGGAGCAATGTTTTGCAAACTTTTTTAATCTCATGGCCTAATTGAAACTATAGTTAAACTTCCATAGCACTTGAAAATTTTGTTGACAAAAAAAAAAAAAGAGTTAAAAAAGAATATGTGCTTACGGTGCTTTGACTTTCTTTTGAAAATAATTTAATTAATGATCTTTAAAAATTTTCACTGCACACCTAAGATTCTCTTACAGCAGACCAGTGGGCCGTGGCACACCAGTTAAAAATCACTGGTCTAGAGTAATGTTGTCAGGTAGAACTTCCTTTAATGATTGAAAACTTTGATACCTCTGCTGTATTTACAGACAGTAGCCATTAGTTACATGTTCCTATTAAGCACTTGGAATATAGCCAGCACCACCAAGGAACTTCTGATATTACTTCATTTCAATTGTGATTTTAATAGCCACTTGTAGCTAGTAGGTATCATGCTGAACAAAATCTAAAGAAGATGAAATTCATTATTTCAGAAATGAATGAATGAAGTAACTGTTTCCTAATAAAATTTTTTAAAGACCATGTATATTTTGCAGAAACTTACAATACCTGATACATTACACTTTTTTTTCCTTTCATTTTATCCATGTAAGTAAAGCAGCATGATATCATGACAAGGGCAGTGGACCAAAAGCAAAGTGCCTGGTCATAACATCCTTCAATTCATAACATCCTTCATTTTTTGAATGTTATCTACCATTATTGTTACAAAACTGTATCCTTTCATGGATTTGGTATTAAGGTGATACTGCATTAGTACAATGATTGGGGAGGATTCCCTACCTCTCATGTTATGGAATAATTTCTGCAGTATGGGTACTAGGTCTTCTTTTTAAGTCTGGTAACATTCAGCTGAGAATCCATCAATCCAGGGCTTTGTCGTTGCTGTTGTTGTTGAAATATTTTTATTGCTGCTTCAAGTGTGTTGCTATTTGTCAGTCCAGAAGTTCTATTTCTTCCTGATTGGGTCTTGAGAGGTTATATGTTTTTAGGAATTTGTCCACTTTCTATGTGTTTTCAAGTTTTATGTTCTCAGACATTTTCATAGTATTCACAGATGATATTTTGTATTTCTATGCTATCAGTTGTAATATCTCCATTTTCATTTCTCATCAAGCATCTTTGGGTCCCTTCTCTTCTATTCCTGGTTACTCTAGCAGGAGTTCTATCATTTTTTTTTTTTTTGAGACAGAGTCTCACTTTATTGCCCTTTGTACAGTGCTGTGGCATCACAGCTCACAGCAATCTCCAACTCCTAGGCTTAGGTGATTCTCTTGCCTCAGCCTCCTGGGTAGCTGGAACTACAGGCACCCATCACAATCCCTGGCTATTTTTTTGTTGCAGTTTGGCCAGGGCTGAGTTCGAACCTACCACCCTCGGTATATGGGGCCAATGCACTACCCACTAAGCAACAGGTGCCACCCAGAGTTCTATCAATTTTGTGTACCTTTTCAAAGGATTAGCTTTTGTTTCATTGATTCTTTGTATTATTTTTGTTTTCCATCTCTTTTAGTTTAGTTCTGACATTAGTTATTTCTTTTCTTCTGTTGGCTTTAGGTTTGGCTTGCTCTTCCTTTTCTAATTCCTTAAGATGAGTTATTATTTTGTTAATCTGTGCTCTTTCTATCTTTTTGATGTAGGTATTTAAGGCTATGGATTTTCCCCATAGGATTGCTTTTGCTGAATCCCATGGATTTTGGTTGCTTTTGTACCCTTTATCATTCAGTGTGAGGAATCTTTCAACTTCCATCTTAATTTCAATATTGACCCAGTAGTTATTCAGCAGCAGGTTGCTTAATTTCCTGACATTGTGCAGGATTGAGTGTTTCTCTTGTAGTTGATTTAGACAAATTAGTATTGTCCCTATACACAAATAAATTTAAGAATCAAATCAAAGACTCAATACCATTCACAATAACCACAGAGAAAATAAAATACCTGGGAACATACTTAACCGAGAAGGTGAAAGATGGCTACAGTGAGAACTACGAAACACTGGGAAAAGAAATAGTAGATGACATAAACAAATGGAAAAATATATCATACTTATGGACAGACAGAATGAACATTGTTAAAATGTTCAGGACCACCCAAAGTGATTTAGAGATTCTATGCAATTCCCATTGAAATACAACATTATATGTCCCACACCTAGAAAAAAATAATTAATTCTGTGCTTCCTTTGGAACCAGAAAAGAGCCTGAATAGCCAAAGCAATCTTAAACATAAAAAGCAAATCTGGAGACATCACATTACCAAACTTCAGTCTATACTATGAGGCTATAGTAACCAAAATAGCGTAATATTGGTACAAAAATAGGGACATAGACCTATGAAATAGAACAGAGAACTCACATATAATACCATCCACACATCCACATGTAACCAAGTAATCTTTGACAAGGCAAGCAATAATATAAACTGAGGAAATAATCCCTATTCAATAAATCATACTGGGACAATTGGATAGCCACATGCAGAAGAATGAAACACAGCCTGTATTTCTTATCACTCACGAAAATCAATTCACAGTGGATAAAAGGCATTAAAGTGAGGCATGAAAGTGTAAGAATTCTAGAAGAAAATGTTGGAAAAGCTCTTCTAGCTATCAGCCTAACAAAGAATTTATGAAGAAGACTCTATGTCAAGCACAGTAACAACGAAGATAAATGGGGCTTCATTAAATTAAAAACCTTCTGTACAGCCAAGGAAATAATCAACAGAGCAAACAGACAACATACAGAAATGAAGAAAATATTCACAAGCTATATACCTAATAGAGGGTTATAACCATAATCTCCAAAGTACTCAATAAAATCAGCAAGGAAAAAACAACTCCATTAAAAAGTTGGAAAAAGACATGAACAGAAGCTTTTCAAAAGAAGATAAACTCATGGTGAGTAAACATATTAAAAAACGCTCAATGTCACTAATTATCAGGGAAATACAAATTAATACTACAATGAGATACTACCTTGCCCCAGTTAGAATAGACTTTATTTAAAACTCCAGCAACAATAGATGCTGATGTGGGTGCAGAAAGGAACACTTCTACACTCTTGGTGGGACTGCAAATTAGTACAACCTCTATGGAAAACAGTATAGAGATTCCTCAAATAACTAATAATAGACCTACCATCTGATTCAGTAACATCACTGCTGGACATTTACCCAAAGGAAAATAAGTTATTTTATCAAAAAGACACATGTACTGAAATGTTTATTGCAGCAAAATTCACAATTGCAAAGATGCGGAATCAACCCAAGTGTCTATCAATTCATGAGTGGATTAACAAAATGTGTTACATGTATACTATGGACTCAGCCATGAAGAAAGATGAATTAAGGCCTTTTGCAACAATTTGGACGGAACTAGAGATCATTATCCTAAGTATCTAAAGAATGAAGGAACAAACACCACATGTATTCGCTATTAAATTGGAATTAACTGGTGAGCATACATGTACATAGAGGGAAGTAAAACTCAGTGGAAAGTAAGGAGGATGGAAGGGAAAGGGAAGGTTTGGGTGAAAACTTACCTAACAGGTACAATGAGCACTATCTGGGTGATGAACACACTTATAACGCTGACTCAAGCCTAACAAAATCTATTTATATAACCCAAAATGTTTGTATTCTTGTAATATCTTGAAATTTAAAAAAAGAAGAAAAGAAATATAAAGGGATTACTTATTAGAGTGGTTAACTTTTTTGAACTAGGCTACCTTGTTAATAATTTCTGAAGGACAAAATCAAACCCGACTGTATTTTTTTTTAAACACTAATATAAACTCTTTCAGGAAAACATATCAAATATCTCAAAAAATCACAAAATGTTCATATAATGTCTTATCTACTTTGAAGCTAACTATAAGTGATTGCATCTTTATGTTATCAAACCAAGAGACTTCTAAGAATCTCTTTGTTTGATTTACCTTCCTCTGAGAATCCAATTTAACATTTTACTACAAAGATATTTTCCTACACAGTTATGCTATAAGAAATTTAAAAAAAGATATTTTCCATGTTTTCTATTCATTTTTTCTTCACCAAATGATTATAGAATTTTTCTTGATTTTCTTGTTGAAAACATTGATTTGACGACAGTTTCCCACCATATCAAATTCCATGCAGCACATATTTTTATTTGTAGATACAGACATCCTATAAGGAGAGAACTAATATTTTGTCATTTTCAAGGCAAGAAGTCTAGAGGAGATGGAAAATAGGATACTAAATACCACCAAGACCACAAATATAAATACAGACACGTGTGTGCGCATGTGCATTTATTTCTATCATAATCTTCTGACAAGTCTCTAGACCAGCGATTCTCAACCTGTGGGTCACGGCCCCTTTGGGGGTCTCCTGCATATCAGATATTTACATTATGATTTATAACAGTAGCAAAATTATGAAGTAGCAGTGAAAATAATTTTATGGTTGGGTGTCACCACAACATGAGGAACTGTATTAAAGGGTTGTGGCATTAGGAAGGTTGAGTCTAGAATCTAGACTAACTCACAACAAATACTGGAGGCTACCTAAAAAAATAGGATGATTGAGTTTAGTTTACAAAATAAGATAATGAAAAAATAGAATTATAGATCATCTGTAAAAATCAGACTACTCTAGAATATAACATTGACATTTTTAAGGTGTAAAAAATCCTCTAAACATTGGTATCTTAATTTACTTCAAGTTTGAAGACATTCATTTCTATAATTGGGACAAAAGTAATTTTAATTTTTCATGAATAAAGACTCATTTATTTTTATTTCCCATGTTACTCAATTGTCCTTTGGTATATTTAAATTTGTGTATATTTTTATAAGCATAATTCCTATTCTATGTGATAAATGTTACAAAATATACATCAAGATTCTTAATGACAAAGATTTTTTTTTATTTTTTATTAGATCATAACTGTGTACATTAGTGCATTTATGGGATACAATGTGCTGATTTTATATACAATTTGTCAATTTGGAATGTTTACATCAAACTGGTTAAAACTTTTAAACAAGCTTTTTTCCTCCTTTATAATATTTGTGCTAATAAAAATGAGATGAGTTTCTTGATATGTAAATTATAAATATTGAAATATATCCTATAGCTAGTTAGAAAACTTAGAAGTCCAAGGCAAGAAATATAAAAGAAAAAGAGTGGGAACAATAGTCTACCTTTCTATAGAATTTATTCATTTCAAAGCAGAGGATAAAGAAAAAAATATCTATGGAGGACCAGACATATTAAATATTTTAATTTGCTCTTCTCTTGCTCTCTTTCAAGTGGTCCTTTTTTGAGGCTTCCAGTTACCAATCTAAGTTTTGCTAAATTTAAAAAAAAAATTAGAGTACTATTATAGGAGCTATTTTTAATAGGATATGAAAGTATATGTTTATTTTATATTAGAGAATAGGAAGAAAGTGAAAGTAGAAATGAGAAAGAGAAGATATCAGAGAGAGAAGGGAGAGAGAGGGGGGAAGATGGGGAAAAAGAGAGAGAAAAGAGGGAGGGAGGGAGGGAAGGAAGGAAAGAAGGAAGGAAGGAAGGAAGGAAGGAAGGAAGGAAAGGAGGGAGGGAGGGAGCTACTCTTTATTGAAACACAACAGAATGTATTTTGTTCTGTTCAGTGTTTATACAATAAAGTACTTTTCTTATAAGGACATATTCTAAGTTACTGTGACACTCCACATGAAAATATCCCAATGATTCCTAATATTTGTATACATATCACTTTATAACAGCTTTCATTTGCATTCGTTTATCAAGTCCCTGAAACCACCTTATAAAGAAGTACAGCTATTATTTATCCTCATTACGGAAAGCAGCTAAGTAAACCATGGCTGAGAGAGGTTATGAAACCCAAGTGTATTTGAAAAGTAGATGAAAGAACTGGAATTTATCATGCAATTTTGAAAGTTCAGCCAGAATCACAAAAACTCTAGATTGTGGATTATAGAATATGTTTAAAGATTAAAAAGAAACATGCAAATTCCCTTAGCCCAATTGCTAGATTACTTGTTTTATAGAATGTAGAAAATTTTCTTCTTTTTCATTAGCTGAGTAAAAAAATTAAATATATTAATAATTCGCAACCTTATGTTCGCCAATTCCTTCCAGTCATACATATTATTTTAACTTCTTCCACTGAGATAATTGTTAAAACAGACTTAGGCATATTATTGATTTCTTATACTTCTGTATAAATTTTTACCTAACTGCTAAATGTGGTTGGCTAATCAAAATATGACACAATAATAATTTAAATGTTGAAGGACAAAGAAAAATGCTAAACAATGTAAACTCTGTGAAGAAAAAAATATAATGTTGCTAATGTCAAAGTTAAAATGCTTATGGCATAAAAAACAGTTATACCAGTCTTTCTCTACCCATCTAAATATGCCTAATGTTATCTAGGCATATTTGTGTATGGTTATAAATATATACCAACCAGATGACAGGCTATTTCAGATAACAGAAAAAATAAAGTTTCTTCTTCGAGTATGGCTGTGTGAGTAGCTCCACAGATCTACTCCCCAGTGAAATAAGCATTGCTGGTTAAAACTGATAAACACACACACACACATACCCACACAAAAACCATTTATGGTCTCTGGTAATTGTCCTCCGGGCCTAGAGTAAATGAAGAAATATTTATTCAGGAAAATCTATTGAAAATTAGTAATAACAGTAAAAGTGTGTTGCCTTTGAGAAGTGAATTGCTCCCTCTCTCTGCCCCCACTTTAGCTTAACAGAAGCTCAAATCTGAGCTTGTGTGCTTAAGTAGGTGATGGTGCTTCTCCCCTCTGCTCCTTATTAAAGAATACGGTATTTCATCAGGAAGGATCAGTTACCAACCTTTCTCACCCTCTCTAAATCTATGTTGTAGAAACTGAATTCCTACAGAGTAAAACCAAGAGATCAGGGGCACCCTTCTTCCCCTAGCTCTGAGGAACAACAGACTAAGAAATGTTCAGGCCTCAACTGCCATCACCACAGCCTGCTGGAAGGACAGAGATTTCATGGAGAAAATCAAGAAGACCACAGACTATCACTCTAGTTAGCAATTGGTCTAGTGGCTTAGAAATTTTGTGTGGAGGGAGAAACAATCATTAAGAAAAGGAAATTCCAGAACTCTCCACAAAACAACTTAAAAAACTGACTTTATTTGAACAGAGTGTAGGGAACTTCAGGCTTAAGGGCACCCTCAAAAATGACAGTTACTTTTGTAATATTCTGAAATTTTAAAAAAGCAAGCATTTGGGGGACAAGATATAAAATTTGAGTATGAGTTCAGTATTAGGCAATATTATTATATTTTTAGTTGTGATAATAGAATTGTAGTTACACAGGAAATTCCTTATTTTTTAAAAGCTGTATTCTAAAGTATTTAGGGACAGCATGTCATGATACCTACAACTTATATTTTAAAACTTCAGAAAAAAGCAAATGAAGCAAATATGACAAAAATCTATAAAAATTTGCAGACTCTAAGTAATAGGTAAATAGGTATTTATCATAGTATTCTTTTCATTTTTGTATGTTTAAAATTTTAATAATAAATATAAACAAAACGAAGTTAAAAAATAAAGAAGAAAAGGGATTTTCCTATTAAACTTAGAAAATGGGGAGATACAGGCCTATCATCCCAGATGGGATTTGGACACACAATCCCTGGCTTAGGAGACATTAAGTTAGTCAGTTAGATATAAGCATTCCACACTACATGTAAATTCAGCACATTGTACCCCATAAATGTATTAATGTACACAATTATGATTTAATAAAGAAAAAAATTAAAATTAAAAGGAAAATAAATAAAAAATTAAATTTGAAAAATGTTTATACAAAACCCCCCTCTTGTAGACTGAAAATGAGCATTAACATACTGACAGTTCAGAGAAGTCTTGCACAAAAGCAAAAACCTAAAAAACAAACAAATACAAACCCAGCTCTTCTTAGTTAAGAGAAACAAGCTCAACTATAGGCCAGCTAGCTCACCAGAAAGAACTATGAAAAAAGATAGAAAGAGCCCTTCTAGTGTCAGAACAGACCTCAAAAACTACCCCTGTGTAAATTTAATTAGATCTGATGGTAGAGCAACCTATATACCCCAGGACATTGTGAACAATAGAGCCATCAGGTTGGAATTAGTAGAAGCTAATAGCTGTGTGTGATACCAAATGAGTCAGTTGGCTAAAAATAGAGATCAGTAAAAGAGACAGGGCTGAAGCAACTGCCATCCCATGGTGACAATATGCATGCCAAAGGTTTTGCCCTCTGAGAGGCAACAACAAAGTCTTCAATGAAAAGGCAATAGATGTTATTAAAATACTTACCACACCTTTTGTGTGTGGGATATAACCATAAGAGGGACTCTACCTAACAAAATCAAACATTTTGACCCAGTTGTTTGTACCTTCACATTAACCTGAAATAAATTTACTTTAAAAAAATACACTGTACAAGTAATTAAATTAAAAAAAAAAAAGAAAATGGCAGCAAAAATAATTTCCTGAAAGGAAGAATGATAATCAGAATCCATATTTGGTATAACACATTACCTAAAATAACCAGTTTTCAACCAAAAAAAGTATATATACATATATAATAACACATGCAAAAAGATAAGAACGTATGACCCAGGCAAAGAAAAACAGCACAAAACATGAACCTCCTATGTGAGGACCTGGATTTAGGATTTATTAGGCAAAGGCTCCAATGCAGTCATTATAAGTACATTAAAACACTAAAGGAAACGGTGTTTAAGGAAGTAAAACAGACTAATCTGGCAATGTTTTATCAATTAGAGAATATTTATAAAGATAAATTGTAAAAAAGAGCCAGTGAAAATTCTGGTGATGAAAAATACAATAAAAAAACTGAAATTTCACTATAATGACCCAAGAATAGATTTCAACTCACAAATGAAAAAGGCTAAGCAAACTTAAAGATAGATCAATAGAGATTATACAATACAAAGTACAGAGAAAATAGAATGAAAAAATGGATATAACATCATAGAAATGTAGGGACACCATTAAACAACCCCAATGTACGTGTAATAGGAATACCAGAAGAAAAGGAGTAAGAGAAGAAACAAATATATTCAAATAATTCATGACTGACTCCCCAAATTTGGTACAAAATGACATTAATCTACACACTCATAAAGCTGAACAAACTTCAGTAGTATAAACAAAAAGAAATCCATACCAAGATGCATCATAGTAAAAAAGATGAAAGCTGTAAGTAACCAGGGGGAAACCTTGAAACCAGAGAGAAAGAAAAAGACTCATCATGTAAATGAGAACCCCAATATAATTAACATTTTACTTATCATCAGAATCAAAGGAGGCAGAAAGGTATTGGTATAATATTTAAAGTGCTAAAAGAAAAAAGAAGCACTAGTCAATCAAGAAAATTTTATTGAATAGAAAAAGTGTCTTTCAAATACAAATAGAAAATAAAGATATTTTCAGAAAAACAAAACCTGAATTAGTTGTTATCAGACCTGTCTTTTAAGAAGCACTAATGGAAATTATCCAGACTGAAAACAAGAGACCCCAGAATGTAACTCAAATTCCCACAGAAAAAGCAGAGAGTATTAGTAAATATAATCACATATGTAGGTATAGAAGACATTACAATTACATAGGTCTTGTCCTTTCCTTAATTGATATGAAAATCAGTTATATCAAACAATGTGCATGTATTTTTGGTCACGTAGCATAAAAATGTAATATATTTAAAACAAACATGTTAAGCTAGGCATGGTAGCATGTCTGTAGTTCCAGTTACTTGGGAGGCTAACATAGGAGGATTGGTTGAGCCCAGAAGTTCAAGTCCAGCCTGGACAACACAGCAAGGTCCTAACTATTAAAAGTCATTAAAATAACAATCCATAAATATATATTTATTCTTCTTTCTTCTCTCAGCTTACTTAGAAGATATAAAATGATTATGAAAACAAGATATTCAGTTTATAACATATGTAGATATAATATGTACAACAATAACAGCAAAAAACAAGATGAAATCTAGATAGCAGAAAAGTTTCTATATTTCACTGGAATTAAGGTAGTATAAATCTGAAGTAGATTATTTTAAGTTAAGCTATGTATCATAGGTCTTGACAACCACTAAAAAACTAACTTCACACCTATAATCCTAGCACTCTGGGTGGCTGAGGCAGGGGGATTGCCTGAGCTCACAAGTTCAAGAGCAGCTTGAGCAAGAATGAGACCTTGTCTCTTAAAATAAATAGATGGATGTTGTGGTGGGCACCTGCAGTCCCAGCTGTGTGGGAGGCTGAGGCAAGAGAATCAGTTGAGCCCAAGAGTTTGAGGTTGCTGTGAGTTATGATGCCATGGCACTCTACCAAGGGCAACAAAGTGACACTCTGTTTCACACACACACACACACACACACACACACACAAACAGTTTAAAAAATCACTAAAGGAATTAAAATGTTACATTAGAAAATATTCAATGTAAAGGAACCTTAAAAGACAGAGAGAAAAATTATAGTAAAAGTTAAAAAAAATTCAAGTATATCATTAATAGCATTAAATATGAATTATTAAACAATTCCAACAAAAGGCAGGGATTGCCAGTCTGGGTTAGAAAGAAATGCAACTATGTGGTACCTACAGAAGACATACTTTATTTATTATACAAGATATAAATAGATTGAAAATGAAGAGAGAAAAAGATAACTCATTCAAATATCAATCATAAAAAAGCGGCAGCAACTTTACTAATATCAGTCAAAATAGAAATTTAAAATGTTGCTAGATATAAAGAAGGATTTTTTTTGTTTGTTTTAAGAGACTGAATCTCACTTTGTCACCCTCAGTAGAGTGCTGAGGTGTCACAGCTCATAGCAACCTCCAGCTCTTGGGCTTAGGCAATTCTCTTGCCTCAGCCTCCCGAGTAGCTGGGACTACAGGTGCCCACCACATCGCCCAAATTTTTTTTGTTGCAGTTTGGCCAGGGCCACATTCAAACCCACCGCCCTCGGTATATGGGGCCGGCACCCTACTCACTGAGCCACAGGTGCCGCCAAAGAAGGATTTTTTAAATGATAAAAGCATAAATACAGAAGGAATATATAGAAATTTTAAACATACATACACCTAAAAATAGAGCCTGAAAATATAGGAAGCAAAAACTAACAGATGTCTGGGAGAATTAGACAATCTAACAATAATAGTTGTTAATATAAGAACTTCAATATGACATTCCCATAATGGATGGAACAACCGGTAGAAAATTAAAAGGAAATAGAAAAGTTTAAAAATACTCTAAACTAACTAGACATAACAAGCATGATTAGAACACTCTAGCCAACAACAGTATAGTATATTTTTTTTTCTAGCACACAGGGAACATTCTCTAAGATAAACCATATGCTAGAGCATAAGACAAACCTCAATAAATTTAACAGAATGAAATAATACAAGTGTCATTTCTGATCATAGTGAAATGAATCTAAAAATAATTCTGTTAACAGCATTAAAAAGAATAAAATATTAGGCGGTGCCTGTGGCTCAAGGGAGTAAGGCACCAGTTCCATATATATGCCAGAGGTGGCGGGTTCAAACCCAGCCCCAGCCAAAAACAGCAAAAAATAAATAAATAAATAAATAAAATTACCTAGGAATAAATTTAACCAAGAAAGATGAAAAATTGTACACTGAAAACATTATTGAAAGACATTAAAGAAGACCAAAATAAATGGAAAGACTTACGTTCATTAACTGGAAGATTGAACATTGCTAAGAAGGCAATTCTCCCTAAATTGATACAATACAATTGCCATCTAAATTCCAGTGGCCATTTTGCACAAATTGACAAGCTGATTCTAAAAGCCAATGAGGAAAATAATAGCTTTTGCAACAAATGGTGCTGGCATAACTGGATATCTACATGAATGAAGTTGGAACCTTACCTTATACTACATACAAAAGTAAACCTAAAGACCTAACTATGAGCTAAAATGATAAAAATTTAGGAGAAAATATAGCTGTAAAATCATTGTGACCTTAAATTAGGCAATGGTTTCTTAAGTATGACATTAAAAGCACAAGCAACGGCCAGTACCTATGGCTCAAAAGGGTAGGACACTGGTCCATTATGCTGGAGGTGGCGAGTTCAAACCTAGCCCTGGCCAAAAATAAATAAATAAATATTTGTGTCCTGTTTATAAAAAAAATAATAATAATAAAAGCACAAGCAGCAAAAAAAAATAGAAAAAAAATTGGATTTAGATTGGATTTAATTTGGATTTAATTTTCATCCAAATTAAAAACATTTGTGCTTCAAGGGACACCATTAAGAAAACGAAATGCCAAACTACTGAATGGGATAAACAATGGAAATCATATGTCTGATAAAGGTCTAGTATCTAGGACATGTGGATATTTATATCATCTGAACAATAAAAAGACAAGCAACCAAATTAAAAATGGGCAAAGAACCTGAATAGACATTTATCTAAAGAAGATATGCAATTGGCTAATGAGCACGTGAAAAGATGCTCATTGTATCAGCCACTAAGGTAATGCTAACCAAAGCCACAAGGAGATACCACTCCACACACATGGGTATAATTTTAAAACACAAAAAATAGCAAGGATTGGAGAGATTGTGGAGAAATTGGAAACCAAATATTAATATTTCTGGTGGGAAGCAAAATGGTGGGAAGTGGAAGTAAAATGCATCTACTTTGGAAAATAGTCTGGCCACTCTTCAAAAGATTAAGTAGTTATCTGATCCTGAAATTCCACTCCTAGGTCAATAACCAAAAGAAATGAAAACACGTGTCTGTACATAAACTTGCACACAAATTAGTACTCATAATGCCAGAAAGGTAAAATAAGAAGTCGTCTATCAAGTGATGAATGGATAAACAAAATATGATATATTCACACAAATATTCATCCATATAAAGGAATGATGTAGTGATACATGCTATAACATGGGTGAACCTGAAAAAACCGTATACTACGCAAGAGAAAAAAGTCACAAAGGACAGCATTCTGTATGTTTCCTTTATAGTAAATGTCCGGAATGGATGAATAAGCACAAAAAATATATTGTTGTACTGGGTGTCTTCTAAGGATAAGGATGGAGGAAATGAAGCGTGATGGCTGAAAGGTAAAAGGTTTCTTTTGTGGTGATGAAAAGATTCCTGAATTCATTATAGTGATGGTTGCACAGTTCTAAATATTCCACAAAAAGCCACTGAATTGTACGCTTTCTTTTTGTTGTTGTTGCACTTTGGCCGGGGCCGGGTTGGTTTGAACCCACCACCCTTGGTATATGGGGCCGGCACCCTGCTCAGTGAGCCGCAGGTGCAGCCCTGAATTGTATGCTTTCATGGCTGAATTATTTGGTACGTGAATTCTATCTCAGTAAAGACAGTATGTTTTTAGAAGAGCAGAAATAAAAACATTATTCAAGGACAGGATGAATAGACAAAATGGATAGAAACGAGAAAAGACGATGAGCAATACGTATGCAGGATAACTTGAAATCATTCAGCTCTTTCTGATCTCTACTATAAGTATAACTGAAGAGTTTAAATGCATTTACATGCTCTAAAATGTATATATTATTTCTAAGGTGTAGAATTATAGGACTAATTGTACCTTTCTTCTCCAGTATCTATAATATTTGTTTTGTTTATCCTTATTTTTGTGTGGATCTTTGCATCTCCCTTCATGGCTTCAACACCTTCATAGCTGCTACACAACTTAGCAGAAATAACTATTACAGTGTTTAGAGGAATTATTTTACATTCACGATTCCAGACGTGCCAAAGCTATGTTACTTTTTCAAAAAATTACTTTTTCATCAGTGTCATCAAGGGCATCTCAGACAAAAACTGTAGCTAATATTTAGCATAAGGGTCTTGGCACACAGCATGAATGTTAGGTAACAAGGTATTTGTTGCTACTGCTGCTGCAAACATTTTATCATTATTTACTACATTCTAATGAAATGTGGAATAAACCACTCAGCGCCTCGTTCCTTTTATCTCAGACAGTGATGGAACCCTTCAAAAGTATCTATGGAGTATTTAATAACAAGATTGAATTATGATGAATTTCAATAATTTCAGTTCTGATTTAGAAGTTTCAATTTGCTTATTCAATAACCATCTGCTATTTTAATCCTTTTTCAACTCGTCCTCAAACTACCATTCTTCCACCCATGTATATCCTGGTTTAATTTGGTCACAATTTCACATTCTCATTCTTCTACCCACATGTGAAAAATAATAGGCACACATCTTACAGCTCCTTATAAAAGTCATTTTAATTGGCTCTGTGCACCTAGTGAGTTGACAGTGCACAGGTGTGTTTGTTTTTTAATCAATGCCTTTTTGGCACACACACATATTTGTTGAACTATAACAACACAAAATGCAAACGAGTTATCTTATTAGGAGTAAAAATGCCTTATTTTGTGTCACACTAACATCCAATTTGGGTGGTGAAAAGTCACCTCAGAATTTTAACTTATTTTGTTCACTTTCATAACATTTTGCCCGAATTCACTCTGTGCTCCAATGACATGTTTCTTTGTCAGAGACATCAAATCCTGGAGGAAGAAATAATCTAACCGGCAGTTAGGGCAGGAAAAGTCATTAAATTTTCCTGAACGTAATCATAAAGTGTCAGTAAAAATTGAATATGTATCTGGGGATCCTTGACAAAGGGAGGGCTAGGGAGGGACTGAGGCAAATTTGGGGAAGGTGGTAAAGAAAAACCAATTTAAGTTCTAAGCTAGAAAGTGGGGAAAGGAGGAGAAACGCTTGAGGGAATCAGAATGGTCCGCGGGCAGGTAGGGACCTAGAGCCTGTATCAAAGAACACACAACAAGGCACACGGGTTCGGCCTTCCCCAGAGACTTGGAAGATGAGATCTCATGTTCTCCCCTAGAGATATGGACTGTAATTTCTAAAATATTAAGGACAAGATGACAAAATTTGTAGTGAAGCCATCCAACAGCATTGTCAGGTAGCAAGCAGTTGTAAGAAAATGAGGAAAAACAGTGAAAGCAAATCATTCAGCCTTGTATTAAAAGTAATAAAGAAACTTATTAAGCACCAAAAGCAAAAAAAAAAAACAATGAGAATAAAAACAGATAAAGGGAAGTGAATGAAGAGTAAATGACAAAGTGCAGTTTGGGGTTTTTTGTTGTTGTTGTTGTTGTTGTTGTTTGTTTGTTTTTTGAGACAGAGTCTCACTCAGTCACCCTAGTCTTGTAGAGTGCTATGGCATCATAGCTCACAGCAACCTCAAACTACTGGGCTCAAGTGATCCTCTTGTCTCAGCCTCCTGAGTAGCTGGGACTACAGGCGCCTGACAACAGGCCTAGCCAGTTTTTCTATTTTTAGTTGAGACAAGGTCTCACTTTACTCAGGCTGGTCTCAAACTCATGAGCCCAAGCAATCCATCCGCCTTGGCCTCCCAGAGTGCGAGGATCATGGGTGTGAGCCGCCGTGCCTGGCCCAGTGCAGCGTATTTTAAAGTCGAGGAAGTTAATGGAGAGAAGTTGTGTATTCTCTGATATCACCTAGTAATGTTTCTTTCAGATACTAGAATTCCAAAGAAAACACCAGTGACTTATTTTCATTTGGACATGACCTTTCAACCATTTTCCAGGAGCAGCAAAATATTTTGTACGCTCCCCAAAGTCTTTTGTTCAATTGCCTTTGTTGCTTCCCTTTAAGGGAGCCGGCCAGGGTTTCAATCAAATCTAGAGTCCAGGACTACTATAGCTCTTGTCTTGCATTTGCACCATTTGATTGACAATTTTTATGCTGCTAATGATTGTTACATTTTTATGCATTTATCTTGTCTCCATGAGGATGCTACTAAAGGGCAGACACTATGTATTTTACCCAATATGTTCCAAACTGAGGCACAAGTCCTTAATCAAAATTTGATGATGGCGATGGGAAACAATGAAAGAGAAATTAAAACTATGATGACATTTATTAGTCCTATGATATAAATAGTAAGTTGAACAGCCACAAATAAGCTTAGGACCTGCCAGTGTAGAAACACAAACCACTATCTTCGGATATTTAAGTTGTCTAGACCATAATGTAGATAATAAATATCTGTGCACTCTACTTTTCCTTAAAGCATATTTTATGGTAGTGAATCATCCAAATAATTGCTTTAAACTTTCATTCCATTTCTCGTTGCACCTTATGCCTTCGAAAAGTTCACCCTAGGCCTGTATAATAAAGATGAAGCATTATGGCCCCCAAAAGTAAGCCTCATAAAAAAAAAAACTCATGGTAAATTCCAAGGTAACTTCAGGGCAGTGATTTAAACCTCAGCTTACTCAAAAATACCTCTCAAATGAGCGTCTGATTCGGAGTTGCACTTTCTAATATAATGCTCAAAGAGAAACAGATCATTCCCAGGACACCTTTACTTGGACTCAGTGGTTCCCAATCCCCAAGCCACGGCCTGGTACCTGTCTGTGGCCTGTTAGGAATTGGACAGCACAGCCGAAAATGAGTGGAAGGTGAGTGAGAGAAGCTTCATCCGTATTTACAGCTGCTCCCCATCATTCACTGCCTGGGCTCTGCCCCCTGTCAGATCAGCAGGGCTTTAGATTATCATAGGCACGTGAACCCTAGATCTCGGCTGTACTCTCCTTATGAGACCCTGATGATCTGAGGTGGAGCTAAGGCAGTCATGTTAGATCTGAGACCATCTAGTTGCAGAAAAACAAGCTCAGGGCCCCCACTGATTCTGCATTATGGTGAGTGCATCTTGCAAGTAGTAGTAACAGAAATAAAGTGCATAATAAATGTGTAAAGTGCTTGCATTATCTTGAAACCATCCCCCCACCCCAGCCCTGCCATCAATGGAAAAATTGTCTTCCATGAAACCAGTCCCTGGAGCCAGAAAGGTTAAGGATTGCTGCCTTAACTGAGAAATAGCAGCAATTATTTAACACTTAATGCAATAGATGTTGTGGGTAATCTCAGCTAATAAAATGTGTACGTGTGCCTATTAATCTAAGAATGGGAGAAGCAGTAAAAGTCATCCACTAGCCAACCTGGCTGAGGGGCCAAAAAAGTTGAATTCCTGCCTTAAAACTCTTACTCTCTATGCAGCAGAGAAACAAATTTACATTAAATAATTATTTTTCTCACCTCCTGCCCCCCCAAATTCTGCATTTAGTAAAAAATATAAACCTTAAATGTAGGTGATCATCCTTAGATCGGGTGTTCTTTTCTATAATTTCCATGGAAACAGTGGAAGAAGTCATTAAGCCAATGTAATGCCTCATCAGCACATCAGCACCTTGACTTTCCTAACTTTACACATATTCTTTCCATTGGCCATTAAATTAAAATGCATTTATGAAATAATTGAACACCATTCATCTGGTCCCATTCATCAAATAACATCTAATATTCACGTTTATATTTTTAGAAGGGATCTACCTTCTACTAAGCTAAAATTGTATCTTGCTTGGGTGAAGTTCCTTGTGACTGAATCAATCTGTTTACAGTTATTATAGAAAGTAAACTGTATTATCACTAGTGAGTTTTGGCATATTGGAGAAAAAGTTCTCACTGTAATGCGTACTACTCTTGAGTATATAGCATATTCTATACATAGCTTAAGTTGTTTTAATTTTTGGCCAAATGCTGATATTCAAAACTTTCTACTTTGCATTCAATTCATGAATGAAAATATTTAAAATCAAGTTATTTGTTTGCACGTAAATCCCGGTAGTTCACAAAAATAAAAAGTGATAAAGATATCAAAAATCAAAGCCCAGGATAAAAAAAAAAAAAGTTCTCTTATTCTGTATCATATCTTTGATTTCTGTCCCTAGATAATGGAGACACAAGCAAAAATTCTTCTTGGTCTAATATGCTGAAAAATAGATCCTTACATTGTCTATTCAACTACAGTAACAAACTTCTCATATGAACAAGTGAATAGAAATATGTCTTCTGTATATCCAAACACTAGAAATTTAGACATAATTACAAAATAAAATTTGTTCTTTTAACTCCACAGCATTCTCTGTAATGTCAAAAAAAAAATTCTCAAATGCTGTGGGCACGTATTTTCTCTTTCATATAGGAATTTAGTCACTTTCTTTAAGAAAAGAAAAGACTTTTCTTCCCACATTTCCATGCATCCCTCCAATTCTTGCTGGATAAGTTCAAGAAAAGATGACTGCTGGGTGCAGTGGTTCATGCCTATATCCTATCACTCTGGGAGGCCAAGGCAGGAGAATCTCTTCAGCCCAGGAGTTTGACCTCAGCCTTAGCAAAGGTGAGACCCCTTCTCTACTAAAAACAGAAAAATCATCCAGGCATTGAGATGTTTGCCTGTAGTCCCAGCTACTTGGGAGGCTGAAGCAAGAGGATTTCTTGAGCCCAAGAGATTGAGGTTGCTGAGAGCTATAATGATGCCACAGCACTCTACCAAGTGCAGTGGGAGTTGCTGTGAGCTATAATGATGCCATACCGCTCTACCCAGAGCAACAGAGTGAGACTTTGTCTCAGGAAAAAAAAAGAAGGATGACTATTTCTTTACCAGATTATTTCACATTCCAAAAAGTTCAAATTTCTCTTCCCCAGACCTCTTGTCATTGGTCCTTAAACTTGTTCCTGTCAAGTCCCTGACTAGGAACAATAGCTGTTGCCCACGAATTAGTGTAATTCCATTCTTCAGGCCATTTGTCAGGCAAGATACATGCTTAAAGTTCTGCTCACTTGGAGAATTGTTACTTCTGCTTCCCCTTTAGGGATACCCCCTGAGTGTGGGTGTAACGTAACAGCAATCTAATTCTGTCTGTGATACCATACTGTGCAGAACCATTTATAAGTCTCCAGTCATCTTCTCCTAAGCTAAATGATTGTGGTGATCTCATGAGGCTGCAGAGATAGATGGAATGAGAAGTGGCAGCCAGTGCTACTGGAACATAAACAACATGTCCTTGCAAATTATTTGTAATGCAAAGATGAATTTGAGCATGATCCTTCATATTCCACTTCCATTTGATGACGGAGGTCCAGAGCACATACCGAACTTCATGGCTTGGGTGATCAGATACCATCTTTTTTAATGATGTGAAGCTCCATGTGCATAGTTACATGGTTACACAGTGCTGTTCTATCTTAGGCATTCTATCTCCACCAAGGTGTGGATGTTGTAATGGAAATTGCTGGAGTGCCTTAAAAGAAGTTTAAATTACGTCATTTTAGCAAAGCAGTAATATATACTAGAACGCTTCTAACCCCCCATTATTTAAAGCTTTTTCCTATAACATTTTTATAAATTACAATTATAAATAGAATACTTCCCTATTATGACTAAATAACACAACCACAGAACTGAACTGGGTTTTATAATGCACTAACTTGCATAGTAGCATTCACAGATAAAGCACAGTTAAGGAAGGAGACAGTCAGAAATGGAAACACTAGCATTGTCTCAGCTTTGCAGGCAGCGTCCTATCCTGAATAGTAGTCTCCTAGAATAAACTTAATTCACCACAATGGCTGCCACTAGTTATTACTTAGAGCTTGCCAAGTAATATACGCATATTTCTGGATGGACATGTGAGTTTTCTAAGACATTTTCAATTGACATTTATCTATCACAAAATGCTAAGAAAAGCTCCCTGATGTGATAAGAGAGGAAGATGAACACAGGGCAAAACTTCACATGAAAATAGCTGGGGTTCTGAGGATTATGTAATTCAGGAGGAATCACTGCTTTCTCTTATAACCTTTTCCATATTTTATATTCGTATGTAGCTCAGTGATTTTCTAAGTAACTCTGGCTCTGAAAGCCAATCTTGGACCCAGTATTTTCCAAATCTTCTTGGAACATATGGAAGCAAGAGAGGAAGCAGTAAAAATGTAGAGTTGTAACACTACTATGGAAGATCAGTCTTAACCCAAATTTTTCAAAAAGTTATTCTATGTACCTTTTGCCTTTATGTGTGCAATGAATTATTAAGGTGTACAAGGATAAAAATCTTCAGCATCTATCATTTTCATACCCTGACTGAATCATTTCAGTCAGGTGTACAAGGATAAAAAGCTTCAGCAACAATCATTTTCATATCGTGACCGAAAGACATGGCTATTTGGGCAGCCCCTGAATTTTTTCTTAATTTCTACCAACTTCCTTGCAAACTACGCCGCATTGTGAAAACCCAGTGGGTATAAATCTGTTGTAAGGGTATGAAAACTCCCACTGACACCGTGGGTGTTGGTTTTCAGATAGAAAATTGATTGAGGGGGAGAAAAAAGTCCCTCCTTTTTTCCTGAGCGACTTTGCATCAAGGAGACTAGGTGATGCAGAACAAAAAAATTGTATATTCACTGGCTGTGCCGGTACAAATGAAAGTGTCAAACTTATCTTTTGGCAATGTAAATTCACTCTACAGGCAAATAAACTGCAATAATATCAACAGGCATCACATAAACTGAAGAAAATTGCCTTCCTCGAGTCATATATGCCAAGCCTGATTCAGAACTTGGCATACGGCCTTGGAATTGTTTTTGTCTAGGTGTCCTTCTCTCAGAAAGGTTAGCTGCAGGGACACATCCAGCTACGCCTCGGTATGGTGATGTAACAGAAGTATGATTTATGGGACAAGTCAAGTAACTTAATTTTTGCTGGAATGCCAAGAAAATAGGGTATTTTGCATGAATTTTGGATTAATAGGCAATTGAGTAAAATGTGTTTCATGTGGACCTTCTAGTTTCTAAACCTTTCTGAAATGTGCTGGTTTGCTTTCCCACCTGGTTGGCACACAGTGGAGGCTCTTGCAGGATTTTCTGATTTCGAACAGTGATCCATTCATGTTATCAGTCATCACTTTCTCACTAACGTTCTCTTCTAGGAACGTGATACACATTAACTCAATCAATTTTCACAAAGACTTTTTAAGACATGCCATACCATAAACTACATTTTACAGCTGGGGACACTGGGGCAGGAAAAAGTTGAACTCTGGACATCTTCAATGCAGAACCCACATTCTTAGCTACTAGGACATGCAACATCTCAAAAGCATCGGACACAACCACGTAGCTGTCAAATACTGCATATTTTTGTTTATTTCTCCCTTGGTTTCCAGAACCAGTTAGTTTTCAAATCATAACCAATCCCATGCCGTCCTTTAAATTGCCATTGCTGCTTACCATCCAATTCTTGGACATTGTCATGTGTTGCCAGAATAAATAGAGATATTCAAATTGGCTGATCCATCTGTCTTCACTCTTCACCTCTAGTTCATCATATATAAGGCTTTAAGATTTTTTTTTCAGCAGCACAACCTAATTGTTGCACCCTAACAGCTGTTCCTTGCTCTATACGAATCCTTTGCTTCAGCCAAACCCATATCCTAATTCTATCCCTTTATCTTGGTAAGCCAGCCTCTGGTTATACCATTACATGCCATGGGAATACCTTCTCCTACTCGCTGCACCTACTAGAAACTAATACCCATACTTCAGGTTGCATCTTAAGGCTTCTGTGAGGTCAATAGAGAATCTCAGCCTATGCTTACTTTCTCATTATCTACACCAAACATTTGGAAACCATTCAGGGTAAGATCTAGCCTTTCTGCTTTGGCTGTGTAGTTAAAAACTGAACTTGGAATTGATGATATAGTTTCACTGTTGCCCAAGGTTTGGATAGTGTTCAATTCATTTTAACCTACTCCCAAATATTCAGCAAAATGTTTCCCTTCACTTAAATTCCTTCTTTAAAAAAAGAAGAACATAAAATTCAGGTTAATTTATAATTAAATCATGTTGTGTTTTGTCAAAAGGATTAGTATTTTAGCTACTTAGAGTGAACTTCTCTAAAATCATTAGATTTTACTGCATAAAAATTACTTAGTATTAGGAGTATTTGTGTTTAACAGTAGCTTTCAAAAGTTTAATTGGGCCATTTAAACATTTTAAAATTATTAGCAGTTCTATGACAACTATCCATTACCTAGAGACAACACAATCTAGAAATGTGAACACTTCCAGTTTGGG
This sequence comes from Otolemur garnettii, assembly GCF_000181295.1. Classification (NCBI taxonomy): domain Eukaryota; kingdom Metazoa; phylum Chordata; class Mammalia; order Primates; family Galagidae; genus Otolemur; species Otolemur garnettii. The sequence goes on from NW_003852625.1 coordinate 663,562, forward strand.
GAACAACCATACCATAAATATTTTCTGGCAATGAAAGTATTTGGTGGAGGGGTGAAGTACTTAGAAAAGTGGTAAAAGATGGAGTGATTGAAACAACAAACTATAAACATTTATTTCCAGTTTACGAACCTAAAAATATTATGAGGCATTTCTGGCTTCTGTATATAGTAGTAATTTCATAAAATTATAAGCAAGATATCCACAATCATATGAGACAATATGGAAATCAGGACCACAGCTACTGTCACACAGGAATTTACCAGAAAATGTTTTTATCTTGTGAATAGGTAAAATAAACCTTATAAACACTTGGGGAAAATATTTACTGGATGAGGGGGGAGGGAAGGGGAGAGGGTAGGTGGAGGAAGGGTAATTGGTGGGACCTCACCTATGGTGTGTATTGAGAGGATACATGTCAAATCTATTAAGAGTATAAATGTCTTAACACAATAATTAAGTAAGTGAGGTAAGGCTATGTTGACCAATTTGATGTAAGCATTCCAAATTGTATATAAAATCAGCACACTGGACCACATAAATGCATTAATGTATACAGTTATGATTTAACAAAAAAAATTTAAAAGTTTTAACTAACACCAAACATATACAGTTAATAAACCCGAATCATTTGATATGAGGTTATCATAGAAGCATTTATAGAAGATTAAAATGTCACAAAAGGTACTACCATTATCCAATAAGGTCTTTGTACTTAGTGACAAAAGAAGTAATAATTAACGTTACACATTCTCAAAATTATCTGTCACTCCCACAGATTCAATTTTCCCGTGTACTATAAAATGCTTATGATAAACAGATTCGTCACATGTCAATTAAAGAAGCAGAAAGATAAAAGTCCTCCAGTAATGTACTTGGGGGAAAAGTACTATGTTTTGATATTTTACCATTGCCAAAGGTCACATTTCATTTTAGAACTTCCAGGAAAACAGTGAAAAGTGCTGTGTGAGAAACATGATCTTTAAATTTAATTTCACACTGATGTGTAATGAACTCGAAAAAAAATCAAAGTCTAATATAAAAGTAACAAGGCAAGTTACAAACAGGACAAACCATTTTTAATAACATACTTCAATAAAAATAGACATTACTCTTTTAATATTTGCATTAAAGAAATTTTTACTAAGAAATTTTTAATTGAGAGCAGATCTGCCTTCTTTGTCCACTATATTCCTTAGCCTTTCAAAAATTTACCAACAAGTCTAAATAGAGCTTAAAAATCATTATAAATAGACTTTTCTTAGATGAACAGAAATCTCATTCAGATTTTCCTTGCTGTGGGTAATAAATATGCAAGTAAAAGTCTAGAATATTTCTTTCTTTTTCCTGTTTCACATTAAAAATGCAAGAAAATCCATGAAATTGTTTTACAAAGCAAGAGATAAAACAGGAGGTTACTTTTTTTTTTAATCAGTCTGAATTTTCATACAGAACCATGTCCCTGACAGGAAGTAAAAGGTGTTATAGTTAGTATTTTGCCAGAACCTTTATTGTTCAAATTGAAATAATATAGAAAATATGGAAACTCACAGGCTACTTTCTGTGCTGGATGCAAACATACTGCTTTTTTAATGAATTATTCAATTAAGAACATGTTTCTACTTAAAAATTAAACTGCTTCATGACAATTATTTTCTGATCTGAGAGAATATTTTTATTCTTAATTAAGAAAGCAAATTACTCTTGATAATGCTTCTTTATGTGGCAGCTATTTGCTAGCTGTTATTGGACACTTAAATTCTTCTCTGCTTATTCTAAACTCCCTTACTTCTTTATTCTTTTTCAGATTATTGACACCATAATGGGAAAGTTTTTACAAAGTGCTAACTCAGCAGGAAAAATTCAAAACCGTTTTAAAATATGTTGAACAATGGCAAAGTGGGGAGTGAAGGTTCATCTAAAAGGGGTATGGAGTTTTCAAGTGAGTTTATGAAACAGATTAAAACAGTCAGAACTTGCAACAGTGGAAATTAATTAGTTTCAGATTTAAGGAAAAATTCTGTAACGAAGTGTGAAAGAACTTCAAATAGGAACTGACCTACATTTCTGTACATAAATCAAGTTGCATTCAGATATTTCTTCTGAAAAATTCACATAATTACCAACTATTAATCGAGATTTAGGCTTTGACCACATATATAAAATACGATAAGTTGCAACAGTCCCACGACAATATAGACTACATTTTCAGTATGATATTCTTTTCACCACATTTTAAAAATAAATATTTCCAGAGCCAGACAATCAGTATTGTGAGATAACTGGCAACCCCGCTATGTACTGGCTGAAGAAAAGAAACTTAGGGCACACTTAATATTCATTTGCAAATAAATCTACGACTATATAGGAGAAGGAATATGCCTGCTCTGTGAATTTCCAGAAGATGAATTTGAAAGAAATACCAACTCAATGTGAGGAAACATCCTAGTAACATCAAAAGTACAAACCAAGAAGGAGGCTGCCTCCTGAGGTCGTCAGTAACTCAGCACTGAGCACAATCTAGCAGGGACTAAAAGACAATGCAGCAGAGATGCGATGATTAGATAAGATTAAGGACACATTTTTGTTGTTTTAATAAGGAAAATTCACAAAACTATCTGCAGGATTGCTACAGAAAGGCCCAAATAATCTCATATGGTTTATTAACCTACAGATATTTCAAAACCCCTTCTCACTTTCAAAGTAAAAATGCATTTTATGAGGAGGTGGATTCTGGGAAGATGGTGGCATAAGAAGCAGCAGAAATCTGTCTTTCCACCTAGAAAATCACACTGCAGAACGTGATTTAACTATTTTGATAGTAACTGCAACTTCTAGGGACTTGACAATCCAAGAATTGCAACATCTAAGACTTGGATGGAAATTATGGGTAATTGTAGTCAATTTCAGCTTTTAGCACAGTCGTGTGGCTAACCATTCCCCTGCCTCCAACCACACAGCAGGCAGCACATGTTTCCATAGCAGCCTGCACATAGCTTATGAGAGCCAAGGAACTCCAAATATCAGAGATCAGGGCTTTGATTGCTGATTGCTGCGTCTGATCACATAGGTGCAGATAAAGAGAAGGGTGGCCTTTGTTGTAGCATCTTTCCCCACTGTTGCAAGCCTCCCCTTTTCTGAAGTGACTGCCAAGGGATTTAAAGGACCAGCACCCTTTTTAAACGTTCTTCATTTTTCTCTATTCCCCGCTTTGGGAGCTAGACAATAAAGCTACTGCATATATATGGAAAATTAGAAAGTGGCTGTGCATGTTCAGGGAAAAGAGCAGGCTCAGAATAGACCTGGAAGCCCTTAAGTTTACATCGCAGGCTAACTTTTGACACAGAGAGAGCCTACAATAATTTAAAAATATATAAACAAAAACAATAACAAAGCTTAGTGAGGCTGAGACAAGGAAGAGAATCTGATTTTCAGAGTTACCACTTTATTATCTTGAAATGTCTAGTTTTCAGCAAACACCAGGCATACAAACAAACAGGAAATTATGGCCCATTCCAATGAAAAGAAATAAATCAACAGAAACTGTTCCTGAAAAACACCTGATGGAAGATTTATTAAACAAACAGTTTAAAAGAGCTGTTTTTAAAAATATTCAAAAAACTAAAAGAAGATATGGTGAAAGTCAAGACAATGAAGTATGAACAAAATGAAAATATTAATAAAGAGATAGAAAACCTGAAAAAAAGGAATTCTGGAGCTGAAAATTACAACAGGAAGGAAGATAATTGAGTGGATTCAAATGCAGGGTTGGGCAGGAAGAAAAAAGAATCAGCACATTTGATGATAGGACAATGGAAATTATCAAGCCCATGGAACTGAAAGAAAAGTAAACATAGACAAAAGGACCTGTGGGACACCATGGAGCAGACCAATTTACTCATTATAGTAGTCTCAGATGGAAAGAAAGTGTAGGAGACAATATTTGAAGGTACAATGGCTGAACGCTTCCCAAATTTGATGAAACACATAAGCATAAACATCCAAGTACCTCAACAACATGTGAGATGACTCAAAGACACCCCCCACTGAGACACATTATAATCAAACTTTTACAAGCCAGAGAATCTTGAAAGCAGCAAGAAAAAGTGGCCTATCACATATAGAGGGTCCTGAATAAGATTATTAGCCTATTTCTCATCTGAAACTTTATAGGCCAGAAAAAAATTGAATGATCTATGCTAATTACTAAAAGAAAAAAAAAACAATCAATGAAGAATCTTATATCTGGCAAAACTATCCTTCAAAATTCAGAGAGAAATCAAGACATTCCCACAGAAACAAAAGATGAGGGAGTTTTTTACCACCAGCCCTGTTTTTCAAGGAATGCTTGGGAGAGAGGCTTACAGTGTGAAAGGAAAGAATATTAAACAGTAGCTCCAAGTTGTATAAACAAATTAAGATCATAAAGATCTTAATAAAAGTAAATACAAGGGCAATTATAAAAACTGTTATTATTGTAACTTCACTTTTTGTTTTCTACATGATTTAAGAGATTATACATTTTAAAAAATTAGTCTTACAGCTAGTATTATTATAACTTTGGTTTGTAAGTTCATATTTTGTTTTCTACATAATTTAAGATACTAATTTCTTTAAATTAATAATTAGTGTAGATTTGGGGCCATATACATATGTAATTTTGTAATTTCAACAACTGAAAAAGATATGGAATGGGAGGTGTAAAAGAGCATAGTTTTTGTGTATATTACTGAAGTTAATCCACTATAAATTAAAATGTGTGTTATAACTTTAGGATATTAAGTAAAATCCCCATGGCAACCACAAAAAAATACATATATATATAGAATACACACAAAAGGCAATAAGAAAGGGATTTAGGTACTTTACTTTGAAAATCACCTAACCATAAAAGAAGACAGTAATGAAGAAAATCAAGAACAGAAAAGATAAAAGATGTGTAAAAAACAAATAGGAAAATGTCAAAAGTCCCTCCTTATCAGTAATTACTTGAAAGGTAACTGGACTAAAGTGTCCAATTAGAAGACAGAGATGGCAGAATGGATTTTTTAAAAATTATTCTATAGGAAATTCACTTTATATCCAAAGACACAAATTGAAATTGTGAAAGGATGGAAAAATATAGTCCCTGAAAATAGTATTCAAAAGAGAGCAGGGGTGGCTCTGCTAATATCATACAAAATAGGCTTTACGTTTTATTTAAAAAGCTTATAGAAGACATAGAAGGATATCACATATTTATAAAGTTTTCAATACAAGAATAAAATACAGAAATTATAAACATTTATGTCCCTAATAACAGATCATTATAATATATAATACAAAAATGACAAAATTGAAGGGAGAAATACTTCTACAATAATAGTTGGAGCTCTGAATACCTCACGCTAGATAATAAATGGAACAACCAAATTAAAGACAAGTAAAAAAATAAAGGATTTAAAAAACTCAATAAAACAACCAGACCTTACAAACATATACAGAACATGCTGTCCAACAACAGACAACTTCTGTGGAAAACAATATGGCAATTCCTCAAGAAATTAAAAATAGAATTACTATATTATGCAACAATTCCACTTCTGCATATATATGTAAAAGAAATAAGGATTGAAAGCAGAGTCTCCAGGTTGTATTTGTACCCTCATGTTCATATCAGTCTTATTCATAACAACTAAAACATGGACACAACCCAAGTGTCCATAGTCAGATGTATGCATAAGCAAACATGGTATATACATACAACAGAACATTACTCAGAAAAAGAGAAAAAAATTCTGACATATACTATAAAAGAGAAAATGATGCTAAGTAAAATCAGCTCATCACAAAAACACAAATACTATGTGATTCCACTTACATGAGATACTTAGAGTAGTCTAAAATCATAGAGACACAAAGTAGAATAGTGGCTGCCAGATGCTAGGGAGAGGAAGGAATAGAAAGTTATTGTTTAATGGATATAGAGTTTCAGTTGTGTAAGATGAAAAAAAGTCATGTAGATGAATGTCAGTGCACAACATTGTTAGGTAGGGATAAGGAGGAAAGGGGAACAGATGTGTTGTCTAGGGGTGTCCATTGAGAGGCATATGATGCTAGGAAATGCTTTGTCTACCAGGAGGAACAAATAGACCAGAGGGGATCTCCTAGGAATGACATGTCAAGTAGGTCCCCAAGGGCTGAACAAATGTTTGGTGTACAATAGAGGGTATCCAAGGACTGACAAATCAGAAAGAGGTAGAAAAACCACAAAGTGAGTCAAGACCACAAAGAGAGTCTTTGAATCCTGTGCACAGTTGAGGCAACAGTGTCCCTAAAAGACCTGCCCTCATTAGCATAGTAAAAATCACACCCACCAGCACCAGCAACCCCTGAAAATTGCCTTACAAGGATAGAAAAGGGGAGGGTTTCTAATTCCAGGAATTCTCCACCCCTTTCCAAGAAAAATAAATATCCCACCTCCCATCTAACATAAAGTTGGGGAATCAGCCTAAAATGAGAACTCCTGTTAAACTCAAGGTTTCCTCCACTCTCCAGGGATAACCCATTCCTTCTCTGGAATGTACTGTGCTTTAATAAAACTTTGGCACTTTGTCTGCTTAGATCTGCTTTCTCTGTGTATTTAGTCTGTTGAATCAGCAGCCATGTGGGTGCTGGGAACCAAGAACCTGGGAACACAGGGACCTAACATCTGGTCCCCCCACACCCAACAACATTATGAATGTATTTAATGCCATTGAACTATACACTTAAAAAACTATATATGGTAATTTTATGTTATGTATATCTTACCACAAACTAAAAATTTAAAAATAAATTCATGTCATAAATCGTTATTTTTTCAAATTTGATCATAATTTTTTATTTTGGTGAAACCCACCTATTTACAGATTAACTAATTTCTTTTTAGGCCATGGGACATTGATCCATGGATGAATAATGTAATTTAATTGCATGATGCTTAGATTTAAAAAATTAGTTTTAAAATAAAAAGAATTATTCAGCTATACAGCATTGAAAAACTTCAATTTTCTGTCTTCAAACATTCTATTTCTTATTTAGAATTTTTGATGAATTCTTTCAAGAAAATCCAGTGCTTAGTTTTCTGGAGATAAGATAGTCATCAGTGAGTCATGTAAAAAAACCAATGCCAAGCATTTAGCCTGGTATTACTCATTCTATCTAGAATCATTGCTACCATTCCATTCGTTCTCCACGTTGAAAATTTGGACAAAGATAAATATTAAATGAAACTTAAAGAAAGCCAAGAAACCATATAAATTCCAGAGTACATGAAGCTCAGCTTTCTCCAACTCTTGAACAAATCCCACTTGATACTAATCAACATATTAAACCACAATTATGTGCTAAATATATGTAAACACTGGAGATGCAAAAATGACCAATATGTTGACTGTCACTCTTCACTCATGCAGTTCAGTCTAGCAAGAAAGACAGACAAGTGATAATGGGAATATGATGCACTATGTACTGTGCTACAATAGAGGCAATTATCAAGGGGCCATGTGAGCACAGAAAATGGGAGTGAACAAAGGTGATACAACAGAGGTTATAACTGAAGTATGTTTGGTGGACAGGCAAAGAAGAAAGTTTCAGACAGAAGGAACAGGATGCAGACAACCAGAACACTTACAAGAGCAAGAGTTTTTCTTGCCATGTAAGTGGCTTTGAGAAGGCATATGGAAAAGTGGCAAGAGATGAGACAAAGGAAATAGTCAAGGGACAGATTAGGAAGAGATGTTTCAACTAACAATTAAGATTTTAAATTTAATTCCGTACAGGCAAGTGGGACCTCTTTTAGTCCTTTTTGTGCTGCTATGACAGAATATATGAGACTGGGGAATTTATAATAAATAAAAATTATTTAACCCATGAATCTGGAGGCTGGGGAAGTCCAAGACAGAAGGGCTGCATCTGATGAGGGGCTTCTTGCTGTATCATAACATGGCAGGAAGCACCACATGAGCAAGAGGGAGCAAGAGACGACCAAACTCATAAGATCTGGTAAAGATCCCACATCTCAATACTGTTTCATTGAGGATTATGTTCCCAGAGTGCTGGAAACATTCAAATCATAACCAAGTAATGGCCAGATTTTAAGCAACAACCATACATAAAGAAATTCATACATCTGAAAGATGACTTTAGAAGCAGTGTAGAGAAGTAACTTGAAGAGGTGGTACTGGAAGCAAGGAGAGGTGCATGGACACTTAAAGCTGTAATATTCCAGGTGAAATAGAACATGTGGCAAAAATAGAACAATGACAAGGGAGCGGAAGGGAAAGAGATTTATTTAATCAATTGCTGAGGTAGTCTTTATAAAGCAATTGAAAATTTGGGATGAAAATGAGGGAAACCATGGTGGGATGATGCCATGTATGACTCATCTTTCCTTCTTAGGTAATTGAGTAGGTGGTAAAAGCATCAGCTCAAAGTGAGCAACCAATTTGAGAGCATGCTAAATGATTTTGCTATTGAAAGGTGTTTTGAGGCATTGAGGTACCTGTAATCTGTGCATCTAGTTTAGTAGAAGTGTCCAGTAGGAAGTTAGAATTCTAGATCTGGACTTTAATATTCCTTCCTCAAATGGCTTGTTAATTACCCAATATTGGTATATTCAAATAGCTGTGAATGTTAATGCATTTGATATCCTAAAATACATTTCTCACATCTGATTATGACATGCTGTAATTAAGAAAGTTATTTATTATAATAAAATGTGCATATAAGCATAGTGCTGAAAGAAACTTAAGAAATTATTATGCTCTTCTTTTTGACTTGAATTGAAAACTGCACCTAATGCATTCTCAGACACACCCCTGACTTCTTTAAAATCTTTGACATAGATGACTAAACACTCCCTTGATAACATGGTCTAGCATCTCCCTTAGCTGATAAGATTTTCCTAACCCCAGCCTATATCCTTCTTTCTGGCCTTATTCTAGCAGAAGTAGAAAACATCTGTTTAATGGTAATAGCAACATTAGCAAATTTTAAAATTGCTGAAAGCACACTTTAGATTTTAAGTGAATTATAAGCCTGGCAATATTTATGAATTTAAAGCAGGAAAGTACAAACTAGATTCATCATGATATTTTTCCAACTGCATGGAAGTGTGATAAAAACAGTTTTCAGAATTTTCAACATTAAAGGCTCAAAGCACTGTCGTTGAAATGCTGTTCTGTGAATCCTAAAGTAATTAAATATTTTTGGACAAACTATCCGAAAGTAGCTTTCATTTGCACAGATCTCATGTGAAATGAGGGGTTGTAAAAAATAAATCACTATTTGCATCCCTCCTTGCAATATCAGTCTCTCACAATCTTCAGATCCCTCAGTGTTGTATTCCACTATAAAATTCATTAAAACTGAAGGATTTTGTAAATTTTAAATGAAATATTAATAAATCTTAATTTTGTTATACAATTTCAAGGGGTAAATATAATAGATTTTGCAGTTCCTAAAAGCCATCTCTACTTGTACTTATCTTAACATCCACTGAGTTCAGAAATGGGTAATAAAGGAAGATACAAATGAAAGAGAAAATATTTGTCTATCCTTCCTTCCCTCCCTTCCTCTTTTTTTTTTTGTTTTTGTTTCTCTCTTTCTTTCTTCCTTCTTTCCTTCCTTCCTTCCTTTCAAGTCAAGTTCTTACTCTGTTGCTCATACTATTCCTATGATTGTAGCTCACCTCAACTTTGAACTACTGGACTCAAATGATCCCCCTGCCTCAGCCCCCCAAGTATCTAGGACTACAGGCATGAGCCACTATTGCCAGATGGAAATGATGTCTTGACTTTAATATCATTTTTTCCCTCTATCTAGCCCTGACTAAATTTGAGTAAAAATATTCTGCATCTTCTTAACCTATCTAGCAGTGGTTTTGCCTAAGAAAGTATAGCTGTCTGGCCACTGTTAACTAAGCTTGGCCATTTCCAACCTCTTATCTACTTAAAAAATTCAAAGGGAATGTACAGGGGCACATGAATCTTATGTATGACTTATTTCAAAGACAGTAGTTTTTTTATTATTATTTTCAAATTTAAGCGAGTTTTACTAATCCATTCATGAGTCCATGGGCACTTGAGCTGCTTCCATGACTTGGCAATTATGAATTGGGCTGCAATAAAAATTTTGGTGCAAATATCTCTGTTGTAAAAAGATTTTTGGTCATCTGTATATATACCTAGTAGAGGAATTGCAGGATCCAATGGCAGGTCCACTTTTAGTTTCCTAAGTGTTCTTCAAACTTCTTTCCAGAAGTGGTGAACTAGTTTGCATTCCCACCGGCAGCACAGAAGTGTTCCCTTCTCTCCACATCCACACCAACATCTGTAGTTTTGAGATTTTGTTATGTGGGCTAACCTTACTGGAATTAAATGATCTCAAAGTGGTTTCGATTTGCATTTCTCTGATGATTAAAGATGATGAGCATTTTTTCATGTGTCTGTAGGCCATGTGCCTGTCTTCTTGAGAGAGGGTTCTGTTCAAGTCTCTTGACCACAAAGAAATGTGATCACATGTTCTTTTCTTATTAATTAGTTTGAGTTCTCTGTGGATTCTCATTATCAAACCTTTGTCCAAAGCATAACTTTCCATAGAATATCTTGCAGCCATAAAAAATATGGAGACTTTACCTCGTTTTATGTTTACCTGGATGGAGCTAGAACATATTCTTCTTAGTAAAGTATCACAAGAATGGAAGAAAAAATATCCAATGTACTCAGTACTATTATGAAACCAATATATAATCACCCACACTTTCATACGAATGATAAAACACAATTATAGCCCAGAAAGAAGGAAAGAAGAAGAGGGCAAGGGGAGGGAGTTGCTGGTTGGAGGGAGGGTAATCAGTGGGACCTCATCTATTGTGCATATTGCAAGGGTACGTGTCAAATCTATTAAGAATAGAGTATGTCTTAACACAACTATTAAGTAAGTGAAGTGAAGGCTATGTTAACCAGTTTGATGTAGGCATTCCAAATTGTATATGAAATCAGCACATTGTACCCCATAAATGCATTAATGTACACAGTTATGATATAATAAAAAATACTAATTATAAAGGAAATAGGTGAAAAATCAACCAAGAGGATTTTTTGGGGGAGGGGCAGGCAGAGCCTCAAGCTGTCCTCCTGGGTAGAGTGCTGTGGCATCACAGTTCACAGCAACCTCCAACTCCTGGTCTCAAGTGAGTCTCCTGCTTCAGCCTCCCAAGTAGCTGGGACCACAGGTGCCCACCACAACGCCTGGCTATTTTTTTCGTTGCAACTATTATTGTTGTTTGGAAGCCTGGGCTGGATTCAAACCCGACACCTTAGGTGTATGTGGCTGGCACCTTAGCCACTTGAGCCATAGGCACCAAGCCAACCAAGAGGATTGATAAATATTTTGGGTAGCATAAAGCTATCATAGTAACAAACATCTAAATATTTGATAACTGAATAATTATTTTCTTTGAATTTAAAAAATCTCAATTTTGAACATGTTCACATTAATTACAGAATCTTCTTTTACTTTAGAACTTTATTTCTTCTGATGAAGAAATGAAGTGAAGTCCTGTAACTCACCATTGTTTGGTGTCTGCATCTACCATTACATTTAGGAAAAAAAAAACTTGTTAAACTATTCGTGGCTGTGTCATCAAAAATACATTGGCTTAAAATACATTTTTTATATCACTGTGCAAATTATAAATTTTGCACGGTACCTTTTCATAATTAGGATGTTCTTGGAGATTTAACAAACCTAGGTAATTTACATATTAAAGTAATTTCAAATTATTTGCTATGTCTATAGTTATATAATACATACACATGGATATCATCATATTTTCATGTTTGAATGTAACAACAATAAATGACATATATAAAAAAAGTGATTTTCACTATGTTGTAAGTAATATGAATGACAATGAAGCTAATGAAAAAAGATAAAATATTTCTTTTGAACATATCCTATGAATCAAAAGGCCATATGAAAAAAAAATACATACAGGCAGTCCCTGAGTTACAGAGAACTTGACTTATCGTATTCTGTACTTAAGAATGGACTCCCAAGACTCTCCATAAGGATAATTATAATTAAATGATTAAACTAATAATTCAGGAACTCATTTCTTCTGTGCATGTAAACAAATCCACATGGCAGAAGCAGTTCGTTGGTGCTGCATCTTTACAGAAGACTAGTCTTTTAACAGATCACTTATTCACAGCATCACATTCATCTTCACTTTTTAATTTGGTTTTATGATCTGTGTTTACCCCATGACCATGCCTTCAAAGTGAAAGTCCACTGCAGGTCCAGGTGAGCCTACAGTGAAGACAGAGGAGACTGATTACGATGTAAACGAAAGTAGAAATGATAAAGCATTCAGAGGGAGGACAGATGACACCATTCATCAGGAATGTGTTAGGCTTCAGTAGCTCCGCTATCTGAACAATTATAAAGGATAAAGTGAGAATAATAGAACATGTGAACGGTAGTGCTCCAATGAAAGCATCAATTATTACTAAGCAGAGTAGTGAATTAACTACTGAAATGCAAAGGTTATTATTGATTTGGTTAGAAGACCAAAGTAAGTGTAGCACTCCTATAAGCCTAGCGTTGATTCAACATTAGGTATGTGTTAACCTTTAATATTCTTTTTTGAATTTCTCCTATCTAAACTTTTTGTATGAGTTTGTTTTTATATTCTGTTTGAATTAAAAGAAAGAGCACAATAGTTTTTGTAAATTATTATTACATGATCATTATTATTATAGGATCAAACTGGATTATTACCATATATGAGCCATTATTAATGTTATTATTATTATTGTGTATGTGCCATTCATTGGGGGTCTGAGTTATAAACAAATCCAACCTAAAGACATTTTTAGAAACATATCTCATCCATAAGCTGGGGACCACCTGCATACCACCAATACAAAAATTATTATATGGATGGACTTACTTCCTAAATGTGTAGGTTGTGGGGACTTACTTCCTAAATGTGTAGGTTGTGGGGAGTAGAGCAGAGTCATAGAAAGACCAAAAACATTACAACGAAGAAACACATGACCATGGCAAATATTGCCTGAATTTTACCTGACTCCATCAAAAGGCCTTATTAAATACACTGCTTTAAAAGTGTCTAAGAGTACTAATGCTGGAGTAAGATAGACCTATGTTTATGTAATATATTGCCTTGGTGATCTTAGTCAAGTCACAAACTCTAATATTTTGTTTCCTCATCCATAAAAAGAGGTTATTAATGCTTACCTTGTAGGATCATAAGATGTCCAAATGTTATAATGTAAGCAAAATGCTTAGCACAAATTACTAGACTATTATAATTATTATTATTATAGTTTCATTGCTATTTCATCAATCCCACTGTCCCCTAATTAACTTAGTTTTGTTGTTTAATCAGTACTATATTTTTCACTGTACCTTTATGACTCCAGTTTTCGAGTACTATGGTCACACATGTAAAGTCCCATCACAGCAATCCATACACAAATACCTAGCTACTAATATAATGTTTCTGTAGCACACCCATATATTTCTGCCAATATTCTTTCCTTCAGAAAGTGTTTCTTCAAGCTTCAAATGTGTTGCTTTAAAAAAAAAAAAAAAAGAAAGAAAAGAAAATGTTCCTGGGTGTCAACTAAAAAAAAAAAAAAATACTTGTGAAATCTAAATCTCACTTAGAAGTGACTAAACTACCACAGCTCACAGCATGTACTATTATAAAAGGAGTAGTGAGTAGCGGCATCTTTGGATCTCTTTCTAAACAGCCCTCCAAATCTCGGACACTTATTAAAAGTTGACAGTCTTAAGTCTACTGTTACTCTTCAATCCAACAAGCTGGCAATAATTAAACTAGCTCAGTATTATTCCAGAGGAAACAAATAAAGATGATAAATTACTACATAGTAAGACTGGATGCAAACTATTGATTAAAGCAACAGATTACTACATACTATATTTGATAGAGCAGTACAGCTATTGAATGATCCAAAATTCTATTCACCATCTAATACACATTATATTTCCATGCATCAAAGGATAAATTCTGCAATAATTAAATATTCTTAAAGGTTATACTAAATTTTAATACTATAGAAGCTCAATCTATCTCTCCAAATTTGATAGATTAGTCAATAATTTAGAACATATGATGCTACTAATTATAGACGAATATTTTAAGATGACACAAATATAATAAAGAAGCAATTATGACAAAAAATGAATATCAGATGGGTGGAGGGAGGGTAATTGGTGGTACCATACCTACAGTGCATCTTACAAGGGTACATGTGAAACTTACTAAATGTAGAATATAAATGTCTTAACACAATAACTAAGAAAATGCCATGAAGGCTATGTTAACCAGTTTGATGAAAATA